>NC_089509.1:36186297-36496867 GCF_036850995.1 Saccopteryx leptura
AAAATATTACTTTTTGTCATTTTTTTAATTTTTAACATCTTTTTTACAAATTCTAAAAAGCATAACTCAAAAAATGTAACATAAAAATGTTTTGTAATGTCAGAATAAATTTAATGTTGTTGTATTTATTTCATTTAATTACCATAAAAGCTTGGACTTTATATTTTTCTTTAATATTTGACAATTATTATAACATATTTCTCAGAAATTTGTATATAGTATGCCTACAATTATTTGTAGGATTTTAAATGCACCCCAACTTCAAAAAGTTTGAGAACCACTGCCCTAAGGTCACAACTACAGGCCCATTTGACTCTGGCTCTATCCCCAGCACCATTTGCGAAGGAAAACAGAAAGAGTCTTGTCCACCTGTGTGTAGGGCAACATCCATACCAAACTCATAAACTGTGAAGTAGCCAGTGAACCATCTCCAATCCCTCCTTTTCATGGTCCAGGAGTCCCTTCAGAACACTGATTTTAGACAACTATGCACAAATGAGAGAGTCTTTGTGGAAGTCCTGGAGTCCATTGGAAATGTTCTAGTGTACTACAGGAACAAAAATAACCAAAGATTTGGCCCATTGAGGAGGGCAAGAGGAATGGGTTGGCTTTACCCATAGTACCTGTGCTAAAGGTAACATAGCCCAGTGCCAAAGGGGCCCTTCTCAGATGTTATTTTACCCCCTCCCTGGGGAAGTCATGTATGAATGAGCACCCAGGTTCCCCAGCTGTGGAGACATTTCCAAAGATCCTTACTTTTCTCTTTCTTCATCCAGAACACTGAGTCATAAACTACACAACTGGAAATCAGTGGGCAGATGGGAGAACAATAGCCAGGATTCAAAACAAAATATATCAACAGGATGTAGATCCACTTAACTGCATCTTGAACTCTTATATATATCAGGAGGCCCACCCATGGGCATCTCCAGTGGATCCCCTACCTGTCCCACAGGCAACCTCTGCACTCTGTACACACCCCCACTCTGTGGCCAGTTCCCTGTGTCAGGTCTCAACTGCAGTGAGTTTGAGTTTTCACACACAGCTAGTAAGTTGGCTCAACTCTGCAGGTCTGAGAGAAACCATAAACTTGAGAATTAAGCACTGCCTAGGGAAAACAAAAGGGAAAATGTTAGCACTTGATCTGACTTTGCATGGTAAAAAGAAAGCATACAAGAATTTTTGAAGTGTGAAGTACACATGCCCATATAGAAAGTCTCAGAAAAAGCCTCAGAATCTCTACTACCAGGGCTGACAAAAGGCATTTCTCTCTTGAAGTCAGTCAGTAACTACTACTTTAGATTCAAAGACAGACATGCAAAACTTTAAGGAACATGTAAAATCAAGTAAATATGACATTACAAAGGGACAGAATAATTTCACAATAACCAACTCCAAAGACATGGAGATCTGTTATTTGAATTCTGATAAAGAATCTGTGAAGTAGAAGACAGGAAGTTTCAAATTATCCAATCATAAGAAAACAACAACAACAAAAGAATAAAAATGAGTAAAGAAAGCCTATGTGAATTATGGGATACAATTAAAAGAAATAATCTGAAAATTATTGGTGTGCTATATGGTCAGTAGTCTCGGCATTGTGGCCATTCACGTTCAGGTTCTCACAGAATTCAGACAGACAGTAAAGAAACAGTGGAGCCAAAAAATTGTGGGCCATTCCTTTTTTTTTTTTTTTGTATTTTTTTGAAGCTGGAAACGGGGAGAGATAGTCAGACAGACTCCCGCATGCGCCCGACCGGGATCCACCCGGCACGCCCACCAGGGGCGATGCTCTGCTGCTACCAGAGCCACTCTAGCACCTGGGGCAGAGGCCAAGGAGCCATCCCCAGCGCCCGGGCCATCTTTGCTCCAATGGAGCCTCAGCTGCAGGAGGGGAAGAGAAAGACAGAGAGGAAGGAGAGGGGGAGGGATAGAGAAGCAGATGGACGCTTCTCCTGTGTGCCCTGGCCGGGAATCGAACCCGGGACTTCTGCACGCCAGGCCGAAGCTCTACCACTGAGCCAACCAGCCAGGGCCGGGCCATTCCTTTTACTAAAGTCTCACAGTGGCCAACAAGCAAACACACAGGGCTCCGAAAGCCACTGACACGTTCTCTGGTTCCACAACCAGAAGAATCTTCTCCGGTTTCTCCTAGAATCAAAGGCCCCACCAGTCTTAGCGGAGCTCGCAAAGCCCCTCATCTCTGTTTCCCCATCTGCACACCTTCGCTTTCCCTGCCAACATGGCTTCGTTCTTCAGCACTCTGCATTCTCTCCTCTCTCACTCTGCAAACATGGTTTCTTTTCTGCCTCTTCTCCTTCTTCTCTCTCTTTTCAAAACTTTCTGACACGAAAACCTCTCCTCCAGCAAACATTAGCAAAACAATGGCCCTTTCCAAGCAGAAAAATAATTTGCAATTTCACAGACCACATATACCTGGTGCTACCCAGCCCCCAATACAAACTATAAGCAAGCCCTGGGGTTGAGGACCACTGCTATAGATGTCTATCATATCAAATTGTTCTAGTGTTTCATTTAAGGCCAATATTTCTTCATTGATTTTCTGTTTGGATTAACAACCTAGAGCTGTCAGCGGTGTATTGAGGTCTCCAAGTATGATTGTATTTTTGTCAGTTTTTGTTTTTAGGTCAGTCAGTAGCTGTCTTATATAATTTGGTGCTCCTTGGTTTGGTGCATATATATTAAGAAGTGTTATGTCTTCTTGATTCAATGTCCCCCTTATCATTATGAAATGACCATTTTTGTCTCTGATTACCTTTGCTGTCTTGTAGTCGGCATTGTTAGAAATGAGTATTGCTACACCTGCTTTTTTTTGGATGTTATTTGCTTGGAGTATTGTTTTCCAACCTTTTACTTTGAATATGTTTTTATCCTTGTAGCTTAGATGTGTTTCTTGTAGGCAGCATACAGTTCGATTTTTTAAATCCATTCTGCTACTCTATGTCTTTTTATTGGTGAGTTCAATCCATTTATGTTTAGTGTAATTATTGACATTTGAGGGTTTCCTATTGCCATTTTATCTATTGCTTTCTGATAGTTTTGTATCTTGTTTGATTATTATCTTTTATTTTTCTATCATTTGTTTTTGTTTGGCTGTAATCCATACTTCTTTTCTCTGTTACTTCTTTTTTCAAGCCATGCACTTCTGTGTTGGTTTTTCCAGGGATGGTTACCATTAAGTAATGGATAGCATACATATTATGTTCATTGTAGTACATTATCTCATGAGTGCTTCCGAAATCCATTCTCCTTTGCTACTGTAATCTTTGTCCTCTCCCCTTTTTTGTTTCTTTGTCCCAGATTAACCTTGTTTTGATTACAATCTTGATGGAGATTTTACTTGTAGTTTTGTATTGTTTTGTTCTTTGTGTCTGGTCAAAAACCCCCCTTTAGTATTTCCTGAAATGGGGGTTTTCTGGTGATAAATTCCCTCATCTTTTCTGTATCTGTAAATGTTTTTATTTCTCCTTCATATTTGAAGGATAACTTTGATGGGTATAGTATTCTTGGCTGGAAGTTCCTCTCTTTCAGAACTTTAAATATTGGGGTCAACTCTCTTCTACCTTGTTAAGTTTTTGCTGAGAAATCTGTTGATAATCTAATGGGCTTTCTTTTATATATTGTATTCTTCTTTTTCCTGGCTGCCTTGATACTTTTTTCTTTGTCATTGGTTTGTGCCAATTTCACTATGATGTGCCTTGGAGTAGGTTTGTTAAGGTTAAGATAATTCAGTGTTCTGTTTGCTTCTTGAATTCGAAGCTTTAGTTCTTTCCACAGGCTTGGGATGTTCTCATATATTATTTATTTGAATATGTTCTCCATTCCATTTTTTCTCTCTTTTCCTTCTTATATACTTCTTATTCTTATTTTGCTCTTTCTGATGGAGTCAGACAATTCTTGTAGGGCTATCTCATTTTTTTAATTCGTGAGTCTCTCTCCTCTTCTCTCTGTAATACCTCCAGTTGCCTGTCTTCTATGTCACTAATACTCTCCTCTATCTGGCCTGTCCTATTAACTAAGCTTGTTACCTCATTTTTCAGTTCATGAATTGAGTTTTTCATCTCTTTTTGATTAGTTTTCATAGTTTCAATTTCCTTGGTGAAGTATTCTTTCTGTTCATTGAACTATTTTTTGAGCTACCTAAATTGCCTTTCTGTGCTTTCTTGTATATCCCTGAATATTTTTAGGACTTCAATTTTAAATTCTCTGTCATTTAACTCCAAAGTTTCTAAGCTATTGAAATTTTTTTCTATAGATTTTTGTCATCATTCTGAGCTACAGCACAGTTTTTTGTATCCATAATATTCTATTTCTCTTTTTTTAATGGCATTTGAGAGTATTATTGTTAATAACACTAATAAGAGTTGATAAAAAAAAAGGTTTTTTTTGAGAAAATGCAGTGAAAAACTGAAAATTTTATTGTGCTAAGTGGAACAAATATACATAGAATGGAGGGCCTGGGTTGGGGGGGAGTGACAAAGAGGCAAAAAAAGAGGCAAGAACCCACAAAATGCCACAAGGAAAAAATTTGAATCAAGAATACAACAATTTGTTTGTAAATGATGGTCGAACGAGAGAAATAGTGTAAAAGAAAAGAGAAAGAGAGAAAAAATACAGTGAAACATGAAAATTCTATTGTATTAAGTGGCACAAAAACTATAAAATAGAGAGCCGGAGTTGGGGGAAATGCGAAAGTGATAAAAAGCGAGGTAATAAAGCACACAAAATGCCACAAAGAAAAAATTTGAATCCAGAATAAAATAATTTGTTTGTGGGTTAGTTTCAAATGAGAGAAAAAGTGAAAGAGAAAAGAAGAAACAAAAAGAGAGAGAAAAAGAATTGAGTTAAGTTTTTTGGAATGTAACACTCATAGAAAAAAAAGAATGGAAAATGTTACACCTATGGGTAATAACATTCAAAATGTAAAGAAAAGAGTAAAACAGAAAGAGGATAAAATGACCAAGGCAGAAAAAAAACAAACAAAAAAAAAAATACAAGGAAAAAAATGGAAAAAGTTATAAAGACTTTGGATTTTTTCTGGTTTTTAGAAGTTATCTTTTTCCTTTTTTTTTCTTCTCTCTCTTTTTGGCTGGAGGTGCTGTATCCCAGGTTCTGCCCCTGTGGCACTCTTAGGCAGAGAATTGCTATTGTGTCACTATGGTGATGACATAAACTAAGCCTCAGTCCCATTGGTAGGCGGGGCTTATTAACGTTTGTGGGCTCCGACAATGGGAAAGTCCATTTTCCCGGAGCCTCCCTCTAAATCTCTCCTTCCTGAACCAGCAGCCTGGGACCCAACTGTGAAGTTGCCCCAGCCATTGCCTGGAGAGCAAGAGGCTCTAAGAGCTGCCAAATCCCCCCTCTATCCCCACTCAATGCAGGGTTCTGGGTAAGGCTTTGCCAGCCAGAGCCACCAGCATAATCAGGCAGGGCTCAGAGCTGATTGACTTTTAGGTCTTTCTATGAGCCTCCGGGCATGTCTAGTATGCCTCAGCACTCCACAGGTCTGCTCTCCAGAGGCTGTCTGCAAGCTGCCTGTGTGCCCTTTCCCCCACCACTTCCACAGTTCTCTTCCCCAGGGGTGTGCTTTGTTAGCCTGTATGGCTGGCGGAGGTGCCACACCCAGACAGGTCCGGGTGTAGGGAAGCCGGTTTTTGTGCACTTCCCACTTGCTATTGTTTGGGAAGCCAGGATTATTCAGAAACTCTGGTCACAGCCCACAGAGGGTCACTACTGACAGTCTCCAACCCAGCCCCTCCATCTGGGAACACAGGCACCCATGCCCAAAGTGCCAGGTGGATCCACTCGCACACTGCCCACGCTCACCAACCAGGATACCGGGAGTAAACAAGGCAACTATTTGCCCACCTCTGCCAGGGTCTGCCGCTGGTGTTACATCCACATGGGCTGAGCCGTGGGCACACTCTCTCCTCGGCTTGAATGTCTCTGCCCTAGCCCAGCTTTTTCCACGCCCCCAGCCCTCACTTTCTCTCAGTTTCAAGAGAGCAGCCCTTGCTCAGGTCAGTGAGGAAAGTGGAATACTCCATTCCCCATCTTATTTCCTTCAGAGTGGGTTATATATTCAGCCACCTTTTCACTTAATCGTACCTTTGATGTATATGTATTTCAGATGCTCCTGAGATTGTTTCTCTGTCTCTAGTTGTTGAATTTGTTGAAGTTTTAGGGAGAGGTATCCGGAATACTCCTCATGGCACCATTTCTCTGATGTCACTCTTATCATTATATTATTAATAGCATTATTATTTTGTCATGACTATGAAATTAAATTTACTTTAAAGCCTGTACTCCAACAGTTTATTCTTCACATAAGGTTAAATTATTAACTTGGATAGAGAATAAAAAATATAAAGTATTAAGAGGTAAATGTAGATAACATTTTCTCCTCTATGCCTGATATAGAAACTTACTAGCTCTATTTGGAACTAGAGTGAGGAAAAGCATTACCTGAGCTCTTAATCCACTAAATAGTAGATAGATGTATTGGCTTATTGACATTTGAACAACTTTATTAAGGTATAATATAGCCCGACCAGGCAGTGGCACAGTGAATAGAGCATTGGACTGAGACGCAGAGGACCCAGGTTCAAAAACCCAAGGTCACCAGCTTGAGTGTGGGCTCATTCGGCTTGAACGTGAGCTTACCAGCTTGAGTGCAGGGTCACCAGCTTGAGCGCAGGGTCACCAGCTTGAGCATGGGATCATAGACATGACCCCATGGTTGCTGGCTTGAGCCCAAAGGTCACTGGTTTGAAGCCCAAAGGTTGATGGCTTGAGCTCAAGGTCACTGGCTCGAGCAAGGGGTCACTTGCTCTACTGTAGCCCCTCTGTCAAGGCACATATGAGAAAGCAATCAATGAACAACTAAGGAGACAAAGGAGCCGCACAAAGAATTGATGCTTGTCATCTCTCTCCCTTCCTGTCTGTCTGTCTCTATCTGTTCCTCTCTCTGTCTCTCTTTCTCTGTCACTAAAAAGGTATAATTCACACAACAGTAATCTATTTTAAGTATACAATTTAATGATTTTTGATAAATATACAGAGATATGCAATCATTACCAAAATCCAGTCAGAATTATAATCCAAGTCAAATGCAATTACACTCTAAATATAGTGAGCGTATCTGGATTTCATATTGTTATTTCATATTAATTGTATTTTTGTGACCTAGGAAATGGTTTTTAAATACTGTGGACACAGTAGTTATTGGGCCATTAACCCAAAGTGATATATACTTTGAGCTTCTCTATATGATCTGGAATGTTTTAAAAATATAGAAGCCCAAGTCTTCCTCCAAACTTACTGAATCAGAAGCTCTGAAGTTAAGAACTGTACTTTTCGAAAGCCTTCCAGAAATTCTTAGGCATTGAGGGAAAGGAAAAATGAGAACCACTAACACAACAGATGTTGTGTAACACATTTTGGGAATGTTTACTTGAAGGCATTAGGCAGAACATTAAGACTAGTGACTTAAGAGAGATTCTGGTGCTGGAAAATTAAAAGAATTCCTAACTACTGAGCCACATAACATAACCTCATAAATTGCCTGTGGTGTACATGGCTTCTGGGGAATTCTTTAAAAAGTTGTGGTCGCTAATTGGTAATTGATTTTGCAAAAACATTACGGGACAAAATACTTCTTAATTGTGACGGGAATTATTGTAAAATGCCTTGAAGGGCTCTCTGCTCCATCTCACAGTGCTGCCAATGTCTCTGCTCCAGTTCTTTGGAACATGCGAACTTGCAGGCAACATCAATTTTGATGTCTGCATTTGCTTGTATTGGATCTAAGAACTTTGTAATGCAACCATATCTAAGCAGTCAGCAATAAAATTGATTATCTCCAGCACATAATTAGGCAGAAAAGAAGAATGTAAATTAGCAAGGATGGACTGAAGCAAAAGTTCAGACAAGGTGGATGAACAAGACCAATTGAATTTCTACCTTTCAACTTGCCATTCCTCATCCCACCTCCAGCATCAATATTGTTAATGGGGCAGTTCTGTGAGTGCAAATTGACCATTTCTATTCAAGCTTGCTCAAACTAGAATTAACAGCCTCTGCCTGGACTGCTCTTCTCCCCAACTCTTTCTTATGTCTTCGACCTTAACTGAAAAGAAATTTATCTTTCCTCTGTCCCCAGACACGCTCTTCCATATTTCCTTTTCTTCAAGCATGGAGCAGAGTGTATTTACCAAAGTGGACACAACAATATTTCGCATACTACCTGCTCTTCTACAATATGACTTTGCCACTCATCTCTCAAGAGATGGAGTCTATTTCTCAACCTTCTCTTGAACTTAAATAGATGCTGAGATTGATTTAACCAATAGAGTGCATAAAAAATGACACTGTACCACTGCTAGGATTGCCATGAACTATTCTAACTGCCTTTTCTTTAGGATGTTTGGAAGCCAGACACTACATCAAATGTGTGACTAGCATTTTGTAAGAAAACCAAGCTACCTGGAGAGGCCCTGGAGGATGAGACATCAAGAAGCAAGAGAAAGAGACCAAGGCCACTACAACTCCAGAAGTGTGAGTGCAGAAACCATCTTGAAAGTAGATCCTCCATATTGACTGTCCCAGGTAATGACATGTGGGTCAGAGATGCCAGCCCAACCAAACCCATTCTGACCCACACAATCAAAAATGAAACAAAACAGTTGTTTTAAGACACTAAGTTTTGGGGTGAATACAGAGTGAGAAAAGCAGAATATGTTACCCCAGAAAATGCCTATTTGGAATAATGATAATTTGGAGCTGATTATTTTTGAGAAAGAGCAGACACTAAAAAAGTTTTGAAAACAGAATAAGAGTAACCCTTTTGTAAGGGGAAGTTAGATTGTTATAAAGGAAATACAGTGGTTTCTTGTCTTTCTTGGGGGTTAGGTTCCAGAACCCCCATGATAGGTGAAAATCCACAAAGTAGCAACCTTATATTAATTTTATTATTTATATGTATTTTAAGGCTTTATAAACCCTCCTAAACTCTTATAAACCTTTCCCACACTGCTATTAACTTTCTCACATTCTTATAAACACTTCCTATGCTCTTAAATGCTTTCTACACTCTTAAACCCACATAATTTTAACAACATAAAAAATTCTATATGGGTACTCACCAGTGAATATACTACAACTTGAATGATAAAGATGATAAATTAGCTGTGCAGTACTGATGATGATGAAGGTGATGACAGTGAGGTGAATGTACTGCACAACCAAGAAGAGCATTACAATATTTTATTTTGATTTAATATTCTTTTAATATGTTTTAATTTATATTTTTATATTTTTTATGTTTTCAATTTTTAAGCTAGAAAATGCTCATTTTTCTACAAAAATAAGTAAAATAATAAATATATAGAAATACCTATATATGCAAAATCCCACAATATAGTGAAAAATCCATGATATAAAATTAGATATATAAAATGTTGAAATCCACAATACAGTGGAACTGTAAAAAGTGAACCATGATATGGTGAAGGATGACTGTATCCACTTGTGTTGCCTTCTTTGTACCAGAAAGAGAAGCTAACTTTAAATCATAGGAGAATTTTATCAATAGAAAAGACACCCACTTAAACCTTGCTTGTAGTGTTTTTCTTGGTTTCCCTCCTAATGGGCCTCTCTCCAAGATGATGTTTAAGTTGGTGGCTTGGGCCACCTCAGGAAGTTACTTACTCTGTATCCTTGGTATCTCTCATGCATATGTGAGGTATACATGTTAATAAATGTCTGTTTGCTTTTCTTTCTTTTTTTCCTCTTCTTTTCCAAGTGAGAGGAGCAGAGATAGAGAGACAGACTTCCACATGTGCCTCAACTGGGATTTACCAGGTAACCCCCATCTGGGGCCATGCTCACAACCAAGCTATTTTTACTGTGAGGTGCAGGCTCCACGAAGCCATCCTCAATGCCCCAGCTGATGCACTCTAATCAATCAAGCTATGGCTGCAGTAGAGGAAAATAGAGAAAGAGAGAGAGAAGGGGAAGGGAGAGGGGTGGAGAAGCAGATGGCCACTTCTCCTGGGTGCCCTGACTGGAAATTGAACCTGGACCAACCACACGCTGAGCCAATGCTTTATCACTGAGACTATCAGCCAGGGCTGTTTGGTTTTCTTTTATTAATCTGTCTTTTACTACAGGGACCTTAGCCAAGAACTCTGAAAGAATAAAAGGAAAATTATTTTCCTTCCCTATAACAGCAATAGTGAGAACAAAAGACTTAACTCTATTTTAAATTATTTAACTTATATATTTATTGTCAATCTTCTCCCTCACACACACTAGAATGTGAGTTTCTTTTTCTTTTTTTTAATTTTTATTAATTTTAATGGGGTGACATCAATAAATCAGGGTACATATGTTCAAAGAAAACATGTCCAGGTTATCTTGTCATTCAATTATGTTGCATATCCATCACCCAAAGTCAGATTGTCCTCCGTCACCTTCTATCTACTTTTCTTTGTGCCCCTTCCCCTCCCCCCCCCAACCACCACACGAATGTGAGTTTCAAGCCTTGGTCTTTTCTGTCTTATTTATCACTTCATGACCAGTGCCTGGAATAAAGTAGGTGTTCAATAAATACTTGTTCAATTACTATGAATGCATATCCTCCCCAGAGGCTCAGAAGGCAGCTGACAACATTCTCTGTCTGGTACTCTGCCTGTGCCAGTTCTTCTTTCATTTCTAATCTAGAGACATTCATCTTTGTGTGGAAAAACAGTTCATGCAAAGTCCAGAAAACAGATTGACAATGGAGCATCACCCACTGATCAAGTACAAATTTCAAAAGCAGACCAAGAGAAGCCTTCTGTCGGGGCCACTGGGATTTAGTTTTCAGTGAAGCTCCTGAACTCCCACAGCATAAAGAATATTACCTCTCGAGAAATTACCACAGACACTGTAGATATACAAAGAATTATTGTAGAATACTATGAAAAACTTTATACCACTAAATTCAACAACCTAGAAGAAATGGATAAATTCCTAGAAAAATACAACCTTCCTAGACTGAGTCAAGAAGAAGCAGAAAGCCTAAACAGACCTATTAGTAGAGAAGAAATAGAAAAAAAACATTAAAAACCTCCCCAAAAATAAAAGTCCAGGCCCAGACGGCTATACCAGCGAATTTTATCAAACATTCAAAGAAGACTTGGTTCCTATTCTACTAAAAGTCTTCCAAAAAATTGAAGAAGAAGCAATACTTCCAAACACATTTTATGAGGCCAACATAACCCTCATACCAAAACCAGGCAAGGATGGCACAAAAAAAGAAAACTACAGACCAATATCTCTAATGAATACAGATGCTAAAATACTAAACAAAATACTAGCAAATCGAATACAACAACATATTAAAAAAATAATACATCATGATCAAGTGGGATTCATTCCAGAATCTCAAGGATGGTTCAACATACGTAAAACGGTTAATGTAATACACCATATCAACAAAACGAAGAACAAAAACCGCATGATCTTATCAATAGACGCAGAAAAGGCTTTTGATAAAATACAACACAATTTTATGTTTAAGTCTCTCAACAAAATGGGTATAGAAAGAAAATATCTCAACATGATAAAGGCCATATATGATAAACCATCAGCTAACATCATATTAAATGGCACAAAACTGAAGGCTTTCCCCCCTAAATCAGGAACAAGACAGGGTTGTCCACTCTCTCCACTCTTATTTAATGTGGTACTAGAGGTTCTAGCCAGAGCAATCAGACAAGACAAAGAAATAAAAGGCATCCATATTGGAAAAGAAGAAGTAAAGGTATCACTTTTTGCAGATGATATGATCCTATACATCGAAAACCCCAAAGAATCCACAAAAAGACTACTAGAAACAATAAGCCAATACAGTAAGGTCGCAGGATACAAAATTAACATACAGAAGTCAATAGCCTTTCTATATGCCAACAATGAAACATTTGAGAACGAACTCAAAAGAATAATCCCCTTCACGATTGCAACAAAAAAAAATAAAATACTTAGGAATAAACATAACAAAGAATGTAAAGGACTTATATAATGAAAACTATAAACCATTGTTAAGGGAAATCGAAAAAGATATAATGAGATGGAAGAATATTCCTTGTTCTTGGTTAGGAAGAATAAGTATAATCAAGATGGCCATATTACCCAAAGCAATATACAAATTTAATGCAATTTCCATCAAAATTCCAATGACATTTTTTAAAGAAATGGAGCAAAAAATCATCAGATTTATATGGAACTATAAAAAACCCCGAATAGCCAAAGCAATCCTAAAGAAAAAGAATGAAGTTGGGGGCATTACAATACCTGACTTCAAACTCTATTATAGGGCCACGACAATCAAGACAGCATGGTATTGGCAGAAAAATAGACACTTAGACCAATGGAACAGAATAGAAAACCCAGAAATAAAACCACATTATATAGTCAAATAATTTTTGATAAAGGGGCCAACAACACACAATGGAGAAAAGAAAGCCTCTTCAATAAATGGTGCTGGAAAAACTGGAAAGCCACATGCAGAAGAATGAAACTGGACTACAGTCTCTCCCCCTGTACTAAAATTAACTCAAAATGGATCAAAGATCTAAACATAAGACCTGAAACAATTAAGTACATAGAAGAAGACATAGGTACTAAACTCATAGACCTGGGTTTTATTATTTTTTTTTATTTTGCATTTTTGCAATTTTGCATTTTTTCTGAAGCTGGAAACGGGGAGAGACAGTCAGACTCCCGCATGCGCCCGACCGGGATCCACCCGGCACGCTCACCATGGGGTGACGCTCTGCCCACCAGGGGGCGATGCTCTGCCCCTCCGGGACGTCGCCATGTTGCGACCAGAGCCACTCTAGCGCCTGGGGCAGAGGCCAAGGAGCCATCCCCAGCTCCCGGGCCATCTCTGCTCCAATAGAGCCTTGGCTGCAGGAGGGGAAGAGAGAGACAGAGAGGAAGGCGCGGCGGAGGGGTGGAGAAGCAAATGGGTGCTTCTCCTGTGTGCCCTGGCCAGGAATCGAACCCAGGTCCTCCGCACGCTAGGCCGATGCTCTACCACTGAGCCAACCGGCCAGGGCCATAGACCTGGGTTTTAAAGAGCATTTTATGAATTTGACTCCAAAGGCAAGAGAAGTGAAGGCTAAAATTAATGAATGGGACTACATCAGACTAAGAAGTTTTTGCTCAGCAAGAGAAACTGATAACAAAATAAACAGCCAACTAAATGGGAAATGATATTTTCAAACAGCAACTCAGATAAGGGCCTAATATCCAAAATATACAAAGAACTCATAAAACTCAACAACAAACAAACAAACAATCCAATAAAAAAATGGGAAGAGGACATGAACAGACACTTCTCCCAGGAAGAAATACAAATGGCCAACAGATATATGAAAAGATGCTCATCTTCTTTAGTTATTAGAGAAATGCAAATCAAAACTGCAATGAGATACCACTTCACACCTGTTAGATTAGCTATTATTAACAAGACAGGTAATAGCAAATGTTGGAGAGGCTTTGGAGAAAAAGGAACCCTCATACACTGTTGGTGGGAATGTAAAGTAGTACAACCATTATGGAAGAAAGTATGGTGGTTCCTCAAAAAACTGAAAATAGAACTACCTTATGACCCAGAAATCCCTCTACTGGGTATATACCCCCAAAACTCAGAAACATTGATACGTAAAGACACATGCAGCCCCATGTTCATTGCAGCATTGTTCACAGTGGCCAGGACATGGAAACAACCAAAAAGCCCGGCAATAGATGACTGGATAAAGAAGATGTGGCATATATACACTATGGAATACTACTCAGCCATAAGAAATGATGACATCGGATCATTTACAGCAAAATGGTGGGATCTTGATAACATTATATGAAGTGAAATAAGTAAATCAGAAAAAACCAGGAACTGCATTATTCCATACGTAGGTGGGACATAAAAGTGAAACTAAGAGACATTGATAAGAGTGTGGTGGTTACGGGGGGGGGGGGGGGGGGGGAGGGGGGAGAGAGAGAAGGAAAGGGGGAGGGGGAGGGGCACAAAGAAAACTAGATAGAAGGTGACATAGGACAATCTGACTTTGGGTGATGGGTATGCAACATAATTGAACGACAAGATAACCTGGACATGTTATCTTTGAATATATGTATCCTGATTTATTGATGTCGCCCCATTAAAAATATAAAATAAAATAAAATAAAAAAACAAGGGGAAAACACAACAACAAAAAAACCCAGAAAGCCAGAGAACTGAAAAAAAAAAAATAGTGAACTATTGTTAAACTCATGAATAAATGTGAATAAACTTGTGAATAAATCTCAAATAATATTTCTGAATGAAGGAAATCAGACCAAAATAAAGGTTAGTGTATTATAAACATAAAAAAAAAAAAGAGAATATTGCCTCTCTGGTCACTGCAATGACGGCTGTGGGTGAGAAGGCCTTACAAAGTGAGTGACCTTAATGTGCTAACTGGAGAGGAAGCGTGGTTCCATGACAAGGAAAGATCTGTATCTGAAATACCAGCAAGAGCTTGGGTTAATGTTTTTATTGTTGTTTGGTTGTTGTTGTTTACAAGATATTCAAAGCCCTTCCCTTCCTGATTGAGGATTGTATTATGTTGCCAGCATAGTATGATTTTCCTCTATTGAAAGGCTGATATTGCATTCTGTTCATCTCTTCCTTTATATACAAGAAAAACCTTGAGAATTCCATGGTTTTGTGTCTTCTAGCAAATTGTTAAAAGTCATCCTACATGTTTGCAAACCTACAATTGGAACTTTCCTACAAAGTATATTTATGCACTAGGTAAATTATTTTCTAAAATAATTTTTATGCTCTTATAAGGAGTCAGTAGTAATAGACACATAGTTTTTCAATTCCCATTGTTTGTTCACAAAGTAGCTAAGAACATTAAGTGGCAAACTTACCATATTCTCAAGTTTGAGAAGCTTGTTTTCCCCAACACGGGGTGGCAAGCAATTACAGACTTGAGATATGCTGTTCCATGCTCGTACAGATGTCGTGAGTAGATGGTACTTATTTTGTATACAACCATTAGCCCTAGAACAAAGAGATTGATAGTGGCCACAAGAATGTTTGTAAGCTTTTGTTTGCCCTTCTCTGTTTTACATAAGGCTTTCTTCCTACTTTCCCTTTCCCTTGCTGAGCATTGTATATGCATTTAGCATTTGGTGTGCTGTCAAGGGTTTCTCATTTTCCTTATACAAATGTAATGCTCTGTAATATTTGCAGTATTCTAATAGAAAATTTACTCCTTAAATTGTACAAGACACCCATTAATGGAAATTCACATTGTTACTATTAAAATTCTCTATCACAATATTTTGTAACGATATTCATGGGTTTATTGAGCTGCATGTCTCAGTTTTAAAACACACCACTTTCAATACAGAGTGCAAACCATCATACATATTAAATGAGTCAAATTGCACCCTCTGCCAATGGCAGCATGATAACAGCCTTCCTATTGCATCTGCCATGTGCAACACCAGCCACCTAAACATTCCTCCCTAGTTTCCAGCTGGGGAAGCAAAGGGAGATTCTTGAGGTTGTGCTCATGTAGAATGAATTTATTAAAGAATAAAATGCCTGAGCTGTTTCTGATTGCAGTAAGATGATTGAGTCATTCATGAGAAATTCTGATATTCACTCTGATCAGAGTTTTGAAAATTATTCTTTTCCTTCCCTAAAGCTGTATCACAACATCGTTATTATTAAAATCACAATGAAATTACAGGAACAAAGAAAGGCTCGAGGACCATTGGAATCAGTAGTGGGTCCATTTTTTGTAATAATCTCTGCAGCCAACTATACAGGATCTATAAGCCTGTTTCCCTTGAGAGCAGAATTTGACATCTACATTTCTATGAAACAGGGGACCAATTTTCAGCTTCCATCTAGAAGTTGTAGAAGTTCTACCAAAATAGAAAATAATTAAATTGCCTCTCTCCCTACCACAAAGGGGTCAAATAAGAGAGGTAACCATCCTGCTGAACAGTGGGCTCTGTGCAAAGATGCAGAGCTGCAGGGAACTAAAAGACCTTCTGGGAGACTTAAGAGCAGCAGGGGTTTTACAAGCAGCACTGCAGAGCAGAGGCTCCTGATTCAAGAACACGACATCGACAGTTTAAACGTGAAAGAGGAGAGCATTAATCCCTCACAGATCCTTAGATGCTAAAAATTTAAGAAACCCAAACTAATTCAGAACAAAAATTATCAATTACACTTGATTACATGATTTTACCAATTTCTACTAATGGGACATTGGAAATTAATATCATACTCCCACTTGTTATCAAGTGTATATATTTTAATAACATAATTCTCATTCTATTAAGTAGTTTCATTCATTGTCAGCCAATCCTTTTGATTATCTTCATGAAGTCATGAGTTTTTAAAATACCAGATAGCTGATGCTCAAGGTGAGAAGGCTATATAAATATTATCTCTTAGAGATTGCTGTCCTTACTAGTAATTATATCTACCAAAAATTTGCTTCTCACTTGCAATACTGGAATGGTTTATGAGTCATAGGTACCAGTTTAGTTTGCACAAATCTATAAAACATTGAAGATCAAAGACTGCAAATTATTGTCTACTCTCCTGTCAATGCACAGTTGAAACATTATCTATCTACCCATCAGATGCACAAAGAGATAGATGCCATCTAGTATTTGACAACTTAAAATGCATCCCAATCATATTCCTCTGAGTCTAGTCCCATGTTGAGATTACCCACACATAGGTATATCAAAAGGTGCTTTGATGTATTACATGCAAAGAATATTTAACACATTATGGTGTTGGTTTTTCCATAAACTAGCTGGATTATGTTGGTCAAGACCCCCATGTGTCTTGAATTAGTTGTTCTCCACTGCCTCTTATAAGTAACAGATTCTTTCAGTTCTGGCTGATGCAAAGCCACTCACAGAAATCTCAACTTTATATGTTGAAATCTTGATATAGTACAGACCCAGACACCAGGGAACCAAATCACACTTTCTGGGGCTGACCTGTGATATATGTTACATTCACTCTGTAAAGCAGAATGTTTTCTGTGTTGTACAGTGCAGACATAAACTTCAGACACAAGTACACATTAGATCATTCTAGGCAATAATTTATCATCGGTACAGTAAGGAAGAAAAGAAGTAAAAACAGGGGACCATAATTCTTGGTGATTTTTTTAATTGATTTTTATTTATTGTGTTTACACAGATTCTAGTGTTGCCCCAAATGCATCCCTTTCCGTATCCCCCTCAACTTCTCCTTTACTCCCCTCCCCACAGCCCACAGCACCCTCCCCCCTTCCCTTCAGTATTATCCCATCCTATCATCCCCTTTCTGTCTGTCCTCTTTTTCTCTGGTCCCTTTGATCCCTCCTCTGTCTCAATTCTGTTCCTCAGTTCACACTATTCATTGGATTCCTCATATGAGTGAGGTCATATGATATTTTTCTTTCTCTGCCTGGCTTATTTCACTTAATAATAGTTTCCAGGTCCATCCATGTTGTCACAAAAGGTAAGATTTCTTTCTTTTTCATGGCCCTATAGTATTCCATTGTATGTACCATGGCTTTTTAATCCACTCTTCCACTGACAGACACTTGGGCTGTTTCCAGATCTTGGCTACTGTAAACAATGCTGCCATAAACATGGGATGCATTTCTTTTTTTGAATTAGTGATATGGTGTTCTTGGGACATATTCCTAAAAGTGGATGGCTAGGCCAAAAGGCAGTTCCATTTTTAATTTTTTGAGGAATCTCTATACAGTTCTTCACAATGGCTGCACCAGTCTTCATTCCTACCAGCAGTGCAGGAGGGTTCCCTTTTCTCCACATCCTCGCCAGCACATATTATGTGTTCTTTTGTTAATGAGCACCATTCTGACAGGTATGAGGTGGTATCTAATTGTAATTTTAATATGCATTTCTCTAATGATTAATGATGTTGAGCATTTTTTCATCTGCCTATTGGCCATCTGTATGTCCTCCTTGAAGAAGTGTATATTCATTTCTTTTGCCCTTTTTTCATTGGATTGTTTACTTTCCTGGTATTGAGTTTTACAAGTTCTTTATATATTTTGATTATTAAGCCCTTATCAGAAGTATTGTTGAATATGTTTTCCCATTGTGTGGTTTGTCTTTTTATTCTGTTCATATTGTGTTTAGCTGTGCAAAAACTTTTTAGTTTGATATAGTCCCATTTGTTTATCCTGTCTTTTATTTCTCTTGCCCGTGGAGATAAATCAGCAAATATATTGCTGTGAGAGATGTTGGAGAGCTTACTGCCTAAGTTTTCTTCTAAGATGCTTATGGTTTCATGACTTACATTTAAGTCGTTTACCCATTTTGAGTTTATTTTTGTGAATGGTGTAAGTTGGTGGTCTAGTTTCATTTTTTTGCAGGTAGCTGTCCAATTTTCCCAACACCATTTGTTAAAGAGGTATCTTTACTCCATTGTATACTCTTACCTCCTTTGTCAAATATCAATTGTCCATAAAGGTGTGGGTTTATTTCTGGGTCCTCTGTTCTGTTTCATTGATCTATATGCCTGTTCTTATGCCAGTACCAAGCTGTTTTGAGTACAATAGCCTTGTAGTATAACTTGATATCAAAAGTGTAATACCACCCAATTTATTCTTCTTTTTCAAGATTGCTGAGGCTATTTGTATTCTTTTTTGTTCCATATAAATTTTTTTAATATTTGTTCTATATCTTTGAAGTATGCCATTGGTATTTAAATAGGAATTGCATTGAATTTATGAATTGCTTTGGGTAATATAGACATTTTAATGATGTTCATTCTATCTATGAACACGGTATATGCTTCCACTTGTTTGTATCTTCCTTTATTTCTTTTATCAATATTTTATAATTTTCCGAGTATAGGTCTTTAACCTCCTTGATTAAATTTACTCCCAGATACTTTATTTTTCTTTGTTGCAATAGTTAAGGGGATTGTTTCCATAATTTCTCTTTCTGACTGGTCTCTGTTGGTGTATAAAAATGCCTCTGATTTCTAAGTATTAATTTTATATTCTGCCACCTTGCTGAATTCATTTATCAGGTCCAGTAGTTTTTTGACTGAGACTTTAGAGTTTTTTATATACAGTATCATATCATCTGCAAATAATGATAATTTTACTTCTTCTTTTCCAATTTGGATGCCTTTTATTTCTTCTTCTTGTCTGATTGCTGTGGCTAGGACTTCCAGAACTATGTTGAATAAGAGTGGTGAAAGGGGGCACCCCTGCCTTGTTCCTGATCTTAAGGGGATTGCTTTTAATTTTTGCCCATTGAGTATGATGTTGGCTGTTGGTTTGTCATAGATGGCCTTTATCATGTTGAGGTATGTTTCCTGTATTACCACTTTGCTGAGAGTTCTGAACATAAATGGGTGCTGGATTTTATCAAATGTTTTTTTCTGCGTCTATTGATATTATCATGTGGTTTTTCTCCTTCGTTTTGTTTATATGATGAATCACATTGATTGATATGCAAATATTGTACCAGCCTTGCCTCCCCAGAATAAATTCCACTTGGTCATAACACTGGGGAACAAATTTTTTCACTTTCTGTTGCATGAGGTTTTAGAACTGTTTTTATCTATTTCTGCATCACTGATTCCAAATCTATAATCTGTTTTTTGGTGCATGTTCTAGTTTTTATGCAATTTTAATTTTTTTTACAGTTAATGGCATGCATTGGTTTTTAAATTGAAGTTAAAGAGCAACGACTTTTGGATTGAACATAACTACAAGGCAATTAATGTTTTACAAACATCACTTTTACATAATTGTAGTTGTTTTTAAATGTAAAATTTATTATATGATAAAAAGCACCCTCTTATTTTGTTTTAAGATTGAGCCCTGGCCGGTTGGCTCAGCGGTAGAGCATCGGCCTGGCGTGCAGGAGTCCCGGGTTCGATTCCTGGCCAGGGCACACAGGAGAAGTGCCCATCTGCTTCTCCACCCCTCCCCCTCTCCTTCCTCTCTGTCTCTCTCTTCCCCTCCCGCAGCCAAGGCTCCATTGGAGCAAAGATGGCCTGGGCATTGAGGATGGCTCTGTGGCCTCTGCCTCAGGTGCTAGAGTGGCTCTGATGCAACAGAGCGACGCCCCAGAGGGGCAGAGCATCGCCCCCTGGTGGGCATGCTGGGTGGATCCCGGTCGGGCACATGCGGGAGTCTGTCTGACTACCTCCCCGTTTCCAGCTTCGGAAAAATGAAAAAAAAAAAAAAAAAAAAAGATTGAATCATGGCTTCTTCGAGTAGGCGTAAATGTAAAAATAGTCCTGACACCTTCTGTTATATATGTGGCTGTTACATACTTTAATGTCAAAGGTGCAATATTTTATCATTTGTGACACGTGCATATATTGCCTACTTTCAAGTTCCCCTTGGCGATCAAGACAAGAATTGGGTTCCTCATATTGTGTGTCATAACTGTGAGAAAATGCTTCATGACTGGACAAAAGGAAAATACAAAGGAATGCCTTCTGGTATTTCCATGGTTTGGTGTGAACCTAAGGACCACAGCAGTGACTGTTATTTCTATCTGATCCATACAAAAGGCATTGGCAAGAAAAAATGGCATATGATTGCACATCCTCATATTCTTTCAGCAATATGACCTATCCCACACTCTAAGACACTCCCGTTTCCAGTTTTCAATGGTTTTATTTCTTCTCAGGATGAAGTGAACGTGGTGATCAAGTGTATTTTGATAAGATGCATGAGGAAATGGTTATAGAATCTGAAGGGTCTTCTTCTGATGCCAAGCAGTCATTAACTTCTCTGCAATTTAGCCAACCCAAATTGAATGACTTAGTAAGAATGACATAAAAATTGTCCTTGACTTTCTGAAGAATGAGGAGCATAACTGGGTCATTTGTGTGGACTTTAAAATGATAAATTTCCTGCTAGGACAACAGAGAGGTTTCACGAAGTATCCTTGCTTTCTGTGTCTGTGGGACAGCCTAGCCTGGGATAAACACTGGACACAGAAGGAGTGGCCAAAACGTGAAGCTCTGGAAGTAGGGATGCAAAATATTGTGAATGAACCTGTAGTTAATCGAGACAGGATCATTTTTCCCCAACTTCACATCAAATTTGGCTTAATGAAGCAGTTTGTTCAGGCTTTGAATAGAGAAAGTGAATGCTTTCAACATATTATTTCTGCTTTTCCTGCCTTGTCTTTTGAGAAGATAAAAGTAGGTGTATTCAATGGACCTCAAATGCAAACCCTCATACATGACAAAGAATTTGCCAGGAAGAAGAATAAGGGGGAGAAAACAGCATGGTAGTCTTTTGTGGCAGTTACAAAGAACTTCCTCAGCAACAAAAAAGCAGAAAACTATGAACTTCTGGTTCAAAGTGACATTGGATGCAACATGAGCATAAGATTCACTTCCGAACAGTCACCTTGATAAGTTTCCCAAAAATCTTGGAACTGTTAATGATGAGCAGACTATTGCTGGAGCATCAAACAAGCTTGTCCTCAACAAGTACAGAAATGCAAATGCTACAAACGCAAAGTTTTAGCATTTGAAAAGAATTTAAATAAATTTTGTGCAAATTTTATGATTAAAATAAGTGTTTTAATATGTTCTATTTTGAAATTGTAGACAAATTCTGATGCAATTATATCTTTTAGTGTATTAGTGTATTTACTGCATTATATAAATTATTATATTTTCACAAAGATGATGCCCAAGAAGACATTCTACTTCATTATGTTAAACTAAATGTTGAAAATTTTACAATAATATGAAAACCTAAAATCTTGAACTGCAGGAAAAGGTAGCTTACAGAAAAAAACTAATGTCAGATTTGAGATCAGCACACTCGAATTAGGTAAGAACAAGTGTTTATGTGGATGCAACAAAAATTTTGTTCCCAATGTAATGTATAATTTTTTTCATGTATTTAGCTGGATCCAGTTTGCTAATATTTTGTTAAGAATTTTAGATTCTAAATCCATCAGGGATATTGGCTTATAATTTGTGTGTGTGTGTGTGTGTGTTGTCTTTGCCTGGTTTTGAAATAAGAATTATGGTCACCTCATAAAAGCAGCTTGGAAGTCTTTCCTCCTCTTAAATTTTTTAAAATAGCTTGAGAAGAATAGGAGTTAGTTCTTTTTTGAATATTTGGTAAAATTCGCCTGTGAAGCCATTTGGCTCAGGATTTTGTTTGTTGGGAGTTTTTTGATAACTGTTTCAATCTCATTTGTTGTAATCGATCTGTTTAGGTTTCCTGATTCTTCCAGATTGATTTTTTAAAAGATTATATGTTTCAAGGAATTTGTCCATTTCATCTAGGTTGTCTAATTTTTTGGCATACAGTTCTTCATAGTATTTTCTTACAATCCTTTGCATTTCTGTTGTGTCAGTTGTTATTTCTCTACTCTCATTTCTAATTTTATTTATTTGAGTCCAATCTCTTTTTTTCATGATGAGTCTGGTAAAAGGTTCATTGATCTTGTTTATCTTTTCAAAAAACCAGCTCTTGGTTTCACAGATCTTCTGTGTTGTATTTTTAGCCTCTATGTCATTTATTTCTGCTCTGATATTTATTATTTCCTTCTTTCTACTTCCTCTGAGCTTTACTTGCTGTTATTTTTCTAGTTTTTTTAGATGCAGGGTTAAGTTGTTTATTTGAGCTTTTTCTAGCTTCTTGAGGTATGCCTGTAATGCTATGAAGTTCCCTCTCAGGACTGCTTTTGCTGTGTCCCATAAATTTTGAGTTGTTGTATGCTCATTTTCATTCATTTCTAGGATTTTTTTTATTTCTTCTTTGATCTCATTGTTAACCCGTTCGTTATTTAATAACATGCTATTTAGTTTCCAAGTTTTTGAGTATTTTTCAGTTTTTCTATTGTAGTTGATTTCTAGTTTCATGCCATTGTGATATGAGAAGATGCTTGATATGATTTCAATCTTCTTAAATTTGTTCATACCCATTTTGTGCCCTAATGTGTGGTGTATCTTAGAGAATGTACCATGAGCACTTGAAAAGAATGTATATTCTGCTGCTTTAGGGTGAAAGGTCCTGAAGATATCTACTAAATTCAGTTGATCTAGTATGTCTTTTAAGTGTTCTGTTTCTTTGTTAATTTTCTTTCTTGAGGATCTATCTAGTGATGTTAGTGGGACATTGAAATCCCCTACTATTATAGTATTGCTGTTGATCTCACTCTTTATGTCCATCAAAGTCTGCTTTATATATTTAGGTGCTCCTATATTAGGTGCACAGATATTTATAATGGTTACATCTTTCTGTTGGATTGCTCCCTTTATTATTATGTAGTTTCCTTCTTTATCCCTTACTATAACCTATGTTTTAAAGTCCACTTTGTCAGATATAGGTATTGCTATGCCAGCTTTTTTTTCATTTTCATTTGCATGAAATATTTTTCTCCAACCTTTTACTTTCAGTCTATGTGTATTTTTTGTTTTGAGGGGTGTCTCTTGTAGACAGCATATGTATGGGTCCTGCTTTCTTATCCATGCAGCTCCCCATGTCTTTTGATTGGATAATTAAACCATTTACATTTAAGGTTACCATTGATATGTAGTTGTTTATTGCCATTTTATTCTTTAAATCTACATTCCTCTTTTACTAGATTTTCCCTCTTTGCTTCATTTACAACAGGCCACTTAACATTTTTTTGTGGCATTGGTTTGGTTGTAATGAATTCCTTGAGTTTTGTTTTTTGTTTTGTTTTGTTTTTTGGTCTGGGAAGCTTTTTATTTCCCCTTCAATTTTAAATGATAGCCTTGCTTGATAAAGAAGTCTTGGTTGTAGGCTCTTGCTCTACATTACATTAAATATTTCTTGCTATTCCTTTCTGGCCTCAAGTGTTTCTGTTGAGCAGTTGGATGTCATCCTTATGGGGGCTCCTTTGTACGTGATTGACTTTTTTACTCTTGCAGCTTTAATATTTTTTCTTTATCTCTTAGCTTTGATATTTTAATTATGATGTGTCTTGGTGTAGGTTTCTTTGGGTTTTCTCTGTGCTTCTTAAACTTGTGGGCCTTTTTCCTGCATCAATTTAGAGAAGTTTTCAGCTATGACTTCTTCAAACAGGCTCTCTATCCCTTGTTTTTTCTCTTCTTCAGAAACAAATATGATGTGAATATTGTTTCTTTCTATGTTGTCACAGAGCTCTCTTAGAGTTTCCTCAGACTTTTTGAGCCTCTTTTCTTTTTGTAGCTCTGCTTCCGTGCTTTTGTTTACCTTGTCTTCTAAATCACTGATTCAATTTTCTGCTTCAACCAACCTGCTTTTAATTTCTTCTAGTGTAGTCTTCATTTATGATATTGTATTTGTCATTTCTGACTGGTTCTTCTTTATTATTTCAATGTCCTTTTTGATGCTTGTTATCTCTTTATTTAGGTGCTCACTGTCTTCATCCAGTGTTGCTCTAAGATCTTTGAGCATTCTAACAATCATTATTTTAAACTCTGCATCTGGCAGTTTAGTTATTTCCATCTCACTCAGTTCTTTTTCTGGGGATTTTTCTTGTTGATTCATTTGGATTGCATTTCTCTGTCCTCCCATTTTGTTTGTGTATACACTCTTCATTTGAATGTGTTGTTTGTAAAGCTAGTTAAGTCTAGGGTTGGTATTTTTTCTGCCTCCAATTTTTGGTTGTTATTTCTAGGTCTTCTTAGGTTGGCATCAGCTGTTCTTTGTAATTTGCTTTGGGCTACTTACCTGCTATCACTGTTCTTTTTGCTGTTTGTGTTGGTGTTTTCTATGTCTTAGCTGGGTCAGGTGTGAGGACCCCTTCCTTAATATTACACTCTAACAATGGTTGTTAGGTTTTGAACCAGTGCTTTCCAAATCTGGCCACTGAATGTGCCTGCCCTGGACTTCCCTGTCCAGAGCCTGGTGCAGATCAGTGAGGGTCACTGCCTATGACTGGCTCTTATCAACCTTTTCAGAGCTACATGCAATTCAGATCTTGTGGCTGCCTCTGCTGGGCCCAGGTGCTGTTGTAAATATCAGCTGCTTTCCTAGGCTTGCTTTTATCTACTTTTGGCCTGGTGGAAGTTCCTTTAAAAGTTCAAGTTCCCCTGAGATTCGCTTTCTGTTGCCTCTTATTACTAGCTACTTGTTGGCTGCTTCCAAGGCCACTCCAATCTCTGTTACTGCTGGGGGAAAGCCTGTGCTGCGAGCAGGTTTGTGCATGGGCTTGGACCTCCACAGCGTCTGCCATGGCTTCTGCCTCCTTGGGTGGTTCCACGCATGCCCTCTTGGACCACTTCTATGGCTGCTTCAGCCTCTGCTGCTGCTGCCAAGGGTGGGTCCCCATCGTTGGAGGGTTTGTGCTCTGGCTCATACCTCCTCAGCAGCCACAGTGACTCCCACCTCAGCAGGCAGACCCACCATCCCACTTGGACGACCTCCGAGGTGGCCCAGGTTCTGCTGCCACTGAGAGCACACCTGCGCCATGAGCAGATTTGCATGCCAGCAAGGACCTCAGCAGCAGTTGCCACAGCTTCTGCCCTCAATGGTGGGCTTGCATGCACCCGCACAGACCCCCTCTGCCATTGCTCAGGCCTCTGCCCCCACCAAGGGTGGGCACATGCCACAGGCAGGGCTCCATGGTTTCTGCCTCCACAGGCTAGCCCGCTTGCACTCACTCAGACTGTCCTGGCCTCTGCAGCTGCACCCTGCCTCCTCTGGCCTGCACGCCCCCAGTGAGCACTCAGCAGTGTGGGGTGGTGCTGTAGCTTAGAACTGCACTCACTATTTGTGTCCCTAAAGTGCTACCTGCCTCTAAGTGCCTCTTTGTTCTAACTGGGGCAGGAAAGCCTCCAGTGGATGGGGTAATATCTTCCCTTTGTTGGTGATGCTGTTCCAGGAAAAATGTTCACTTTAGATTTGGAGAGTGACTCAGCCCAGGGGTTTGGGTGTCCATCCCTTAAAGTGTCTCCCCCTGTGCCTCCAAAACCACTCTCTCTCCTGGCAACTCTAGTCCTCCTACGCTCCCTGCTCCTGGAGCTCCAGGAAAGTGACTGTGAGCGAGGCTGTCTGTGCAGTCCCTTTAATACAGAGCCTGGGTCCAGGAGTTCTGCCTCCTTCTCTCAAAGAGTATCTAGGCTCTTTTGTCAGCCAAATATAGTTCTTAAGCCCCTTCCAGGATCCAGGGCTCTAGGCTGGGATGCCAATTTGGGGGCTGAGGCTACCTTCCCCGTTGTGAGAGTCTGTCTGGGCTGCCACTCCCTCCTGGGAGCGTGGCAGCCCTTTCCACGTCTCCGCCTTTTCTACCAGTCTCAATGTGGCTTCTTTGGTGGTCCTCAGCTATAAAATCCTCTTAGTTTAGTCCAAAGTTGGTCTTTCAAGATGAGTGTTCTCTGAATTAAGTTGTAATCCACCTTGGTTCTGGGAAGTGAGAGTTGGAGCGTCCACCTACTCTATGGCCATTTTGTCTCCCCTAACTCTTGGTGATTTTTAAAAGACTTCTATCAATTCACTGTTAAATGCATAAAAACTGCTAAACTTTTGTCCAATAGTCCTATATACTAGAAGTTTCTGCATAATTTCCTTTTAAGTAGACCACATGACAACTACAATCTTTCCAGAAGAAAACTGTATGGAAAATATAGCAAATGTGACAACTGTTAAATCTTGTTTCTCACCCCTTGATTCTTTAGATCATGTTCAGTTCTTTTCAGATAAATTTAGTAATCTAGAAGTTGTCAGACCTGGATCCAGTGATTTGTGAAGACAGAGTATCATACCAGAAAATCTTTCTTAAAAACTTGCCATGGATCTTACCTGACTGGTGGATAGATTTCCAACTTGCTCCTCCATATAAGATTTGGATAAACAGGGAATGGGACACTGTCCTTTGGAAGTATGAACACAGATTCATCCCGTGTGTGCTAACCCTACAGAATGCAATTACTCCTTTGCATTAACAATGTGGAAAGTCTATCCACCCACAGAGGACACGTGTGCTCTGTGTGCCTTTTCTCCCTTTCAGTGCTTCCTGGACTGGAAATCATTCCTAATAACTTGAAACAATTCGAGACAAGCTCTTTAGCCTGACCACAAGCCAAGCTTATCTTGATGTAGGTTGAGCTTCTCTGTCTGCCAGAGCCATCCCACATGTCAATTAAGGAAAGATACTTATTATGGGATTTTTCATCTTTATCTATCTTGAGTGGAGGCCAATCCCTTCAGGTAACTGAGGCAGGTTCTATCATCTCTGAAGACTTAAGAGCTGCTAGGCAGTTACCTCTCTCCACTGTCTCACTCTGAATTTTTCTGGTATTAATCATCAGCTTTTCTCCAAGATCATGCTTCAGATCCAATTCTTCCATGTCATTCCATCCTTAATGTCATCCTGGATCAATTATGTCTCTTCAAGAATGAGTGACATTTTCATCTCTTTGAAATGCTTTAGGTACCAAATGGACTTTATGGCAGAGGGGCCAATGTTCCTGATAGGATGCCTTCTTTCTTCCATTTTCTATGACTCCCTGATGGCCAGGGTCTGTGTGCTTTAACACATTCGTGGACTTTTTGTGAAAAGCCAGCCATAGACTGTACACTATACAATAAATGTCTTTGTGCCCTGAAAACCAATTATTAAATCACTCTTCATGGTATTTTTTTCAAGCTGAATAGTCCAAATACTATACTTTGAACTCACCTTTCCCCATCTATTATATTTTCTTTTGCTTTATTTTAGGTCTCCTTATATCCTGCCATTTTACAGTAGGGATTCTTCAGGTACACTTGGATACAAACTGAAAATGAGATTGATTTGTCACTTGCAAATATTTCCTTCCTGCATCTCCTATGCATTTCATACCAACAGTGTCGTCCTTCATTAAACATAGCAGAAATTTGCAGACACCAGAAAAGCAAATAGTGCATTGTGACATTTCAATTCTTTCTTGCTGCACTTGGTCATTGTCCTTCATGTTTTCTGTCTCACTATATGTTTGAAATAGCTACACTCGATCTCATGGCATTCTCAGCAATATGAACAGGAAGTGTGTGGCCTTTGACCTGATACTTGGGATATTGTCAAGGACAGAGAGTAGCAGAGAAAACTCTTTTATTGGTTGTTTGTGATTTTAACCATCTAAAGGGTGATTTTTATTAGAAAGGCTAAGGGAATAATACTGTAATCATTCATAAGTATAGAGCATTTTTAAGGGCTTTCACCTATATGACCCATTTATGCAGGCTAAGCAAGGCAATATATTGTTATTCACTTTTTTCACAAATACAGAAACTAAGACTTAGAGCAATGAATGATTTGCCTTTTGTCACACTACTAGCAGAAATGTAAGTCACATTAAAATCAAGATTTTCTCCCTGACTTGTGGTACAGTGAATAAAGTGTCAACCTCGAATGCTGAGGATGCCTTAAAAAAACCCAGGCTTGCCTGGCCAAGGTACAAATGGGAGTTGATGCTTCCTGTTCCTTTCCCCCTTCTCTCTCCCTCTCCTCACTAAAATAAATTAATTAATTTAAAAAATATTTTTAATTTTTCTGATTGTCTAGAAATTTTTTTTTACACCACAGTTGGGTTTCTACAAGCCCATTCAGGGACCTATTACAAGGAAAGGAGGAGGCCAAGTGCCCAGTCTTTGTGCCCAGCCCCTGGTTTCATCAAAGCAGGTGTACATGTATCTATTTTATCAGATGGGCTTCTGTTCAACCTTTAGTTGAAAAGATTTCTGCTTGGAACATGAGGGTAGTAAGGGCCATGAAGGACACATGAGTGTAAAGAAGAAAAAATAAGTGAAGACACGTGTGACTTAGGGGTCACCATGTGTGCAGCCAGACCCATGGCGTTGTGCTCAGCAGCAGCCTCCACCTCCTCAGAGAAAAATAAAGGTGCAGCAGACCTTCTTTCTTCTCTTAATGAATGTGAAATCCACTCAGAAAAACATGAGACAGCTACATACAAAATGCACAAGGACATATATGACACGATGATACTAACACATACATGCATGACAACAGCAGTTCGGGAGCTCTCATGCTGGCGTGGTGCTGCAGCAGCCGTGGGAGACCCTCCACCTTGCTCACTCTGCCATAGTCCTTCCCTGAGCCCTTCTCCTTCTCCAAGGCCCCAAGTTCCCACAGATCTTTAGTTTTTCTTTGAAAGAAAGAAAGAAAAAAAGAGAAAAACCACTTTCATAAACAAAGCCACAATAGCGAATGTGCCATTCTTCATAAAAGATGTAGCTTAAAAAAAGAACTCTGCCAAGGGAAAGGCCAAGGTTGAAGAGAAAGAACTGAACTGTTAATGGTCCAATGTCAGTCTTTAGTGAAGGAGCCAGTTTAGAACAGGTGACCTCCTCATGCAATTTCATGTCTGTCCACACATGGGCACATGGGATTCCCTGACACACCACCACCACGCCTGGGAGCCCAGGCAGATCTGCCGTGACCCAAACGGACCTTAAACATTGGAGCCATTTATATGTGTGAACTTTCTCCATGGCCCTGAGAGAGGAGCTGGCATTGTGTTTTTGTAAAATTTGCAAAAGTGAGACTTTTTTATAGGTACAATTATTTAAGCTATCAGATATTTCCATTCTGACTTCACTATGCTTCCCTTGTGTCAGGTGGCATTGGAGTGGCTGGGGGCATAATTGGGATCCAGGTAACAAGAAGCTGAGCTGAGAAACATGTGCTGTGAGTTAGTGGAATATATTTATGTTGTTCACAGTTGTTTATATAGTAAGGTATCCCTAGCTATCCTAATATAAGAATAGCTTCCAGAAATACTTGTATTGCCCTGTGAGCCATACTATGATGGACCAGTCCAGCAGTCATATTAAGATATGCTTGTCTCATCCAGCACCCAGCATGGAAGTATGTGGAAAATAGAGAAGAAAAAAAAGTTTTGAATTAT
Organism: Saccopteryx leptura; assembly: GCF_036850995.1. Taxonomy (NCBI): domain Eukaryota; kingdom Metazoa; phylum Chordata; class Mammalia; order Chiroptera; family Emballonuridae; genus Saccopteryx; species Saccopteryx leptura. The sequence continues at coordinate 36,216,269 of NC_089509.1, forward strand.
ATGGAACCTAAGCTAGTCTGAAGAAAACTTTTCCAATCATCAAATCATTCGTATTCTAAATAGAAGACCCATTTATCATCCTTATCAAAACAGAAACTGTCTTTTTGGGGGAGAAGACTCAATAATGCAGAGTAAATAACTATAAATGAACCATATTTTTTTCTAGTAATTATACGAAATTAAGTTTATCAGAAGTCCCATGTTTGAAAGTCACAAGTCTGAGAGCAACACTACACAGCAGTACCTCAGGGAAGGTCATTCTTAAACATCCCAACTACAAAACTATCAAACAAATTTTAATCAATCATTTAAAATAAAACACTGAATTATCTTAATATTCTCTCCATAGAAAATATCACAAAATCATTTCACATGAAAAAGCAATCAAAACTAATCAGCCAGAGTAGAATCTCAGATATCTCTCAAAACAATATTTTTGGCAATATATCTCCTCAGGCAAGTGGAAAAAATAAATAAATGGGACTGTATCAAACTAAAAAGCTTTTGCCTAGCAAAAGATACCATTAACAAAATAAAAAGACATCCCATACAATGGGAAAACAAATTAGCCAATACATCTGATAGGGGTTAATAACCAAAATTTATAAAGAACTTATAAAACTCAACACCAGGAAGACAAATAATACAATTAAAAAATGAGCATAAGACACTTCTTCAATGAGGACATACAGATGGCCAATAGGCATATTAAAAAATGCTCAGTCACTAACCATCAAAGAAATGCATATTAAAACCACACCTCACACCTGTCAGAATGGTGCTCATTAACAAATGAACAAACAAGTGTTAGAAAGGGTGTGGAGAAAAGGAAACCCTCCTGCACTGCTGGTGGGAATGCAAACTGGTGCAGCCATTGTGGAAAACAGTGTGGAGTTTCCTCAAAAAGTTAAAAATGGAACTGTCTCATGACCCAGCAATCCCACTTCTAGAAATATATCCTAAGAATCTCAAAACACTAATTCAAAAGAAGATATGCAATATCAAAAAACAAAAACCAAACCATGTTTATTTCAACATTATTTACGATAGCCAAGATCTGGAAACAACCCAAGTGCCCATCAGTGGACAACTGGATAAAAAAGCTGTGGTACATATTACTACACAGCCATAAAAAAGAAAGAAATCTTACCTTTTCCCGTGGCATGGTTGAACCTGCAGATTATTATGCTAAGTGAAATAAGCCAGGCAGAGAAAGACAAGTACCATATGATCTCACTAATATGTAGAAATGAATACAATAAACTGAGGAACTAAATAAAAACAGAGGCAAGGTCACAGGGAACAGATGGACAGCTGGGAAGGGGGAAGGAAGGGAGAAGAGGGGACTGAATCAAAGAAGGTGAAAGAATTAAACAAATAATATATATACATGACACATATATACAGATAACAGAGTAGCAATAGTCAGAGGAAAAGGGGGATGGAGGTAAAGGTAGAGGGTACTCGATGAGGGGTGTAGATGGTATTATATTGAGTGGAACACTTGAAACCATATCAACACAATAAATTAAAATAAAGAAAAAAAACTTATCAGCCAAAAATGTAAAAAAAGAAAAAAGTCTACTGAAAAAGATGTGGCACACAGGTACAATTTAAAATATTGTATCATAAATTGTTTTGAATATAACATTTTAGTATATTTTAGTTTTTTTAATTTATAATTTTTTAATTCCTCTTCTCATTCCAAATAAATACCATTTTTGGTTCTTATTATATATTTTTTAAATCTATTATTTTTCTTCTAAAGGATTCCAAAATTGTGTAAGCTTTGACCTACGCATTTTGGATTTTCTCATTCTGGAAGTGACACTTGAGGTGAATTATGCTGGGAAGATTTTGTACCTTACAACTAACTATTCAATATAAACTTCTTAAAATCAGTAAAGATTAAATATTTTTATTTCCTTCCATATCTTGCAAACTCTCCTTCAACCTCACAACTGAAACTGAAAGATTCAAAAAAACTGAAAGATTATTCATAATTTATGCAATTGTCTTCTTGTTCTAGAAAGAGATCAATCGTGGTTATTTTTATTTTTATCACTGCCCTTTTTTCAGCCCACAGACGATTTAGAAAGCACAATCATTATTGCAAAAACAACTCAGAATCATTGCCAAATGAAAATGATTTATTCTTTACCATAAAAGACAAAAACAATACACTATTAACAATAAAATCTCTGTAAGCATAAAAGTCATCAATCCATTTCTCAAAAATCTATTTTGCAAGGCCATTCACATGCTTTTCTTTTAAAGAAATAGTATTCATGTATTTTTAAGTTTTCACATGCATATCATTTACTAAATTTACATCAAATATAATATAATGTATCTACAACATAGTATCTAAGTATGAAAGTCAGTATTTTAATATAATTGCCCATTTATATTAAAAGCCTCTTATAAAAATCTTATCCCCTTCTGAAATATCTTTTTCCCAATGAGAATAATAGTCATAATTACAGAGTAGTAACACATGACAGATAATGTTCCAATTCTAGAAAATTAGCTCTTTCTTAGCCTTGCAATGAAACCCTTTTTATCTGACTTTAGTATTGGTGTCAGATAAAATGAGGGTATTATTTGGCTTTTCAGGGTAAAGAGACACCTAGTAAAAAATTCACTAAGACAAAATTGTTATATTAGCTAACACTGACAGAACTCAAAGAAAAACAAGATAACTAAACCAAAAGAAATGGTTTAGTTCAACTGAAGCAGTTTTTTAAAATTATATATGATACTTTAAGTCATTTCTCTAAATTCAAATCAAGTATTATATCACAGCATGTTAATTTTTCTTCTGTTAAATCTGGATGCATAGTGAGCCATTTACAAATTTTTTTTGATATTGTGTAAGTCTAGTACTATATCCAGTCTCTTTATCGCATGGTTTAAAATTCAGTCTCCAACTCCTTTAACCAGGTTATCTCGAATGTTTAAATGGTCAATAATAATATAATATATAGTGAAATGAACACTGGCCAGTGATATGTATCCAGTCTTCCACTGCACAACTTCTTATTAGGCCTGAATTTGTGCTTAAAGTGGGAAGTAGGAAATGTGAGTTAAACAAGGACTTTTTTTGGAGACTTAATTTTTTTTAGTAGATACCCATATTCACTTTAATGTTCACAATAACCTTGAGAAGTAATTATTATTTTCTCCATTTTATAAATGAGGAAACTGAGTCTAAGAGAACGGGAAGAAAACAGATAGAAAATTCCTATTTGTTAAGACTGCTAGCAACTTTGCTCATCATTGCATTTATTTCTTGAAAAACATGCCTGCCAGATCTTCAGCGTGCAGAATAGGAAACTCGGTCTCAGAAAGGTGATATCACAGCTAATCACTGGCAACTGGGTTTTGAATCAAGGTTGCCTTGACTACAAGCTTTGTGTTCCTGTTCACTACTCATGTTTTTAAAAAAATTTGTGGTAAGATCACTTAATATGAAATCTGCTTTCTTTTTTTTATATAAAATAAATACATTTTTATTAATGTTAATGGGGTGACATCAATAAATCAGGGTACATATATTAAAAAAAATATGTCCAGGTTATCTTGTCATTCAATTATGTTGCATACACATCACCCAAGGTCAGATTTTCCTCCGTCACCCTCTATCTAGTTTTCTTTGTGCCCCTGCCCCTCTCCCTTCCCCTCTCCCTCCTTCCCTCCCACACCTCCTCCCCCCCCCCCCCCCCCCCCCGTAACCACGTAACCACCACACTCTTGTCCATGTCTCTTAGTCTCGGTTTTATGTCCCACCAATGTATGGAATCATGTAGTTCTTGGTTTTTTCTGATTTACTTATTTCACTCCGTATAATGTTATCAAGATCCCACCATTTTGTTGTAAATGATTCGATGTCATCATTCCTTATGGCTGAGTAGTATTCCATAGTGTATATGTGCCACATCTTCTTTATCCAGTCATCTATTGATGGACTTTTTGGTTGTTTCCATGTCCTGGCCACTGTGAACAATGCTGCAATGAACATGGGGCTACATGTGTCTTTACGTATCAACGTTTCTGAGTTTTGGGGGTATATACCCAGTAGAGGGATTGCTGGGTCATAAGGTAGTTCTATTTTCAGTTTTTTCAGGAACCACCATACTTTCTTCCATAATGGTTGTACTACTTTACATTCCCACCAACAGTGAATGAGGGTTCCTTTTTCTCTACAGCCTCTCCAACATTTGCTATTACCAGTCTTGTTGATAATAGCTAATCTAAGAAGTGTGAGGTGGTATCACATTGTAGTTTTGATTTGCATTTCTCTAATAACTAATGAAGATGAGCATCTTTTCATATATCTGTTGGCCATTTATATTTCTTCCTGGGAGAAGTGTCTGTTCATGTCCTCTTCCCATTTTTTTATTGGATTGTTTGTTTGTTGTTGAGTTTTATGAGTTCTTTGTATATTTTGGATATTAGGCCCTTATCTGAGCTGTTGTTTGGAAATATCATTTCCCATTTAGTTGGCTGTCTGTTTATTTTGTTGTCAGTTTCTCTTGCTGAGCAAAAACTTTTTAGTCTGATATAGTCCCATTCATTTATCTTTGCCTTCACTTCTCTTTCCTTTGGAGTCAAATTCATAAAATGCTCTTTAAAACCAAGGTCCATGAGTTTAGTACTTATGTCTTCTTCTATGTACTTTATTGTTTCAGGTCTTGTATTTAGGTCTTGATCTATTTTGAATTAATTTTAGTATTTACAAGGGGACAAGCTGTAGTCGAGTTTCATTCTTTTGCATGTGGCTTTCAGTTTTCCCAACACCATTTGTTGAAGAGGCTTTCTTTTCTCCATTGTGTGTTGTTGACCCTTTTATCGAAAATTATTTGACCATATATATGTGGTTTTATTTCTGGACTTTCTATTCTGTTTCATTGGTCTGAGTGTCTATTTTTCTGCCAATACCATGCTGTTTTGATTGTCATGGCCCTATAATATAGTTTGAAGTCAGGTATTGTAATGCCCCTAGCTTCATTCTTTTTCCTTAGGATTGCTTTGGCTATTTGGGTTTTTTTATAGTTCCATATAAATCTGATAATTTTTTGTTCCATTTCTTTAAAAATTGTCATCAGAATTTTGATGGAAATTGCATTAAATTTATAAATTAATTTGGGTAATGTGGCCATTTTGATTATATTTATTCTTCCTATCCAAGAACAAGGAATATTTTTCCATCTCATTGTATCTTTTTCGATTTCCTTTAACAATGCTTTGCAGTTTTTGTTATATAGCTCCTTTACATTCTTTGTTATGTTTATTCCTAGGTATTTTATTATTTTTGTTGCAATCGTGAAGGGGATCATTTTTTTTACTTCGTTTTCTAATATTTCAGTGTTGGTATATAGAAAGGCTATAGACTTCTGTATGTTAATTTTGTACCCTGCGACCTTACTGTATTGGTTTATTGTTTCTAGTAATCTTTTTGTGGAGTCTTTGTGGAGTTTTGTGATGTATAGGATCATATCATCTGCAAAAAGTGATACCTTTACCTCTTCTTTTCTGATATGGATGCCTTTTATTTCTTTCTCTTGTCTGATTGCTCTGGCCAGAACTTCTAGCACCACGTTAAATAAGAGTGGAGAAAGTGGACAACCTGTCTTGTTCCTGATTTAAGGTGGAAAGTCCTCAGTTTTATGCCATTTAATATGATGTTGGCTGATGGTTTATCATATATGGCCTTTATCATGTTGAGATATTTTCCTTCTATACCCATTTTGTTGAGTGTCTTAAACATAAAGTTGTGTTGTATTTTATTGAATGCCTTTTCTGCATCTATTGATAAGATCATGTGGTTTTTGTTCTTTGTTTTGTTGATATGGTGTATTACGTTAACCATTTTATGTATGTTGAACCATCCTTGAGATTCTGGGATGAATCCCACTTGATCATGATGTATTATTTTTTTAATATGTTGTTGTATTCGATTTGCCAGTATTTTGTTAATATTTTAGTATCTGTATTCATTAGAGATAATGATCTGTAGTTTTATTTTTTTGTGCCGTCCTTACCAGGTTTCGGTATGAGAGTTATGTTGGCCTCATAAAATGTGTTTGGAAGTATTGATTCTTCTTCAATTTTTTTGGAAGTCTTTGATTAGAATAGGAACCAAGTCTTTTTTGAAGAAGATGCCCTAGTCACTGCCTGCAGTACAGGAGGTCTTAACATCTGCCAAGTCCCTCTTTTTAGTGTATATCCCTGAGTATGAAAGCTCTGCCAATCAGAAGTTGTCCCCACCCCTTTAGCAAGAGGCACTAAAATATATCAAGCCTCTTATCTTAGATCGCTAAACTGAGAGAGATCTTTTCAATTAGAGCTGCATAGGTCAGTTGGGAGGTGAGCAGACTGTGGGTGCAGCTTATTTCAGCAATTGGATCCCCCAATCTGCTCCAGAAAGGACTGCAAGCTGCCTGTGTGCCCCTCCCCCTATGCTTGATTGTTAGCTTGAATGGCTGGGTAAGGCGCCCCCCCCAGAGAAGCTCGGGCATAGGGAAATTCGCTTTGGCGCACTCCCCGCCCGCCGCTGACAGCTGCTGCTCTTTGCGCGCAGGTGTTTGCTCGTGTGGGCTGATTCACCACAGGCACACTCTTTCCTCGGCTTGAACGAACGTCTGTGCCACAGCCTGAGCGGACCTTTAGCCCCCCCAACTCTTCCTCCACATCCTTACCCCTCCCAACTCTCAGTTCCAAGTGAAAGCAGCCTTTGCTCAGGTTACTGAGGAAGGCAGAGTGTTCCTTTGTCTGACTTATTTCCTTTGGGTTGATTATATATTTAGTCAATTTTTTGCTCGATCCTACCTTCGCCTTCAGTGTGTGGAACTCCCAGACACTCCAAGGATAGATTTTTTCTGTCTCTGGTTGATGAACTTGTTGAAATTTTGGGCAGATTTTTCGGTCGCACTCCTCACAGTGCCATTTCTCTGATGTCAGAAATCTGCTTTCTTAACAAATTTTTAAATGCACAATACAGTACTGTTAACTCTAGGCACAATATGGTACGGCAGTTTTCTAAAATATTTTATTTTGCAAACTAAAACATACTCATCAAACAGCAATTCCCTATATCACTCTGCCACTGCACTTGACACCTACCATTCTACACAGTTTCTATAAGTTTGATTATTTTGGGTACTTCGTATAAGAGGAATCATGCAGTCTTTGTCCTTCAGTGGCTGGCTTATTTTACTTAACATACTGTCCATCCATGTTATCCCAAATGGCAGGTTTTCCTTATTTTTTTTATGCTGAATAATATTTCACTATAAGTATATACCACATTCTCTTTATTCATCTGTTTATGAAAATGTAGGTTATTTTTATATCTTGACTAATGTGAATAATGCTGCAATAAATATAGAAGTACAAATATCTTTTCAAGATTCTGATTTCAATTATTTTGGATATATATACCTAGAAAATTGTTCAACTATATATTTTTAAGTTTTTGAGGAAATATCATATCATTTTCCTTAGCGCCTGCACAATTCTACATTCCCATCAACAGTATACAACATTCCAATTTTTTCTACATCTTCTCCACTAATAGTTTTCTTTTGTGGTTTTGATATTAATCATCCTAACAACTGTGAGATGATATTGTGGTTTTAATTTACATTTCCCTGATTATTAGGGATATTGAGTATCTTTTCTTGTACCTGTTGGTGATGTATATATCTCTTTGGATCCATGTCTATTCAATTCCTTTGCTCATTTTTTAAATGGGTTGTTTGAAATTTTTTGCTATTGAGTTATAGGAATTCCTTATATATTTTGGATAATCACCCTTTATATGATAGATAATTTGAAAATATTTTCTCCTATCCCATGGGTTTCTTTTTTCTCTTTAGACTCTTTCTTGTGCTATGCACAGCTTTTTAGTTTGATGTAGTCCAACATGATTATTTTTTTGTTGCCTTTGCTTTTGGTGTCATATCCAGGAACTAGTTGCTAAGACCAATATCCTCAAGCTTTTCTACTATGTTTTCTTCTAGGATATTTACAGTTTCAGGTCTTAGTTTAAATATTTAATTCATTTTTAAGTTGATTTTTGTGTATGGTGAACAGTAAAAGTCTAATTTCACTTTTTTGAATGTAGGTATCCAGTTTTTCCAACACCATTTGTTGAAGAGACAATATATTCTTTCTCCACTGTGTAGTCTTTGGACTCTTGTCAAAGACTAGTTGACTATATATATATGTGTTAATTTCTAGGTTTTCTATTCAACATATTTTCATGATAAAAACTTTCAATAAATTAGGTATAGAAGGAATTTTTATAGGTATCAATGCCAAATATGGAAAGTCCACAGATAACACCATGCTCAAGTGTGAAGACTAAAAGATTTCTTCTAAGATCAAGAACAAGGCAAATATGCCCACTCTTGCCATTTCTATTCAACATAGTACTGAAATGCTAGCCAGAGAGACTAGCCAAGAAAAAAATAATAAAAGATATGCAAACAGGAAAGAAAGTAAGAAAGAAAGAAAGAAGTAAATTAGTCTTCATTTATGGATGACATGATCTTATATACAGAAAACCATAATGATGCAACAATAAAACTATTAAAATTAATAAATTTAACATACTTGCAGGATAAAAATTCAACATACAAAAGTCAGTTGCATATTTATACACTAACATTGACCTATCTGAAGGAAAAGTAAAAAACAACTTTATTTATAACAGCATCAAAAAGAATAAAAAATACTTAGAAATAAAGTTAACCAATGAAGTGAAAGACTTCTTTTTTTTTTTTTTTCATTTTATTTGCACTTTTTTTTTAAAAATAAATTTTTATTAATGGTAATGGGATGACATTAATAAATCAGGGTACATATATTCAAAGAAAACATGTCTAGGTTACCTTGTCATTAAATTATGTTGCATACCCCTCGCCCAAAGTCAGATTGTCCCTCGCCACCCTCTATCTAGTTCTCAGTGCCCCTCCACCTCCCCCTAACTCTCCCCCTGTCCTACCTCCCCCCACCCCTGGTAACCACCACACACTTGTCCATGTCTCTTAGTCTCATTTTTATGTTCCACCAATGTATGGAATCATGTAGTTCTTGGTTTTTTCTGATTTACTTACTTCACTCCTTATAATGTTATCAAGATCCCACCATTTTGCTGTAAATGATCTGATGTCATCATTTCTTATGGCTGAGTAGTATTCCATAGTGTATATGTGCCACATCTTCTTTATCCAGTCTTCTATTGAAGGGCTTTTTGGTTGTTTCCATGTCTTGGCCACTGTGAACAGTGCTGCAATGAACATGGGGCTACATGTGTCTTCACGTATCAATGTTTCTGAGTTTTGGGGGTATATACCCAGTAGAGGGATTGCTGGGTCATAAGGTAGTTCTATTTTCAGTTTTTTGAGGAACCACCATACTTTCTTCCATAATGGTTGTACTACTTTACAGTACCACCAACAGTGAATGAGGGTTCCTTTTTCTCCACAGCCTCTCCAACATTTGCTATTACCCGTCTTGTTGATAATAGCTAATCTAACAGGGGTGAGGTGGTATCTCATTGTAGTTTTGATTTGCATTTCTCTAATAACTAATGAAGCTGAGCATCTTTTCATATATCTGTTGGCCATTTGTATCTCTTCCTGGGAGAAGTGTCTATTCATGTCTTCTTCCCATTTTTTTATTGGATTGTTTGTTTGTTTGTTGTTGAGTTTTATGAGTTCTTTGTAAATTTTGGATATTAGGCCCTTATCTGAGCTGTTGTTTGAAAATATCATTTCCCATTTAGTTGGCTGTCTGTTTATTTTGATATCAGTTTCTCTTGCTGAGCAAAAACTTTTTATTCTGATGTAGTCCCATTCATTTATCTTTGCCTTCACTTCTCTTGCCATTGGAGTCAAGTTCATAAAATGTTCTTTAAAACCCAGCTCCATGAGTTTAGTACCTATGTCTTCTTCTATGTACTTTATTGTTTCAGGTCTTATATTTAGGTCTTTGATCCATTTTGAATTAATTTTAGTACACGGGGACAAGCTGTAGTCGAGTTTCATTCTTTTGCAGGTGGCTTTCCAGTTTTCCCAACACCATTTGTTGAAGAGGCTTTCTTTTCTCCATTGTGTGTTGTTGGCCCCTTTATCAAAGATTATTTGACCATATATATGTGGTTTTATTTCTGGACTTTCTATTCTGTTCCATTGGTCTGAGTGTCTATTTTTCTGCCAATACCATGCTGTTTTGATTATTGTGGCCCTATAATATAGTTTAAAGTCAGGTATTGTAATGCCCCCAGCTTCATTCTTTTTCCTTAGGATTGTTTTGGCTATTCGGGGTTTTTTATAGTTCCATATAAATCTGATGATTTTTTGTTCCATTTCTTTAAAAAATCTCATAGGGATTTTGATGGGAATAGCATTAAATTTGTATATTGCTTTGGGTAATATGGCCATTTTGATTATATTTATTCTTCCTATCCAAGAACAAGGAATATTTTTCCATCTCATTGTATCTTTTTCGATTTCTCTTAACAATGCTTTGTAATTTTCATTATATAGGTCCTTTACATTCTTTGTTATGTTTATTCCTAGGTATTTTATTTTTTTTGTTGCAATCGTGAAGGGGATTATTTTTTTGAGTTCGTTTTCTAATATTTCATTGTTGGCATAGAGAAAGGCTATGGACTTCTGTATGTTAATTTTGTATCCTGCGACCTTACTGTATTGGTTTATTGTTTCTAATAATCTTTTTGTGGAGTCCTTTGGGTTTTCGATGTATAGGATCATATCATCAGCAAAAAGTGATACCTTTACTTCTTCTTTTTCGATATGGATGCCTTTTATTTCTTTGTCTTGTCTGATTGCTCTGGCCAGAACTTCTAGCACCACGTTAAATAAGAGTGGAGAGAGTGGACAACCCTGTCTTGCTCCTGATTTAAGGTAGAAAGTCCTCAGTTTTATGCCGTTTAAAATGATGTTGGCTGATGGTTTATCATATATGGCCTTTATCATGTTGAGATATTTTCCTTCTATACCCATTTTGTTGAGAGTCTTAAACATAAAATTGTGTTGTATTTTATCAAAAGCCTTTTCTGCATCTATTGATAAGATCATGTGGTTTTTGTTCTTTGTTTTGTTGATATGGTGTATTACGTTAACCGTTTTGCATATGTTGAACCATCCTTGAGATTCTGGGATGAATCCCACTTGATCATGATGTATTATTTTTTTAATATGTTGTTGTATTCGGTTTGCCAGTATTTTGTTTAGAATTTTAGCATCTGTATTCATTAGAGATATTGGTCTGTAGTTTTCTTTCTTTGTGCCATCCTTGCCAGGTTTTGGTATGAGGGTTATGTTGGCCTCATAAAATGTGTTTGGAAGTATTGCTTCTTCTTCAATTTTTTGGAAGACTTTGAGTAGAATAGGAACCAAGTCTTCCTTGAATGTTTGATAGAATTCACTAGTATAACCGTCTGGGCCTGGACTTTTATTTTTGGGGAGGTTTTTAATAGTTTTTTCTATTTCCTCCCTGCTGATTGGTCTGTTTAGGCTTTCTGCTTCTTCATGACTCAGTCTAGGAAGGTTGTATTGTTCTAGGAATTTATCCATTTCTTCTAGATTGTTGTATTTGGTGGCATATAATTTTTCATAGTATTCTACAATAATTCTTTGTATATCTATGATGTCTGTGGTGATCTCTCCTCTTTCATTTTGGATTTTATTTATTTGAGTCCTGTGCCTTTTTTCCTTGGTGAGTCTTGCCAAGGGTTTGTCAATTTTGTTGATCTTTTCAAAGAACCAGCTCCTTGTTTTATTGATTTTTTCTATAGTTTTTCTGTTCTCTATTTCATTTATTTCTGCTCTGATTTTTATTATCTCCTTTCTTCGGCTGGTTTTGGGTTGTCTTTGTTCTTCTTTTTCTAGTTCCTTAAGGTGTGAAGTTAAGTGGTTTACTTCAGCTCTCTCTTGTTTGCTCATATAGGCCTGAAGTGATATGAACTTTCCTCTTATTACTGCTTTTGCTGCATCCCAGAGATTCTGATATGTCGTATTTTCATTTTCATTTGTCTGTATGTATCTTTTGATCTCTGCGCTTATTTCTTCTTTGACCCATTCATTTTTTAGAAGTATGTTGTTTAGTTTCCACATTTTTGTGGGTTTTTCCCCCTCTTTTTTGCAGTTGAATTCTAGTTTCAAGGCTTTATGATCAGAAAATATGCTTGGTACAATTTCAATTTTTCTAAATTTGCTGATATTGTCTTTGTGGCCCAACATATGGTCAATTCTTGAGAATGTTCCATGTACACTAGAGAAAAATGTATACTCTGTCGCTTTGGGATGAAGTGTCCTGTAGATGTCTATCATATCCAGGTGTTCTAGTATTTCGTTTAAGGCCACTATGTCTTTGTTGATTCTCTGTTTGGATGACCGATCTAGAGCCGTCAGCAGTGTATTGAGGTCTCCAAGTATGATTGTATTTTTGTTGGTTTTTGTTTTAAGGTCAATAAGTAGCTGTCTTATATATTTTGTTGCTCCTTGGTTTGGTGCATATATATTAAGGATTGTTATGTCTTCTTGATTCAACTTCCCCTTAATCATTATGAAATGACCATTTTTGTCTCTGAGTACTTTTTCTGTCTTGTAGTCAGCATTATTAGATATGAGTATTGCTACACCTGCTTTTTTTTGGGTGTTGTTTGCTTGGAGTTGTTTTCCAGCCTTTCACTTTGAATTTGTTTTTATCCTTGTTGCTTAGATGTGTTTCTTGTAGGCAGCATATAGTTGGATTTTCTTTTTTAATCCATTCTGCTACTCTGTGTCTTTTTATTGGTAAGTTTAATCCATTTACATTTAGTGTAATTATTGACACTTGTGGGTTCCCTACTGCCATTTTATAAATTGCTTTCTGTTAGTTTTGTATCTAGTTTGATTCTTCTCTTTTGTTTTTCTATCATTTGTTTCTGTTTGTTTGTGTTCCATACTTCTTTCCTCTGTTGCTACCTTTTTTAAGTCATGTGTTTTTGTGGTGTTTTTTTCTAGGGTGGTTACCATTAAGTAATGAAAAGGGTACCTACCATATTCATTGTAGTACCCTATCTTATAAGTATTTCTGCACTTCATCGTCCTTTGCTACTGTTAATCTCCATTCTCTCCCCCCCTTTTTTTTTCCTTTGTTGTCACAGTTTAAGTTTGGTTTTATTGTGTTCTTGGTGGAGCTGTTACTTGTGGTGTTGTATTCTTTTGTTCTTTGAATCTGGTTGGAAAACCCCCTTTAGTATTTCCTGGAGTGGGGGCTTTCTCGTGATAAATTCTCTCATCTTTTCTGTATTTGTGAATGTTTTTATATCTCCTTCATACTTGAAGGATAGCTTTGATGGGTATAGTAGTGAAAGACTTCTAAGCTTGTACAAAACATTGATGAAAAAAATGAAGAAGACAGAAACAAATTGAATGGCATCTCACATTTATGAATTAGAAGATTTAATATTGTTAAAATATCCATACTACACAAAACTATCTATAAATTCAATGCAATATGTAGCAAAATCTGAATGACATTTTTCATAGAGATAGAAAAGGTGATCTTAAAATTCATATGGAACCTAATTTTATAAACTATCATCTGGAAAAACCAACTTTGGACTAAACTAAGAGGACTCTTCAACCAAGGAACACTGAAGAAGCCACACCGAGACTGGTAGAAAAAGCGAAAAAGTGAAATGCGAACGGCAGCAGGGAGAGACTCGCGTGGCGGGAAGTGAGTTTAGCAGAGGGGAAAGGGTCCTGAGCCCCAGAAACAAAGCCCCAGCCTGCAGCCCCAGAGCCCAGAAGAGGCATAAGGACAGTATTTAGCTGGAAACAAGTCAGGATACTGTTTGTGAGAGAGTCTGATTTCTCAGACCCAGGATCCTTTTTAAAGGGACCGCGCAGAACATCTCTCTCACAAACACTCACCCGGGGCTCCTGGGGATGGAGGGAGTGGGAAGAGGACCACAGTAACAGGAAGAGAGTGTAATCTAGGAGGCATAGGGAGAAACATTTTGGGAGATAGCCACCCTAACCCCTGGGATGAGTCACTCACCAAAGCTGAAGTGAATATTCCCCCCGGAAACAGCAATACCAGCAAAGGGAAGCAGGAGAGCAGCCGAACAAGCTCCCCTGCGGCATTCAGAGCAGAGTCGCATAGAAGGAGGGAGCTTTCAGGTCTACAGTAGTGAGTCTTAGGGTCCGAGCTGCAACGCCCCCACCCACGCAGCTGAGGGTGCACCGGAGAGCTGGCGGCAGTGGGAGACAAAAGCGCGGTTCTGCTGGCAGAAGTGGAAGCCGGCTGGCCACCACTGGGCTCAGGTGTGAGCTCAATCTTGCCCGGCTGGGGAGAAGGGGGCATGTAAAAGTGGTACAGCTCAGCTGCTGGCAGCCTGTAATCCAGCCTCCGGGAGAAGGGCAGGAACCCCAGAAAGGGTGGAGACCAGCCCCGGAGCAAGGGCAGAGGAGCACAGCCCTGCCCCGCCCGTGAAACCCAGGCTTGCGGTCTGACTTGGTAGCCGGTTCCTCCCACGGGGGTGGAGCCAAAAGCCCAGAAGAGGTGGAGTTCCGCTACGGAGCTGAGCTTGGGCACGCAGCCCTGCCCGGTGGTAGAGCCAAGGCTAGCAGCTGTTCCTTGAGTGGGATCCTTCTGCAAGGGCAGGGCGAAAGCTCGGAAACAAGCGGAGACCCGCAGCTGAGCAAAGGTGCTCGCCAGTGCCCTCAGGACCGAGCATAACATCACACACGGGGGCGGGGCAAAGGCCAAGGCCACCAACCCTTGTGCACCCGAGCACGTGATCACAGCCACTCCCATGAAGAGAAAATGAGGAGGCAGAGAAATACAACACAAATAAACCAAGAGAAATCACCAGAAAAGGACCTAAGCGAATCAGATATAACCAAATTACCAGATGCAGAGTTTAAAATAATGATTGTTAGGATGCTCAAAGATATTAGAACAACCATAGATGGCCATTACGAAAACCTAAATAAAGAGATAACAAATATAAAAAAGGACATTGAAATAATAAAAAAGAATCAGTCAGAAATGACAAATACAATATCTGAAATAAAGAATACAATGGAAGGAATTAAAAGCAGGATGGATGAAGCAGAGAATCGAATCAGTGAGTTAGAGGACATGATAAATAAAGGCACGGAAGCAGAGCAGAAAAAAGAAAAGAGACTCAAAAAGTCGGAGGAAACTCTCAAAGAGCTCTGTGACAACATGAAGAGAAATAACATCCACATCATAGGGGTTCCTGAAGAAGAAGAGAAAGAACAAGGGATAGAGACTTTGTTCAAACATATTATAGCAGAAAACTTCCCACAATTAAGGCAGGAAAACATTTCACATGTTCAGGAAGCACAGAGAACTCCATTAAGGAGAAACCCAAAGAAACCAACACCAAGACACATCATAATTAATATACCAAAGCTAAATGATAAAGAGAAAATATTAAAAGCTGCTAGAGAAAAAAAGACTATCACCTACAAAGGAGCCCCCATAAGGATGACTTCTGACTTCTCAACAGAAACACTTGAGGCCAGAAGGGAATGGCAAGAAATATTCAAAGTAATGCAGAACAAGAACCTACAACCAAGACTACTTTATCCAGCAAGGCTATCATTTAAAATTGAAGGAGAAATAAAAAGCTTTACAGAAAAAAAAAACCCTTAAGGATTTCACTGCAACTAAACCAAGGCTGCAAGAAATGCTAAGGGACCTGGTGTAAACAGATCAAAGGGAAAAAAAGAATATAGCAAAAGAGAAATACAGTTTTAAAGAAAAAAAAATGGCAATAAACAATTACATATCAGTAATAACCTTAAATGTTAATGGATTAAATGATCCAGTCAAGAGACATAGGGTAGCTGCGTGGATAAGAAAACAGGACCCATACATATGCTGTCTACAAGAGACACACCTTAAATCAAAAGATGCACACAGACTGAAGATAAAAGGATGGAAAAAAATATTTTACGCAAATGGAAATGAAAAGAAACCTGGGGTAGCAATACTTATATCAGACAAAATGGACTTTAAAACAAAGACCATAGTTAGAGATAAAGAAAGTCACTACATAATGATAAAGGGAGCAATCCAAAAGGAAGATATAACCATTATAAATATCTACGCACCTAATATAGGAGCACCTAAATATATAAAGCAGACTTTGATGGACTTAAAGGGCGAGATCAACAGCAATACTATAATAGTAGGGGATTTCAATACCCCATTAACATCATTAGATAGATCCTCAAGAAAGAAAATGAACAAAGAAACAGCAGATTTAAAGGACATATTAGATCAACCCGATTTAATAGATATCTTCAGAACCTTTCACCCTAAAACAGCAGAATATACATTCTTTTCAAGTGCTCATGGTACATTCTCTAGAATAGACCACATGTTAGGGCACAAAAGTGGGCTCAACAAATTTAAGAAGATTGAAATCATATTGATCACTTTCTCTGATCACAATGGCATTAAACTAGAAATCAACCACAATAGAAAAATTGAAAAACATTCAAACACTTGGAAATTAAATAGCATGTTATTAAACAATGAATGGGTTAACATTGAGATCAAAGAAGAAATTAAAAAATTCCTAGAAACAAACGATAATGAGCATACAACAACTCAAAATTTATGGGACACAGCCAAAGCATTCCTGAGAGAGAAGTTTTTAGCATTACAGGCATACCTCAAGAAGCTAGAAAAAGCTCAAATAAACAACTTAACCCTGCATCTAAAAGAACTAGAAAAAGAACAGCAAGTAAAGCCCAGAGCTAGTAAAAGGAAGGAAATAATAAAGATCAGAGCAGAAATAAATGACATAGAGGCTAAAGAAACAATACAGAGGATCAATAAAACCAGGAGCTGGTTCTTTGAAAAGGTAAACAAGATCGATGAACCTTTAACGAGACTCACCAAGAAAAAAAGAGAGAGGACTCAAATAAATAAAATTAGAAACGAGAGTGGAGAAATAACAACTGACACAACAGAAATACAAAATATTGTAAGAAAATACTATGAAGAACTGTACGCTAAAAAACTAGACAACCTAGATGAAATGGACAAATTCCTTGAATCATATAATCTTCCAAAAATCAATCTGGAAGAATCAGGAAACCTAAACAGACCAATTACAACAAATGTGATTGAAACAGCTATCAAAAAACTCCCAAAAAAGAAAAGTCCTGGGCCTGATGGCTTCACAAGTGAATTCTACCAACTATTCAAAGAAGAACTAACTCCTATCCTTCTCAAGCTATTTCAAAAAATTCAAAAGGAAGAAAGACTTCCAAACACCTTTTATGAGGCGAGCATAATTCTGATTCCAAAACCAGGCAAAGACAACACTAAAAAAGAAAATTATTGGCCAATATCCCTGATGAACTTAGATGCAGAAATCCTTGCCAAAATATTAGCAAACCGGATCCATCAATATATGGAAAAAATCATACACCATGATCAAGTAGGATTTATTCTTGGGAGGCAAGGCTGGTACAATATTCGCAAATCAATCAATGTGATTCATCACATAAACAAAAGAAAGGAGAAAAACCACATGATAATTTCAATAGATGCAGAA
This sequence comes from Saccopteryx leptura, assembly GCF_036850995.1. Lineage (NCBI taxonomy): Eukaryota > Metazoa > Chordata > Mammalia > Chiroptera > Emballonuridae > Saccopteryx > Saccopteryx leptura. Next base: position 36,233,895 of record NC_089509.1, read on the forward strand.
AAAGCATTTGATAAAGTCCAGCACCCATTCATGATCAAAACTTTCAGCAAAGTGGGAATACAGGGAACATACCTCAACATGATAAAGGCCATTTATGACAAACCCACAGCCAACATCATACTCAATGGGCAAAAATTAAAAGCAATCCCCTTAAGATCAGGAACAATCCCCTTTCACCACTCTTATTCAACATAGTTCTGGAAGTCCTAGCCACAGCAATCAGACAAGAAAAAGAAATAAAAGGCATTCAAATTGGAAAAGAAGAAGTAAAACTATCATTATTTGCAGATGACATAATATTGTATATAGAAAACCCTAAAGTCTCAGTCAAAAAACTACTGGACCTGATAAATGAATTTGGCAAGGTGGCAGGATATAAAATCAATACTCAGAAATCAGAGGCATTTTTATACACTAATAATGAACTGTCAGAAAGAGAAATCAAGGAATCAATCCCCTTTACCATTGCAACCAAAAAAATAAAGTACCTAGGAATAAATCTAACCAAGGAGATTAAAGACTTGTTCTCGGAAAATTATAAAACATTGATAAAAGAAATCAGGGAAGATACGAATAAGTGGAGGCATATACCGTGCTCATGGTTAGGAAGAATAAACATCATTAAAATGTCTATATTACCCAAAGCAATTTATAAATTCAATGCAATACCGATTAAAATTACAATGACTTACTTCAAAGACATAGAACACATATTCCAAAAATTTATATGGAACCAAAAGAGAACACGAATAGCCTCAGCAATCTTGAAAAGGAAGAAAAAAGCGGGAGGTATCACACTTCCAGATATCAAGTTATATTATAAGGTCATTGTACTCAAAACAGCATGGTACTGGCATAAGAACAGGCACATAGATCAATGGAACAGAACAGAGAACCCAGAAATAAACCCACAGCTCTATGGACAACTGATATTTGACAAAGGAGGTAAGACAATACAATGGAGTAAAGACAGCCTCTTCAACAAATGGTGTTGGGAAAACTGGACAGCTACCTGCAAAAAAATGAAACTAGACCACCAACTTACACCACTCACAAAAATAAACTCAAAATGGATAAAAGACTTGAATGTAAGCCGTGAAACCATAAGCATCTTAGAAGAAAACATAGGCAGTAAGCTCTCTGACATCTCTCGCAGCAATATATTTGCTGATTTGTCTCCACAGGCAAGTGAAATAAAAGACAGGATAAACAAATGGGACTTTATCAAACTAAAAAGCTTCTGCACAGCTAAAGACAATAAGAACAGAATAAAAAGACAAACTACACAATGGGAGAATATATTTGACATAGCGTCTGATAAGGGGTTAATAACTAAAATTTATAAAGAGCTTGTAAAACTTAATACCAGGAAGACAAACAATCCAATCCAAAAATGGGCAAAAGAAATGAATAGAGCCTGACCTGTGGTGGCTCAGTGGATAAAGCGTCGACCTGGAAATGCTGAGGTCGCCGGTTCGAAACCGTGGGCTTGCCTGGTCAAGGCACATATGGGAGTTGATGCTTCCTGCTCCTCCCCCCTTCTCTCTCTGTCTCTGTCTCTCTCTCCTCTCCCTCTCTATCTCTTTCTAAAATAAATAAATTAAAAAAAAAAAAAAAAAAAAAGAAAAGAAATGAATAGATACTTCTTCTCCAAAGAGGACACACAGATGGCCAACAGGCATATGAAAAAATGTTCAACATCACTAATGATTAGAGAAATGCAAATTAAAACCACAATGAGATATCACCTCACACCAGTCAGAATGGCGCTCATCAATAAAACAACACAGAATAAGTGCTGGCGAGGATGTGGAGAAAAGGGAACCCTCCTGCACTGCTGGTGGGAATGCAGACTGGTGCAGCCACTGTGGAAAACAGTATGGAGATTCCTCAAGAAATTAAAAATTGAACTGCCTTTTGACCCAGCTATACCACTGTTAGGAATATACCCCAAGAACACCATAGCACTGTTTGAAAAGAAGAAATGCACCCCCATGTTTTTGGCAGCATTGTTCACAATAGCAAAGATTTGGAAACAGCCCAAGTGTCCATCAGAGGACGATTGGATTAAAAAGCTTTGGTATATATACTATGGAATACTACTCAGCCATAAGAAATGATGACATAGGACCTTTTACAACAACATGGATGGGCCTTGATAACATTATACTGAGTGAAAGAAATAAATCAGAAAAAACTAAGAACTATATGATTCCATACATAGGTGGGACATAAAGATGAGACTCAGAGACATGAACAACAGTGTTGGGGTTACAGGGTGGGGGGAGGAGATGGAGGGGTTTGGGGGAGGGGAGGGGCACAAAGATCATGGCTTTTCAGCATTTGCCATATTCCCCCCTTAATCTATAGACAGACAGCAAATATCTACGTATGGTGTTCCCACTATAAAGACTGCTGTCTTAGGGACAAATGCTGATAAACTTCTTCAAAGACTTATATGTCAACATAGAGCTCCATGTTTCATAGGACATACTCAAGCTCACTCCATGCTCCCTGGAGCTTTAGCACAAGGGAATGCCCCCCCCCTTTTTTCTTTTCTTTTCTTTTTTGTAGTATTTTTTCTTTTATTTATTTATTTTTTGTATTTTTCTGAGGATGGAGATGGGGAGGCAGTCAGACAGACTCCTGCATGTGCCTGACTGGGATCCACCTGGCATGCCTACCAGGGGGGAATGCTCTGCCCATCTGGGGTGTTGCTCTGTTACAACCGGAGCCATTCTAGCAACTGGGGCGGAGGCCATGGGGCCATCCTTATTGCCCGGGGTGGCTTTGCTCCAGTGGAGCCTTGGCTGCAGACGGGAGGAGAGAGAAGAAGAGGAAGGAGAGGGGGAGGGGTGGAGAGGTAGATGGGCGCTTCTCCTGTATGCTCTGGCCAGGAATCGAACCCGGGAATCCTGCACACCAGGCCAATGACTCCAACGGGTCTACCATATCATGCTTTTTACTTAAAAAAAAAATTCAATTTACATTTCTTTTGAATGCTGATGAACAGAAGACACCAAATCTTTTTCGCCTGCAAACTACTACCTTCTTTATTAGATCTAGCTAATAACACTGTTTTGTCTTTTTCCAAATAGCTCCAGATATATGGAAAAGATTTATATAGGTGGATGGGGATCCTCAAACCCCTCATCGAGATCTTCTGAGAATGGCTTTTAAGATACCTAGAGGCAGAAAAAGCCCAATAGAGATCAGTGGAGCTACCAGCTTTTAGGATATACCCTTAAAGGCTCCAATGCCCCAAAGGGGTCTCATAGGATGCCTGCTTCAATAGTGGAAAGGAAGGTCATTGAGCTAAAGCCTGCCAGGCTTACAAGCCTCTGCTGTGAGGAAACAGGGACACTGGAAGGTGGGCTTCCCCCTCACTCCTCTAAGGGAGGGTTCAGTCTCTTCCAGCCCTGCTCCAGCCACCTATGACCTAACCTTGCCCAGAAAGCTGGGGTTTGCCACTGAAGGCTGACGGTGCCCAGGGCCGTTGGCCCCATCTATGACACTGTGGACAAGCCTAGGGTATTTCCTCCAAGAAGCAGGTAAACTGATCTCATTTGCACAAGGGCCACTTAACTATGTTTTGCCTGAGTAGTCAGGTTTTTTATTCTTCCCTCAAAGATCTCTGTTGTGGGTGTTGATAGTCCTATTTTCTGCTGCTATGCTTAATATATAGTGTTTCCTTTATCCCTCCTACCTCAATGCCCCACTCATATTCAGGCTGGGACCTACTCCTAATTTAGAGCTCTCTTTCCTCCTTTTGCCAACTTGTATTATGAATTTACCTTTGCCACCCAGCTTAGTGTATCCCAAGGTTCTCTTTACCATGCCACAGTCACAGAGCTCCAGGGAAAAGCAACCTGGTCTCAACTCTCCAGGCAAAGGAGAACAGAAGCTCCATATCCACACATGCTGCAAATGGCTTTTTCCAGTCTACCTGAATCAGTACCAGCTAGAAGCAGTGGTCATTGGGACTTGGACATGAGCAGCAAAGTATAGAATGGTGACAATTCCAGTGCCATGCGGACTTTTCCTGTGTGGACTTTTCCTGGACTCCTGCTCGTAGTGACAGCTCCTAACAGACTGAACTGTGGTTGGGGTGCATTTTTCAGGGATTTGACATGGTGATGGGGCCAACTTGGACTTGGTGAACATGTTAAGGACACTACTCTTTTATGGATTCTTGCTGTATTGGCCAAGAGTTTGCTTAAAGGCTTTTAATCACTGTAAAAAAATATATAGAGGACTGGATGAAGAAGATGAGGCACATATACACCATGGTATACTATTCAGCTAGGAGAAAGGATGACATCGGATCACTTACAGCGGAATGGTGGAGTCATTGTGCAGGGTGAAATAAGCGAATCAGAAAAAAACAGGAATTGCAGGATTCCATACATTGGTGGGACATAAAAGCGAGACTAAGAGGCATGGACAGGAGTGTGGTGGTTACGGGGGGTGGGGGGAGGGAAGGAGGGAGAGGGGGAGGGGGAGGGGTACAGAGAGAACTGGATGAAGGGTGGCGGAGGACGATCTCTCTTTGGGTGATGGGTATGCAACAGAACTAAATGACAAGATAACCTGGAAATGTTTTCTTTGAATGTATGTACCCTGATTCATTGATGTCACCCCATTAAAATAAAAATTTATTTATAAAAAATAAAAAAAAAATAAATAAATAAAAATATTTTTTAAAAAATTCATATGGAACCACAAAAGACCTTGAGTAACTAAATCTTGAGAAAGAACAAGGCTGGAGTCACCACACTCCTGATGCCAAAATATATTACAAAGCTATAATAATAAAAGTAATATGCTACTATAGCATAATAACTGTTTCTTAAAAAAAATTTTGTCTCAGGTCTCGTCAAGTCATATAAATGGACCAATGAAAGTGAGGGAATGACTTAACTTTCAAAGATATTTTAATGTTTCTCCCCAAAAAGCTCCAGTTATAGTTGTGAGGACACATTGCCCAGAACATTTTCATCAGCTTAAAGTAGGTGTCTATCATTTAGAAGAAGACTTACAATATGAAATCTGTTTATAAGAATTGTTAATATTTAAAGATATTGCTACCATAAATCTTAAAGAAGTGTTTTTAAACACATAAACTTGGATAAAATAGAAGATGAGTGTGTATTAACTAAAAAATGTTCTAATTATCAGTTTCATAAATGAACTAAGTCAGCCATACTAGACGTTACATCATTTCTAAATCAAGAAACTTTTCCAGGGAATAGTCTTGTTTTAAAAATCAAAATATTTAATGTCTTCTTTCCAAGATCAATAAGACTCATTGGCAGCCCCAAACCACACATCAGACACTTGCCCAGCCCACATTACGGACCAGATCTCTAAGCTGCCCAACAGCCTTGGCCTGGTACACAGCTGCTACCCTAGGCAGAAGAACTGGATTAAACCTCACCATCAATAGTTTATTAAAAAAATAGATAACTGAGTGTCTGAAAATTAGTCAAAAGAGAATAAAGGGACCTACAGGTATCTTTTTGGCCCAAAGAATAAAAACATAAACTAAGGCAGAAGAATAATTGAGATATGAGCAATTTAGGAAAAGAATTGTTACACCCAACTTAAGACAAATGCAAAGCAAAAATCGTTGAATATTCTACTTATCAAAACATGGGAATTTATCAAAACTGATCTCTTTTGGCATGACTTAAGAGGTCAACATTATTACTTCCAGGCAGAGGCGCATTAAGGTCGGCTGAGGCCTCAGGTGCAGAAGAATATATTGGGCCCCTTAATAAAAGAGAGAGAGACAAAGAAAATAAAAATACATGTTAACCATATTTTAAAATAAATAAAAAATATTAATACTATTAATGTTAAAATTGCACAAATAAAACCAAACTTGGTGTCATTGGAAAAGAAGTGTAAAGTTTGGGTTTTGCAGGGCCCTTCAGAAACTGGGCCCCAGGGCGTGCGCCTGGTGCGCCCACTGTTAAATCCACCTCTGCTCCCAGATGAATCTGCATTATGGGAATACACTAAGTATTTTGCCATATATTATTATCTTGTTGATTGTGAGTAAATTTCTGAAATATTAATGTAATATAAGTGAGTCAGAAAGTTGAGAGCCTTTTCTTAAAATGGAGATATAAAATTCTACATTTTTTGCCTGTTTGATTACAATATCTTACTTCAGCACCTGCCACGGATTCTGTTCTCTGACAATAAGAAAATACCCAAGTTCAAAATGGATCAAAGACCTAAATATAAGACCTGAAACAATAAAGTACATAGAAGAAGACATAGGTACTAAAATCATGGACCTGGGTTTTAAAGAACATTTTATGAACTTGACTCCAATGGCAAGAGAAGTGAAGGCAAAGATAAATGAATGGGACTACATCAGAATAAAAAGTTTTTGCTCAGCAAGAGAAACTGATATCAAAATAAACAGACAGCCAACTAAATGGGAAATGATATTTTCAAACAACAGCTCAGATAAGGGCCTAATATCCAAAATTTACAAAGAACTCATAAAACTCAACAACAAACAAACAAACAATCCAATAAAAAAATGGGAAGAGGACATGAACAGACACTTCTCCCAGGAAGAGATACAAATGGCCAACAGATATATGAAAAGATGCTCAGCTTCATTAGTTATTAGAGAAATGCAAATCAAAACTACAATGAGATACCACCTCACCCCTGTTAGATTAGCTATTATCAACAAGACGGGTAATAGCAAATGTTGGAGAGGCTGTGGAGAAAAGGGAACTCTCATCCACTGTTGGTGGGACTGTAAAGTAGTACAACCATTATGGAGGAAAGTATGGTGTTTCCTCAAAAAACTGCAAATAGAACTACCTTATGACCCAGCAATCCCTCTACTGGGTATATACCCCAAAACCTCAGAAACATTGATACGTAAAGACACATTTAGCCCCATGTTCATTGCAGCACTGTTCACAGTGGCCAAGACATGGAAACAACCAAAAAGCCCTTCAATAGAAGACTGGATAAAGAAAATGTGGCACATATACACTATGGAATACTACTCAGCCATAAGAAATGATGACATCAGATCATTTACAGCAAAATGGTGGGATCTTGATAACATTATACGGAGTGAAATAAGTAAATCAGAAAAAACCAAGAACTACATGATTCCATACATTGGTGGAACATAAAAACGAGACTAAGAGACATGGACAAGAGTGTGGTGGTTACCAGGGGTGGGGGGAGGGAGGACATGGGAGGGAGGGAGGGAGGGAGAGAGTTAGGGGGAGGGGGAGGGGCACAGAGAACTAGATAGAGGGTGGCGGAGGACAATCTGACTCTGGGCGAGGGGTATGCAACATAATTTAATGACAAAATAACCTAGACATGTTTTCTTTGAATATATGTACCCTGATTTATTAATGTCATCCCATTACCATTAATAAAAATTTATTAAAAAAAAAAAAAAGAAAGAAAGAAAATACCCAAGTTTGTTCTTCGTATTTTTCCTGTTAGTTTCTGTTGCTCCCTAAGCCATAAAACCAGAAATAAATCAGTTCAAAAGATAAGCCTGAAGTTCAGAAAAAAGAGAAGAGAAAGGAACCAATGAGATAGTGAAGAAAAGAGATACAAAAGGCAAAGCCAGCAATCAAAAGCTGAATTCGAGAGGAAACGAGGGTCTGGGGAAACTTTGATCTCTAAATAACCAATTCAGTCTGTCACTGATATGTCCTCCGTTAGGTTGTTGTTGGAAATTGCCACCATCTGACAGATACCTGGTGGATGGTAAAATTCCGCAATGTGCTCGACCTCATGGGAAAGTCAGAACCAATCTTCCCTTTTTACCTCGATCACACAGTGGTCTTTTCTCAGGGTCCCCTTAGCGGATTCTATATCTGGTTTTAAGGGAAAACTGCTGCAGATATAATACATAACCACCCTCATCACATAAGAAATATGTTCTTTTCAGAGAGCTGTTATATTCTATTACAATCTTTTTTTCTCCCCTAAGAATTATATCAAAAATGTCAGTCTCTTTGACAAAGGCAGGCCATGTGGATTGCTTTTTACCTGTCTTCTGACTCAAATTAATTTCTACTCCTTATAATGGTTTGCATTTTACATGACCTCCTCAAGTCATGGTAGAAAATAGCAAAAAGTCTAAACTAATATCTGACTGATTTACTAAAATTGCCACTCTATTTCCTTTGACATAGCAAAATTATAGGATTTCTCTTACACATAACCACACTCTATGGCCCTCTTAGATGAATAAATTATGGCATGCAAGGAAAGTGGAAGGGGGATTTTGTAATAATCAGAGGAAGTGAAATTTGGAACATTTAAGTGTTACTGTCAATATTAGCAAATTTTTCTTGTAAGGCCTGTCCTAAAGAGTCTATATACTTCTCCAAAAAAATTTTAAGAGTTTTTTAGTTTTCTTCATCTATTAGATTATGTTACATGATGATCTGTATATTGCTACCTGAGGCTGATTTCTTTATCAATAGATACCATATGCCACTGAATAACTAAAATCAGTGACATACTCTAGAACTCATAGCACCTCCACACTAATAACCCTGAGATTCTAGGATTGTACTCTATTGAACCCTGAGATCCATGTCTCAACATGTCATTAAACCTTGAGTGTTTTTCAGCCTTCCTACGTTCCCCAAGTTAGTAGGCTTATCATTCATATACATCCAAAAACATAAGTTTAATCTTGCTCTAAGACAACTGACTTCACCCTGTTGCAAGACTGTAAAACAACCTCTTAACCCACTGCCTTAATGCAATTATTCAGTGCAAGTCCACGTGGATATAGACGTCCATTCAAACTCCTCTCACCTCTCTGAGGAAACTAATAAAGACCCCATCCTCCTGAGATGTGTCAAGTTTGCATTTGCTTGGAAGATCTAGGACTCTGAGTCTTTTTATTGTATCTTTAATGAATGCAGGCCTTATTTAAGAGATTTAGAGAAAGTAATATTATCCAATAGTGCTAACCAGGGGAAAGTGTTATGTTCGTATTGAAAGGAACATACTGAGGCCCAGCCTGTCATGCAAATTCTCCCCACCCTTGACATATTATAGATTTAAGACAGAGCTTTGGAGTGACAGTGTTGAGTTGTCTCTTCAACTCCTAGAGAAGCCAACTCAATGGACTTCTCACTGCCATGCATCCGAATCAAGGGGAAATGACTGGCTCTGTAGGGAACTCGCTGTGCCATTGATGGAAATATCTGTGTAAGAAAAACACACTCCTGAGTGTTTCTTTTTAATTCTTCATACAGAATATTTCACTTCTGGTTGGCCAGTGTATGTGAGATTTTTCCCACCGCAAGCAGTTCTCCATAATACCAACTAGGTGTCTTATAATTTAACTCAATTCTGAGACTAACTAATGATAGCATCAGATCTCACAGGTTAAGGGCTCTGTCCCACAAAACTGCCCCCATCCAATATGGATGCCAATCTCTAGCCACAGATTGACACCTGTACTTCTAACCAACCAGCTATAATGCGGGACTCCCATGACCCAACACCCTTGGGTTTGATTATTTTCTAGAAACTCAGGGAAATGCATTTGCCAGTTTGTTATAAGAGGATATGATAAAGGATGCACATGAATACAGAAGAGACGCAGAGGACAGGTATAGAGGATGTGGTACTGAGCTTCCTGCTCAGTACCTCCATGTGTTCAGCAACCCGAAAGCTCTCTGAATCCCACACTTTGAGATTTAATGGAGGTGGGCATGATTTATCATTGACTCAATCTCTAGCCCTTCTCCCCTTTTCAGAGGACAGATGGGGGGACACGGTAAGGGCAGAGGCAAATTAAGGTTGGGTGAGGCCTTGGGCACAGAAGAAAATATTGGGCCCCTTACATTAGAAAAAAGTGTGAAGTTGAGATTTTGTGGGGCCCTTCAGAAGTCAGGGCCCAGGGCACGCGCCTAGTGCGCCCGCCATTAAATCAGTCTCTGGGTAAGGATGAGGGAAAACTGAAAGTTCTAAGCTTCTAATTGTGGCTTGGTCTTTCTGGTGACCAACTCCTATCCAGGAGCTATACAGAAGCCCACCCAGAGTGACCTCATTAGGACAAAAGACAAAAGATGTTCTATTCACCAAGAATATTTCAAGTAATTTAGAAGCTCTGTGTCAGGAACCTGGGTCAAAGAAAAAATATCAGAACAAAAGCTTCTAGTGCTCTTATCACTTAGGAAAGTACAAATTATATCTGCCAGGAACTGGGGGCAGATATATATTTTTTCTATTAGTTTACACTATCCATCTGTCACTTCTTCTCTGGGAGGTCTTGTTTTCAGTTTTTTCACAGTCCAGGAATACTGAAATTGTTCCCAAAAGATATCAGGACCAGAACCTTCTGTGTTTTCCATTTCATTGCTTAATAATTCAGTGTAATTCTTTTCATCATTCCCATCAATGAGCATTCTTAACTCCCTCCCCCCATGACTTTCTAATACTCCCTCTGAAACCCCTACACTGCTTGTTTAATTGCTAAACACCCAAAGTGTTTAACTGCATTACTGTAACTAAAAGAAAACAGTAAATTAATCAAACTTGTTACCTCACATACTGTTGTCTTGTCTCTAAGTAGCAATTATGCCACTCTGCCTTAAGACGTTCATGTCAACTCTGGTACAAACCAAAAAAGATATTACCTCGGGTTCTAATCTTTGTAAATAATTGAAGCCTGCATTAAAGGAGAAAATAATAAAGGATAGTGCTTGCCATCTTAATACTTTGCTGTGAGTGGCAACCATGGTGAGTCTTGTATATTTGACTCATAAAAATGTTTGACTTCTTACCAAAAGAAGATTATATTTGTAGTCTTTACTATCAAAACTAATTTTACCAACCAAAACAAGAGGCGATTTCCGAGAACCCTTTTCTCTTCCAAGTATTGTTTATTTTTCTTCTTCCATTATCTTTTCAATCTTCATTCTTTCTAACTCAATTATTGATGTAAAAATGAACATTTTTTTAAACAGAGAAGTTGTTTTATCTGTTTGAAGGGGAGTATTGGAGGGATTTATCATAAAAATGCCAGGAACTAGATTTTAACTTAACATATCTCCTTAGAGTCTTGTTGCACCTGGTACATTTCCAGCCCTAGAAATTCCTCTGTCAGATTAAGTGACACTTATGACTGGATAAGACTTCAGTGCACTCCCACCCAATGCTAATCTACCACCAGAAATGAAAGCAACCACTTTCAAAGCCGGAGCCAACACTGAGTCTAACAGGAAATGCCTGAGAATGCTTAGTCTGTCAGGCGGTGATGCTGAAGCTCATTAGGGAGGCTCTGGTTCCAGATTTGCCATAGCAACCTCTAGAGATACATATCTACTATGTTAGTGACATGCTGACATCACAGTTTGCCTTTTGAAAGAGGAACAAGCAGAGGCAAGTCTCCCCGGTTATCACTGCAAGGTTAAAATGATGCCTTGGAAGCGGGGTGTGCAGGGAGCTGCTTTTAGAGTTTAAATTGCTGCCTGAGATAGGAGCAGGAAATATGTTTCTGTTTTGCATCTTTTTTCCCAGAAGAAATGTGATCTGCTGTAGCAGGTAAAGGCCTACTGGCATTTAACAATAAAAAAATCTAGTTTGTTGTTTAGCTTCCAACCAATATTTTACCCTTTTTGAAAATGAGCTGCAGAATGCTGTTTGTAATTATACCACAGAGTTTAGGTCTTTTTCATCTTAAATTTGCCTTTTATTAAACCTTGAAATAGCAATGGATTATTATTTTAGTGGGGTACTGTGGTGATGGATTATTATTTTAGTGGGATACAGCAGTGATTGATGAGTGGATGGGAAAATCAAGTTCTTCCAAAACTGTTGAATTCCACTTCGGTGTCCCCTGAAAACAGAGTAGACACATAGGGGGTGGAGCATAGTGAGATGCGTGGTGATGCGTGAGAGTCTTCCTGTCTATCCCACTCTTTGAATGGGGACGGAAGGACGTGGATAAGATCAAGCATGTCAGAGATATGGCCGAGAGGCATGAAAGATTGGGACTATCATTGTCAGGGTCTGATGGGAACAATTTCTTGTTAAACTCACTAACCTTGGAATCTTCCAGGTGTGCTCCCAGCTCTGGGGAAAGGAAAGAGAAATTGCACAGGTCCTGTAAAGGTTGGGGTTTGGGGGCCTTTCAAAATCAGGACCAAATCTCTTTCTACCTTATCATAATGAGACAGAAACTGCAGGACTCTAGGAGACACAAACTTACTAAAAAATGTTTTCCTCTCACTTTATTTCTTTAAATGCAGTATGAAATCACATCTAGACATTATCTTCTCCTGACTTCTCTTCTCCCACGAGCTTTTACCCTCTTTCTTTGTTCTGTCTGTTTCCAATATCTTCAACTCTCTTTTCTCCATTCTCTATTAAATCCAATCCAAAGAGGATTTTGTCTCCTTCTTTCAATCCAATCGACTGCCAGGCTGCTTAAATCCTTGGAGAAGAAACTTAGGCTTACTCAAGCTGGGGGTCACTGAAAAATATGAGATTTGAAAGATAGGCTAGAAAAATTGAAGTTTAGGACTATAGATGGTCAAAGAAAAAGCTAATGCCCAGGTAACAGAGAAATGCAGTGGGAAGTCCTGAATGTCACAGACATAAAAATAATTATGATGATAAAAATATAAAACAGCCCTGGTCAGTTGGCTCAGTGGTAGAGTGTCGGCCTGGCATGCAGGAGTCCAGGGTTCAATTTCTGGCCGGGGCACACAGGAGAAGCGCCCATCTGCTTCTCCACCCCTCCCCCTCTCCTTCCTCTCTGTCTCTCTCTTCCCCTCCCGAGGGGAAGGCTCCATTGGAGCAAAGTTGGCCCGGGCGCTGAGGATGGCTCCTTGGCCTCTGCCTCAGGTGCTAGAATGGCTCTGGTTGCAACAGAGCGATGCCCCAGATGGGCAGAGCATCGTCCCCTGGTGGGCATGCCGGGTGGATCCTGGTTGGGCACATGCAGGAGTCTGTCTGACTGCCTCCCTGTATCCAACTTCAGAAAAATATAAATAAATAAATAAATAAATAAATAAATAAATAAAACAAAGCAGACTGGATTTGATAATATTAAGTTTGTAAGAAAGTTCAGAGCACATGAAGAAATTAATAAAGATTGTCTTTTCATCCCTCCTATCTTTGTCTGGCTTTGAGAACCTTTTCTATAATATGCCTTGGGAGACCTTTATTTTCAGTTTGTAGGATGCTTTGGATGAGGATTTGAAGATTTGTTATCAAAAATCAAACATGCATAGAACACCACTAAGCAATAAAAAAGAACAAAATATTGCCAACTCAACATGAATAGGTCTCAAAAACATACTAAGTGAAAGAAGTTCATCTCAAAGGCTTACTTACCATATGATTTTCTTTATATAGCAGTCTCTAAGTGACAATGTTATAGTGATAGAGAAAAAATTAGTAGTTTCAGGAGTTAGATTTGAAGGAAGGGTGCAACTCTCATGGGAAAGCACAAGTTTTCTTTGTGGTGATGGAATAGTATTGTATCCTGACGATGGTGTTGGTTTCTAGGATCTACACATATGGTCCCACTTTATAGAAACTACACACACAGACACACTCACACAAGAATCCATTTAAAAACTAGTGAGATGTGAATAAGGCTTTTAATTGAGTAATATTGTAACAACGCCAACTTCCTGACTTTGACTATGTACGGTAGTTATGGAAGATATTATCATTGGGGAAGCGGACTACAGAGTACACTGGAAACCTTCTGTATTATTTTTATAATCTTTAGTGAGTCCTAAGCTATTTCAAATTAAAAGGCTATTTTACAAAATCAGACATAACTTTCACAAAAAAAAGAAAAGCGATTAGAAGCCTGATCAGAATTATCCAATTAAATAGGTATATAGGAAAAAATGCATAGATTTCTTTATAAATAAAATGGTCACAATTTTATTAACAGTTCTTAAGTTTTTATCATCATTTTTTAATCTTCAAGTCTAAAATCTTACCATTAAAATTTTATTTTTTTACAGATAAGCAAAAAACAAACAAAAAATATATAACAATTATACAGAACCAAAGTCCATTTGACCATGGGTTTTTATTTTTAAGATGCATAGTAGCCTAAGCTAATAATAAACATATAATTTAATAAAGGATATGTCAGCATCTGAAATATAGTATTTATATCTGTTCAAAATAACCAATTAAGAAAGTTATTTAACCTGTGACAATACATAAATCAACTTCAATTCTGAGAAGTAACAGCAGTATGAAGAATTAAATGCACATTTATTATTTTTGCTACTCATTCATAAGTATTTATGAGGTTCCTATGTTATAATCAGTACAATGTGTGACACTGGAAATACAGAATGAATAAACATGATTCGTGACTTCAGAGCACTCACATGGGGCACTGAGAGTAAAAAAACACAACGATACATGCATCTACCCATTTCCTCCACCTAACTCATTTTACAGAAACTTTCTTTCTTCCAAGGCTGTGAAGGCAGACATATGAGTTTGTTAACGTTACATGGCAACAGAACTAAAGCTTGTTATCAAGCAGTTTCTTCCTGACCATAGATAGATAATAGGAATTAATAGTTCTCAATGTGGAGTGGAAGCAAAGGCAAGATAACAGGTGACTGATTACGATAATAAAATAATTAAATTTCATTAGGATAATTACCGACATAGCAACTTCAGCAATTTTCTTATAAGACATTTACCACAGTCTCTCCCTCTCTTACCACATTGTGCCACAAAATCTATTACCTAGAAAGGAAATTAACCCAATCTTGCTCTTTTCTCTGGTGTGGTAGACAATGCTTATATTCTCAGCAGAATTAATCCTGCTTTCAGTTTCTTCTTTACTTGTGTCGTATTCACATTTCCTTGACTTGCTCCAAGTACAACAGTCTCAATACCCAGTATGAAAGCCACTTACTGCAAAGCTTAATTGGTCCCATTTAAGTCTCTGTAAGCCAGGGTTGGTATCTGCCTTTTTTTTCTAATCTATTCCTACTCTATTGAACATTTTTGTTTTAAAAAAGCAGTTGCTTAACCTCTTTGAGTGTATTATAAACTTTAACTTGAAAAAATATATGGGTATAATGTCTTACTGATACGTATGTTTTAAAATTTATGTGCTAGCTTTAAGAGGCAACCTCAGGTCTGTTCACTAAATCACAGTTAAAATCCTGCATGCAAAGTGTGATCCATTTAAACCAGATCATTTTGAAGTAGGTCCAAGCCTAGAGTCTTTGTCTCAGCATGACAAACTGACCAACTGCCCATTGGTAAAATAAATTCTGTGTAATCCCTATTCTTCAATTTCTTTACCTTAGTCATCCCTGAATAGTACCAGTATTGGGGAGGAAGGGAATAAATTAAAAATGTCCCTTCTTTTGGATTTTGAAATAAATTTTATAATAAAATAGAAATTAACCCAAGTTAATATTTTCTTCACAAACACCTCACTTCTATATGGCAAAAAAAATAAGCAAACAAACAAAAAGCATGAAGCCATTTGTGGGAGGTATGTATCCTTATAATATTAATTTATTCAACAAATGTGTACTGAGCACAGAAATTAGGATAGAACAATGAATGAAGCAAACACCCCTGTGCTCATAGATCTTACATTCTAACAGGGGAGAAATAATCTACAGATATGAGAAATAATCCAGGAACATGACAAATTGCTCATTTGCACAGAAATGTAGGGGTCGATTATTTTATGTGGGTGTGATCAAATTTATGTTACATGAGAAATATCAGTTTTTTTATGTGCAATCAGGGAAAAATAATTCTCTCCTTAGTACAGTATAGTGTGCTTGCTTCTTGGGTAAACAAGTGGAGAACTGCTCACTGTTCTCACTATTAGATGGACAAAACAAGAACTTGTATGCACATTCATTCTCAGTCATGGTATCTAAGTCCAGCTCTTCTTGATGAGCATAGGAGAGGCTCCACTAGTACCCAGACTAACGTGAGGCCCTGGAGTTTCTAAGACCCCAAAAGGGATCAAAGGTACAGGTTGAAAGGGTTATTTTTTCCTCCTATGAAGAGACTGAAGTTTCCCAATGGAGATCTGAGGGCACTTGTCTAAGGGAAACGAGTGGCTGCTTTGAAGTTAAAAGAGAAAAAGGGAAGAGAAGAAGAGGTCAGGAGAGAACATCCTCACATGACCTCCCTCTCCTTGAAGCAGAGGGTCCATAGGCCCTCACCCTGGGTCTTAAAGAACTCACTATTTTGAGATTCACGTGATACCTCCATTATACTCAGATGTGTGATTGATTTGGGAAAAGCTAAGCATATAAGAGAGTCTCAGGAAAAAGATGGCAAATATCCCTGAAACATACTGCTTGACTTTCCAGTGGACAACACACACACACACACACACACACTCATAAGCAGAGTTTCCACGGGTAAACAGCAACAACATAATGATCCCTGATAGAGCCGAAGGAGGGGGATTGTCTATACATTAGATTGTGAGACTAAATTCTAGATTATCACACACACACGTGAACAAAAAATATTCTTTAGGACAAAGGAGGGACTTTGCCACAAGTGTAAATATGTATGAAGAGTAAGTAATATTTTACATGCAATGCTTTCAATTTCTTTGAGGAAAGGTTCTCTAACATTCCAGAGAATAATCATGCAAGTTAAGTTCCCAACTCTCCTATATGAGTCTATAAGGTCAATATAGAGTCTAAGCCCTAGGTGACCAGTTAACTTTACAAACACACACTGAACTTTAGTACAAACTTGAGTCACATCATCAAATGATTTAAAACTATATTTATGTTCTGCCTGTTAACAGTTTACATATGGATTTTACATATAAAATATATTACATTACTGAAAATGGCCCAGAAAACACAGCACATTTTTGATTGATATTTCTGGGACCTATGGAATAGGACAGAGTCACAGGAAAGAGTGTAAGCAGTTATAGGACTGACTTTTTGGTTAGTTTATTATGTATTTTCTTTCATTTATTTAGAACTTGAGCCATGTGTATATGTCATAATTTATGGATACATATTTTATTAATTAAATTCTAACCTTGTAGAGTCAAAAATATGGATATTATTGTTATTTTTGAAATAAATTTTTCAAGGTTTTCATGTTTGAGAAATTAACTAGTTTAGTTAATGTATTGAATATGTTTATATTTTTTTCATGTACTTTTGTTGAATATCACTTGAGTGCATATCTCTATAATTAATTATAGAGCCACCAAAAAAAATAAAAAATAAAATAGAACAATGGCTCATAATATGTTTCACTTTATGGTATCACCTTGATGTATCAAATTATTTTAACCAAAGCCAAAAGAAAATATTTTAAAAGCAGCACAGTTTAAATATAGAGTTGTTAATGTTTCAGGTTATCATACAAGTTTTCCAAGACAGTTTACCTAATGGCAAATATGTTCTCAAAGACAGAGCTTTTGAATAGCAAAGAAAACATTGAGTTTAATACCACATTCAGCCTAGACAGTCTTGAGGATCCCAGCTTCTTTGGAGTGCAAATAGCTAAGCTTCAAAGAGAATGAGAAAGCTAAACCTAAGCGCGGATGTCAGATATTGCCAGAGCTTACGGCCAACAGGGGCACACAGTGAAGGCAGTTTCTCTCACCTTCTTCTTCTTACTTCAGATAAAAAGACAAATATCTTCCAGACACAGCTCAGGGAACAGAATCACTATCCAAAACAGTGAGGAAGGAGCTATTTCTCCCTGGTATGACGATCCCTGCAATGACTGGGTCAAAAGAGTAGTTACTGTGCCCTTGCTGGGTAGCTCAGTTGGTTCAAGTGTCATCCCAGTATGCTAAGGTTGTTGGTGTGACCCCCGGTCAAGACACATACCATAATCAACCAATGAATACATAAATAAGTAGAACAACAAATTGATGTTTCTCTCTCAAATCAATTTTTAAAAATGAAATAAAATAACTACTAAAAAAGTAGCATTTCCATGAGCCTGCTAGAGAAGAAGTTGTGACAGTCTCTGTAACTTCACCTCATTGTCTTCCACTGAAGGTTTACAGAAATTCAGGAAACTAATCCATTCATTACTCTCTAGAGCCAGTGCTTTTTTAAAAAATAACTCTGAAGATACTTCCTAGTGAGTCTATTAAAGATCTTCACACAGATGATATGGTAAGAAGCACCTGAATTCTGGTTATTACAAATAAAAATTCTATCATAGACATCACTGGATTTAAATACAATAGATGTGTGCCAAATTGAAACAATATTTGTAACCTCAGTATATCTGGTTTACTACACATTTTTAAAGAACAGCACCTAAGGTGGACAGGGATCTGGACTATCAAATAAAACAAGTTGTATAAAGATTTTTCTAACTTGAAATATGCAAGTATCATGTCACTGTGCTCACCAGTCACCTAGATAACTAACTGTTCTTCTTCTTCTTTTTTTTTTTTTTTTTTTTTTGTATTTTTCTGAAGCTGGAAACGGGGAGACAGTCCGACAGACTCCCGCATGCGCCCAACCGGGATCCACCTGGCACGCCCACCGGGGGCGATGCTCTGCCCATCCGGGGCTTCGCTCTGTCACGACCAGAGCCACTCTAGCGCCTGGGGCAGAGGCCAAGGAGCCATCCCCAGTGCCCGGGCCATCTTTGCTCCAATGGAGCCTCAGCTGCGGGAGGGGAAGAGAGAGACAGAGAGGAAGGAGAGGAGGAGGGGTGGAGAAGCAGATGGGTGCCTCTCCTGTGTGCCCTGGCCGGGAATCGAACCTGGGACTTCCACACGCCAGGCTGACGCTCTACCACTGAACCAACCGGCCAGGGCCCTAACTGTTCTTCTTATTTCCACTTGCCTTGTTGGATATACATTGGGTCCACCTTTGGCTTGTTCAGTGCTCAAAGTCACTTCTCAAGAGGTTTATTCTGACAATCCCATCTAAAATACTATTACGGTGCTCTCTATTTTTTTACCCTGTTTTATTTTTCTTTATGACACAGATACCATACTAACATTATAATATGTATTTATTTGTGTATTACCATATCCTTCAGCAGAATGCAAGGCTCTTCAAAGGCGAGAATTTTATTTACTAAATCCAATGCCATATTGCCACAAATGGATAAATAAAGACAATGCTACGGTATACAAGGGAATATCATTCAACCACAAAAAAGAAGGAAATCTTACCATTGCAGCAATGTGGATGAAACTTGAGGACCTTGTGCAAGTGAAATAAGTCAGACAAAAAAAGACAAATATTATATAATCTCACTCACATGTAGAACCTAAAAGAAAAAAAATTTGAGTCTGACCTGTGGTGGCACAGTGGATAAGCATTGACCTGGAACGCTGAGGTTGCTGGTTTCAAAACCTGGGCTTGCCTGGTCAAGGCACATATGGGAGTTGATGCTTCCTGTTCCTCCCATGCCTTCTCTCTCTCTCCCTCTCTCTCCCTCTCTCCCTCTCTACTCTCTAAAATAAAAACCAAAAAGAAGAAAAAAAAATTGAACTCATAGACACAAAAACAATTTGGTGGTTGCCAGAGGTTGTGGGAGGGGCAAAAGGTACAAACTTCTAGGTATAAAATAAATAAGTCCTGGGGATATAATGTATAGCATGGTGACTATGGTTAACAGCTAAGAGAGTAAATACTAGAATTTCTCATCACACACACACAAAAATATGGTAACTCTGTGAAGTGATGGATGTGTTAACTAACCTTATTATGGTAATTATTTTGAAATATGACAAAATATGTCAATATGTAATATTCAAATCATTAACTTGTGTACTCTCAACCACCAAATTATTAGCCAACGGTACCTCAGTAAATCTAGGATAGGGGAAAACATATGTTTAAAAAGAATTAAACGAAAACATTATTTGCAAAGAAAATGGCTGGTAGTCTCCAAAACTGATGAAAAATGTTAACCCACAAATTTAAGAAGTATAGAATAAGTGAAAAGAAAACCATTTCCAGGCAAATCGTAGTAAAACTGCTAAAAAAAATTTTTTTTAAAGCAGCCAGAGGGAAAAAAAATAGCTTTCTAAAGAGCAACAATAAGATTGAGAGTGAGCTTCTCCAAAGAAATATTAGAGGACAGAAGACCACGAAATGACATCTTTAAACACTGAAAGACAGTAACTACCAACCAACAACAGCTTACTTAGTGAATATATCTTTCAAAAATCAAGATGAAATACATACTTTTCCAGAACAAAAGCTTTGAGAATTTTTCACCAGCATACTGGAATTAAGAGAAATATTAAAGAAAATTCTTCACACAGAAGAAAAATTATTCCAGAGCAAAGAAATTAAGAGCCACCAGGAAAAATAAGATGTGAAATAAAAATAAAAACAAATTAATTTTTACTACAAAAAATGATTATAATGTTTTTGTATGATTTTGTATATATAGGTAAAATCTTTGTACAACATAATAATAGTAATTCAAAAGACAAGAAAGAGTGAAATTTCATTAAAGTAAATTTTTAAACATTATCAGATAAGTGATAAAAGTAAATGGACACTAGAGGAATGCTTCTAATGTGAAAGAGACCCTAGAGATAAACATACAAACAAAAGCTGTCTTACTAAAACAAGAGACAATGTAGAGGGAAGAAAAAAACTAAGGAAGAAAATTTTAATTAATATGCATAAATAATGAAAGCCATTGTGCCCATGAAACAAGAAAAGGAAGCGCAAAAGAAACATTTAGAAAAGCAAAACATAAAGTGTTTTTGGAAATTAAAATGACAATAACAGAAATTAAAATTTAAATAAAAAGATTTGATGATAAAATTAAGTAAATCTTTAAAAAGGTAGAATAAAAGAAAAAATAGATGAAATAAATAAGAGAAAGATTAGGATCAACCTGGGAGATTCAACCTCAGAATAATAAAAGTTCAGAAAAAAATAAGAAAAGATATAACAGGAGGGAGAAAAGTGTTGTTTTTTAATTTCTTTTTCAAGACGATTTCCTGAAATGGAAAAGCAGGAGCTTCCAGACTAAAAGTAGTAACAAGAGGAAAGAAAAAAAATTCATTATAAGGCACATCATTAAATTTTTTTAGATCACTTACGACAAAGAAAAGATTCAATAAATTCCAGAGAGAATTAAAAAAACAGAAAGTCCAAATTCAAAGGATCAAGAATCAATATGACATCAGATTTCTCAATAGCAAACCTGGAAGCCCAGCACCAGATGCAGTGCTCTAAAACATTTTACAGAACCATGACTTCCATCTCAAACATCCACACCTGGCCAAACAAGACATCGTATGTGAGAACAAAACAAAATCATGATCAAACATATAAATTCCCCAAATCTTTACTTCCCGTTCCCTCTTTTTTGTATCAACTACTGAATAATGTTCTAAACCAAAATATGGGAGAAAACCAAGAAAGAGAAAGATATAGGATCCAGGAAGCAGGGGGATCCATCACAGAAACCAGGCAGAACCTTCCCGAGGGCAGTGAAGGAGAGTTGCAGGGTTGTAGCTGCGCA
This sequence comes from Saccopteryx leptura, assembly GCF_036850995.1. Taxonomy (NCBI): domain Eukaryota; kingdom Metazoa; phylum Chordata; class Mammalia; order Chiroptera; family Emballonuridae; genus Saccopteryx; species Saccopteryx leptura. The sequence goes on from NC_089509.1 coordinate 36,255,402, forward strand.
TTGAGGCTTGTAAGTAACTGTTGTGGTAATATGTTATAGTAATTCAATATATAGAAATATAAAAAATATGGAAGATGCATAAAAGTAATTAAGATATAATATTAAAATTAATTAAGGAAGTTAAATAAAGTTATGCCGTCTGGATAGGAATTAATATAGTGTATGCAGATGTGATAAACAGACTGCCTTTTGAGTAGGGCCCAGTTAGTATGTATGAAGTTATACATTGATAAGAAGTGGCTTGAAGTCATAACTCTGTAAATTAACATAAACAAAAAGCTTTCCTAGTAACACTTTAAAAGTGGCTTGATGTAACATTTCAGTAGATTAACATAAAAAGGGCTCCCTGTGAGAAACTCCCAAAAAAGTGGGTTGAGGTAATAATCCTGTAAATTGACACCTGTTAGAAGGTGTTGGCCAGAAAAGGTACTAAAGCTAAGGGCCCCCCCTGCTGCAGTAGTCGCCCAGACTTCAATGTGAACATGGACTGTCTCCATGCCTCTCTGAGCTCTGACCAAAGACAGCCGAGAGGAGCACACCAACGGGGCCCCCTTAAGCTGTACCCAGACACGCCAAAAGGATTTGTGACTAATAAACTGCCTATGTGATTCTTGCAACTAACTTGTGTGTCGGTCTCATGTCTTTCCTCCGGTGGTAGTTAGTTTCGGCACTAATAAGTATATAGAATCCTCATAGCCACCTCAAGAGTAGTCTCGAAGAGGCTTCCAGCCCTGCTGATAAGCAGGATTGTCCCATTGCACGGGGAAGTCGAATCAGGGATGCCTGATCAACGCAGAGCTTAGGCTCTACTGGGACAAGAACCAGTCCAGGACAGAACAAAAGAATGTGCTTCCAACCCTCCACTTCCCCTCAAAAATGACATAAATAACTTACTATTTTCATATGTACTGGTTGGTTTGAGAGATTTACACTTCTGGCAGACAGTTTGAGAATAAGTGTTGATTGTTTTTACTTCAGGACAAGGAAACCTAAGGAAAGTTAAAGGCAAGAAAGAGAGACAGAGAAAGCCAATTATTAATTCTAGGAAAACCTAAATTTGTAAAATATGGAAAATGTAATCATACTTTGCCATACATCACAGCTGTGAATAATATTTATATAGTACCAAAAGTTTAATCAGTGAATATTGGTGTAATCAAAAAATAAAATAGGCTCTTTTAGTCAAGAGCATAGGTAAGCACAGGTAAATGCAGTATGCACATCCCCCCACAACCACATAAAAATTACCACTAAGCTACACAATAACCATCATTCATAACTGCCTGAAATCTGGCTAAATGAAAGTCCTACAACTAGGGATTTAACTAAGAAGCGATATCAAGGCTGATAGGAGGGGTGTAGATTGGGAATTGGCTAGTCCCACACCAAAATGTGTGGGTTAAAAATTAGGAGGTATATCTTGGCTTTGGAGGTACCCTCAGAAGAGCAAGAGGATGCAGCTTCACACCAGGCCCCCATCCAAGGGTTCCAGTGCCAGGAGGAGAATTCCTTATAATTTCCAGCTGTAAAAAACAGCAGAGATGGTGGCTGAGTGAGATAGAGGGCTGCCAGAGTTTCAGGAGTTCCTTGTAAAGGGCCCACACACAGACTTGCGTGTACTTACTCCTTCTGAGCTCCAGCACTGGGACTCAGGGACTCTCAAGGAGAAACTGAATTGCCTGGCATCAGAGTGAGAGCTGGAGGGGAAGTTTTGTGCCAGACAAAAGTGCTGGCAGAGGCCATTGTTCCTTTTCTAAGACCACCCCCAAACACACACACATGCAAACACACACAGAGAGCTGCAGAACTTGCAGACAGGTGCCATATCTGAGTCTATCAACCTGGATAACACTGTTCACCCCACCCAGGTGATTCCCTGACACCTCACCCCATTCAACTTTTGGGCCTACCCAAGCTGTTTCCAGTGGCTTCTCCATTAGATTGTTCTTTTTTTGGCTCATGCTTTAGACTTCCCTAAAATCTCTCAAACAAGCAGCATCTGGCTTCAGTGTGGTCCATACCTCTTCCTAAGTGACCCAAGGCCCAGCAATAATGGCAGCCAACATTGGTTCACAGGTTGGCCTTGCCTGGGCACTTTGCAGACCGGCACAAGTAGCAACCATCTGCAGATCACTTTGTAGCATATGCCAGATGTCCCCACACAGAAAACAAGCCTTGATTTGATTTGGTCTGTACCTTCCAGGAAGCCCCAGAAACAGCACACCTGGTGGACAGCTTCAGACCACACAGAAGCACCACCCAAACACCTCCCTAAGTGATGCACTCAAGGGAAGGACTCAGTGGGCACCAGAGTCTTGCCGAAGTGAGTCCTGTCTTGTGGGGTAGACCTGTGCAGAGATGATTCTCCATGCTGGTTGGTAGTCACAGTCAGTCCTTGTAGCTGATTGCTCTGGGGATAAATCCCTCCCATTAACATGACAACAGAAACGAAGGGTAAACTACCACAGAAGGGTGTACACAGTCCACATGAGGGGGCACAACTGGAGAAAAAATAAAATAAAAAATATGAACAATGAAATGGCAATGAATTCATATTCATCAACAATTTAATCTAAAAAACAAATGAATAAGCAGAACAGAAACAGGCTCGTGGACACAGAGAACGTCTTGATGGTTGCCATATTTGGAGGGGTAAGTGGGAGATGAGTGAAGAAGGTAAAGAGAGTAAGAAACAAAAATTGGTTGTTACAGAATAGTCAGGCAGAACTAAAGGACAGCTTAGGGGGTATTGTCAATAATATAGTAATAATTGTGTATGGTTTCAGATGGATGCAAGATTTGTAGGGATGATCATTTAGTAAGTTATATAGTATCTAACCACTGGGATGTACACCTGAAATCAATATAATATTGTATGTCAACTGCAATTGAAAGTTAAAAATGATACAAAGGATTTAGAGAAGGATATATCCTGACATTGTAGGAGGTAGTTTTAAAAACACTAAATTTTTAACTTCCATAGTAAAAAGCCAGCAAATAAGACCTAGAGCTGGGGGGAAAAATCAGGAAATATTGCTGCAAATCCAGAACTTTAATAAAATTATATTAAATTTTAAAAGAGAGGGGGTGATTTAAAGCTTTGTGTGCCCCAAAATCAAACTAAAATGAGTCATTGGTGTGACACTAAACTCAAAATGCTTAAATTTTAAGGCTAAAACCTTGCTTTTTTTATTCCTCATTTTCTCTCCACGGGCTGATTAATTCAGAGTAAAAAGAAATCTCTGTGAACTACTAATTACTAGCAATTACTGTCCCTTTTCCTCATGTCCAGTTGCAAATCATTGTTGCCTAAGAACCAGGACTGCCAGGCCCATTCTAAGGAGGTGTATAGGTCATAATGTACCTTATAAAAGCCAAGGTGAAAATCTACAGTTTTTGTTCTATTTCCCTTGTGTGACTAAACAAAAGGCATGAATAGCGATGTGACTCTGTAAAGCTGAATGTGTACCAGGTGCAAGGACAGATCGCACTTCATGTTAGTGAATACTCCAAGGATTTCATTTCTAAATGACTTCACTGTGCTGAAAAGAATTACTGCCACCAGAGGACTTTTATTAGCAGAAGCAACTATGAATGAATGAAAATGCAACATAAAGCAACACAGCATTGGAAAATCTTTGGATTTATCCAAAGAAGAGCTCCTCCCCCACCCCCTCAGATCCAGCCAGCAATGGTGCTGCTTTACTACACCAGTTTTCCAGATAGACATTAACAAAGAAGCCTCTCCTTTGTTCCTTTCTTCTACCTATAAGCATTTTCAAGCTAATCTGAGTGTAATGATATCAGGCTAGCATGGCATTGCAACCATAATTCTAATCTATGCTTGGGGGAAATTAAAGTATAATAATGGAATCTGTCAGGCATTCTCTAACTGCCTTGATTATCTACTTGCGTAAATACTGACTCTTGCTTGATGGCCATAAATGATGAAATTTATAGTCAGGATTTCTTTGTCCCACTGGGTGAGTGATCCCACCAAATATTGGATGCTCCAACTTCAGCTAGTGAGTTCAGCCATATCTAGTTTCACCTGCTCCTAGCTGCCAACAAGAGAATATTTCTCCCATTTTGAAATACATCTCCCTCAGAGGGAATTTGACTGGCTATAGAAAACACAGTTAGGTATCACGCATTGTGGAAAGAAACCAGTGTGATCAGGGTTTTAAAAAGTTGTGGCTGTGGATTGTCTCTGAAAATGACTACGCCATCACAGCATCCACTTAGCCATTTCTGAGAACTTGATTTCCATTGTGCTGGCCATCTTGGCATGCTTTCTAATTCTCACATGGTTTCCATTCATTCAACTCAAAAACGTAAGTGCTAATTGCCTTGCTCTGGACTCTCTTAGTAGGTGTAAACTTTCCATCTGAGGTAGGAGGGTCTTGTCCCATGATTCTTGTTAATGGTAATAAATAAAGCTCTATAGTAAAATGCTGGCCAGAGTAAAATAACTCTCAAAACATATGGACTCAAGATGATCATCCACATACAGGCAATAAAGAACTGAAGCCAAGAACCTAAATGTTTCGTTTTCTTCCCAGTTCAGACTAGTTTTCTGTCTCGTATACCTGCAAATAGACAAAAGAATTTATGCCTTGGTCCTTCTATTCATCAGTTTATAGTTGGAAAAATCATGTTGCACTTTTCCTGGGTAGAGAGATTGCCAAGGTGAGCATTTTCCAGCCATCATCACCTGCTGCTGTGAAGAAGATGTTTACAAAACGTGATACAAGGAGTTCAGATATTTGGGGACAGACAGTACCTACACATGAAACAGTTAATTAACAAGGAGAATTCCCTAAATGACAACTGAATGACCCAAATGAAACCAGGGCATAGATATTGGGGAAGGAGAGGGGCACTGTTTGGGCAGGAAAGTTGATCAAGAGGCAGTAACAATAAGCTGAGACTTTCAAAAAGTTTGGGATTGAACTACATAAAGAGGCAGCATAGTAAAATTTTTAAGAGTATTAACTCTGGAATAATCCATGTGGTTTCAAATCTCAGCTCAGCCAGTTACTAGCTCTGTGGCCTTGAACACCTTTCTTAACATTGCCAGCCTTTAATTTCTGTGCTCGCAAAAGTGAGATTAAATAGTATCAGCCATTTTAAGAGGTGCTGAGATTAAATTTAGTTAAAACGCAGAAAAGACTTAGAGCAAGTCAATAAATATAGTTGCTATTACTATTATTAATATTAATATTAATGTTATTATTAATAGGAGAAGACATTCCTGCTGAGAAAAATATACCAACAAATTAACCAAATTAATAAATTATTTAATTTTATTTAATCACATCATTATGCTGATACGGAAAGCTCAGACCAGCACTAGCATCAGCAAATTTTTTTACATGTCCTTGATACTAGCAAACTGGCAATTTGGAAAGGTAAGTATTTAAGTAGTAAGATTTCGCTTAAATTATGAATTGCCTACAGCCACATTGAGAATTTTTATTATTAGCCCAAAGGTAAAGAGTGGAAGCATATGTCATTAATTTGAAAAAGAGAAAGATCATATATTTGTTTAATGATTTCAGCTCAGTCAGACATGAAGACCCAGGTGCATTGGATGAAGGCATTAGTGCAACACTAAAAAACAAGAAAATGAAGTGCCAAACAGTCTACCTGATTTAGAACTCATGCCTCTAGTCACTATAAATGCAAATATCTCATTTACATAAAATCCACTCATTTTGATGCTAATTGGGAGCAAAGGGGAGACTATCATTTCTATCCAGCATCAGAAACAAGAATCAAAATTCAAATTATTCTCCTTGAAAATGGTGATAGGATCTTTCAAATTGCTATGTTGATCAGCTTTTAGTATTTGTATATTAATTCAAAAAACAGCTATTGTATAAATCACTTATCAAGTGCTTACCATGACCCAGGTATTGTTCTAAATGTATTTTATGTATTTTTCATATATTTTTTTACAACAATCCTAATAAGAAGGTTCAATTATTATTTCATCTTTACTGATAAAAAAAAAATTGAGGCCTAAAGCAACTGAGTAACTTGCCAAGTATCGCAGACTATTTATCTGATTTTTAAAGCCCATGTTGCCTGCTCAATATTAATTAAGGTATTTAATCTAACTCCATTGGCACCCACCTCCATCTGCTCATTCCCAATCCCATTACTAGCATTTAAACAAAGCATCCAAATAACACCTCCTTTCTCTTTAAGTCAGACAGAAAAAGGTACAAGGGAGAAATATGGAAGAATTAAGAATGGTACTAGTGACAATGTCATTGACATTTCCACCTGCATACAAGGGAGAAAACCCAATACTTATATTGTCATTACCTGCTATTTTGTTTTAATCAACCAACAGTCGCAATAATCAAAGTCTATTTGTGGAACTACATGGCCATATTAGGTATGAAAAGACAACCTATTTAAGTAATTGTTTCAGCAAATATCAAAGACAATTTGAGAGATTTAATGCAGAGAATGAAGATTTGTGCGTTTTCAGCCAGATGCGTCTGCAAATTCCTCATAGTGCCAGGGTTCTTCAATTATTTTATTTCAGGCAATCTGTAGGAGTAAGACATAGGAGCCAAATGAATCAGCATAGAAACTCACAGTTGAATCTGATTTTGAGAGCAATATTTCTCATCTTGAGAAGACTGTCTTGGAATCGTGCATCAGCTCCTATGCCATTCAGTTGGCAGCTGCTTCTCCCTGGTGGTTCTCCAACACACGCATGGGTCTCGGCTTCCTGCTCGAGTCCCACACCTCCTGCACTGGGCTCTTGCATTTGCCCTGCTGTGCAGGTTCCCACAGAGAAATCCTGTTAACATCCCATCTCTTAATTTCAAACACCACCCACATTACAAGATTCAGGGGAAACTCACTTTACAAACAAGTTGGGGACAATTAAAATCAAGTCCAACATTAGAAAACAACTTTAAAACCTTGATTTAAGTGCGGTTATTTCCAGAACCGATGGGAAAAGTAATAAAAACAAAACAACAAACCACAAAAGTTAAGTCCTTCTCAAATGAATGCCAACGAGTCACATTTATATTAGTCTTTTGTCTTTCTTTTTCTTTTCTTTTTTCTGAGGTAGCCTCTTTCTTAAACCTTAACTGGCAGATCTATACCCACCCTTTCAGGAGTAACCCTCTGCCTGACACCAGAGTTACCGTACTTTAGGATCAAGCCGTAAGAATCATGGCACCATGAGTCCCAAGCCTGCATTTAGCCAGGAATGAGGTGGAGTGAAGCAACGCCACACTCCAGTGCAGTCCTCCTGCCAACTCAGGTAACCCTCTTCTTCTACCTGGTTTTCCAACAGAGAAGCACTGTATCAACACAGCAATTTTTCACAGAGGTTACCAAAGGATTTTCTGAAAACATCAACCTCAATAAAAGACATATTTCCATCAGATATACCATAAATTGACTTTATTCTCCAAATATATGATTTCCCACAGACTCATTCTCATGCCCAGATGACAAGTGCAGGAAAAGCAAAATCTTTTCACACCACTGAGCCAGATGCCCCTAATTACAATCTTTGGACTCAACCACATTCTGACCAGCACTTTAAAAAGGTCCCTTTCTCTTCCTCAAGCTTGATCAGATTCCTGGACAAGCATCTCTCATACTCATGTCTGTAAACTGCAGGATCAAATAAGGACTCACCATTGTTTGTAGTAACTGTCTGTAGTTGAGAGTGATGTTCTACCATTTCCATTTAAAGAAAAAAAAATGTCACTTAATACAAATAGAAAATCAAGAAAAATGTCTTTACATACTTTTATCCTAAAACTGCAGAACTTGATATTCTATGGGTTTTGTAAAACACTAACGGTGGTCGGTTCCATTGTTCTAGATGACACCTACTTAGTGCAATAATTGTGTGTGTGTGTGTGTGTGTGTGCGCGCGCACGCGTGCACGGTTATTAGTCAGAGCTGTCATACTTATATGCTGTTCACAGCATGTATTTCATGACTTACTCTATATTACAGAAGCCTGAGTCTTAGAATGCCATAAATAGTTCTTTTCTTTATGTACCAGCCTCCCCTGTTCCTTATCTATTTCCCCCTCATCTCTTTTTCTGACTTCCCTTATTCTCTTTCTCTACCTATACCCCTTTCTGCTTCACTGTTGCTCCCCATGATATTTGAGAACTAAGGGGTAGACATAATCTGGACCATCTAAATTAACAAGAAACTAGAATTGAGTTTGTGTGCCTTCCCCAGTTTCTTATAAAGAAAATGATGTAAAGCAATGTGCTTTACACATTGCTCTTGAGCTCTGGATTTAATATTTGATTAAAAAAAATTTTAATCCAGGGATGGGAAGAATAATGAAAGCCTGATAGAGCAATGAAAAAGTTCTATTATTCAGTGGATCTCAACAACATACAGAGGAAATAATTTAAAGATGTGACTTCAACACTGTACAATCCCATTGACAAACTGACAGAACAAACATTATTTATCTAAACCAAAAGTCATGAAACTAAGGGCCACAGACCAAGAGACCCTGAGGTCTATAAAGCCTAAAATATTTCCTATCTGGCCCTTTACAGAAAACTAATGTAATATTTAGAGAACTTATGTCTCATACATTAATTAATATAAACAGAAACAAGATCTGTAAAAGTATATTCATCATCAAATTTGTATGTTATAGAATAGTCTTTATATTTGGAAGTTGCCATTGCTGTTGTGATTGTTATAACACATTGTGTCTATGTGCTAAAAAGTGCCTATCAGTAGTTCAAAGGGGAGATGTTCACAGTCTTTCTTACAAGTGGGACATGTAAAAATTGGCATTCACAGTCATTGCTAAATTTATCAGCAAAACCTTGAGCAGACTTCTCACAGCCCTTTCTGAGTGCTCTGATTGCTGTAAACCATGAAGTTCCAACCACCTGAAGGCATTAATGTAGTAGCTAAGTATAGAATTTCATTGGCTCAAATTCTGATTCTATAATTAACAGCTATGTCTCTATAAAAGGGAGATAATAAATACCTACCTTACAGGTAGAAACATCTAGAAGAGTGCTGGGCAATTTGTGCTTAATTAGCACTCCATAAATATGGAAGAAGACATTAATATTTGTGGGGATACAAAGTAAGCATGAGCTTACTTTTTCTGGTCCCTGGTAGACTTACTAGCATTGATATCTGGGGGAATGGTTACATCTACCCATGAAACAAGCAAACAGAAAAGAGACAGTGATTATCCTTTGATATTCTCCCAGGAAAAAAGAGATGAATGGGGAAGTCAGAACATCTTTAATATGGAACGAGGTATGGAAGTCCTGGTGTAATTAGTCTGTGCCACTCGATTTACCATTTGTAAAAATTTAGAGGGAAGAGAGAGCTCAATAAAACATGCAGTGGTCCTGTAAGGAAAGCTTCGTGGTCATGAAAAAATATAAGTTGATATGAGTTGGTAGAGAGAGCAGGACAGATTTTTCAAAGTGAAAGACCACAAAAGCAGTCTGCTCATGACATGGGCCGTGAATATACCATGCAGAAGGTGGTTGTGAGGTACAGTGGCCAGGGGTCATATGTGAGCTCTTGGCCTCAAATCTAATGACATAAATAATACAAGAAAATGAATGAAGGCTATGAGGCTTAGGCAGGTTTTTTATGGAAATTACCAGACTCTCAAGTTTCCAAATGCAGCATTGGTTTGATGGTATGTGCTGCATTTAAAATCTGTTCAGCTCATGGTCGGTTGTCAAGTGTAATACTGATGGGGATAGGAAAGGAGGTTGGGGAAGGTCATTTTAACTCAGAGTGGGACAATGACATGGGATGTTAGATTCTCAAAAACATGTCAGATGGTTCAGAAGCATCATATAGAGTCAGTGAGAAAACTAAGAAGCTACAGTCGAGATGTAAAGTGAAAAGTATGTAATATTGAGAGAGGAAAGATTTTCAAAACCAATGAGAAGACTAATAAAATACTATACACAGGGAATAAAGGGGGAAGAGAAAATCAAAACCCCCCAAAGGCTGTCCCAAAGGACTATAGAAGTAATGACGCTTTGGCCACAATTAGAAAGTAGTGAGGAGTACCGACTATGGACTTTTATTTCCAGTTCTCTTCAAGTATATGGGTAGAAAGGAATTATTAGAACAGTGGCTTTACAAACAATGTATATAAACATCTAATGGATTTTTTTTTCTTAGGTAAGAGGAGGAGGAAAAGAGACTGACTCCCATATGTGTCCCAACCAGGATCCACCTGGCAACCCTAACTTGGGCCAGTGCTTGAATACCAAGCTATTTTTAGCACCTGAGGCTGTCATGCTCCAACAGAGCTATCCTTAGCACCTGGGGTCACACTTGAACCAATCGAGCCACTTTCTGCAAGAGGGGAAGAGGGGGAGAAGAGGATGAGGGTGGGAAGGAAGGGTCACTTCTCCCGTGTGCTTTTACTGGGAATCAAACCTGGAACATTCATATGCCAGGTTGACGCTCTACCCACTAAGCCACCAGCCAGGGCCTAATGGATTTTTTGTGTGTGACATTCAAAAGGATAGTCATAGCTCCAGTATTTTCTGTGGCATCCATAACTCATTCTCTTGAAAATATTTTCTATAAAACTGAACCTACAGCCTGTATGTGGGAAGCTGACTCAGAACCACACTGTCCCTTTGCCAGCAATCTGAAAAAAAACCCCACCTACTGCTGCAGTCAGCTCTTCTCAATATGTGTATCTAGTAGGAAAAAAAAAGAAACCTCAGTGCCCTGGATACACTTCCCAGTTACACCCACTTTCTGAAATTTCTTGTATGAACAACTCACCACTCAACACCCTGAATACTCACAAGTCCCTGGAACAGAAGGAGAGGGTTTTGACACCCAATGGTGTGATTATGGTATGAAACAAAAAGTGGGAGAATGGATCTGAAATTTACCAATTTAGATAAAATCTAATTCTTTCCATTCGAGCAATTGCTTTTATGTAAATGCTGTTTTTCAGATTTCTTCCTCTCCTTTGCTATTCCCCAAGGTGTTTTCTGCTTATATTTAGGAGTTAAAAGATGTTGAGGTAACAGGAAGTGGGGCTCCAGATCTATGCTCTTGGCTTCTTGTGCTGGCCTCAAGACTCCATGGCAATTGGCCACCTGGGAGCCCTGCCCCTCTGAAGGAACATGAGAGAATGAGAGAGAGGCATTGGCCTCCTCTTTAACCAAGAACATTACACTGCTTTCCTGCCTTATGTGCTCCAGTGCCTCAAGGTAAGTGATGCTCAACAGACAGGGCAGAGTAATAGTGGCCTCGATGCTACACCAGTGGCAGTGACTGGCAGCTAAGCAATGCCCAGCAGAATGTGCCACAATGCCCAGCTGATTGCCTAGAATCCAAGGAAGGAGTCTGGGCCAGGAAATAGAAGCTAGAAAAGGTGAAGATATTCACTGAGCTCATTTGACCCAAATTCCTTGGGTACCTAGAAAAAAATATCAGTTTGTATTTTTAAGGGGATTGAAGCTCTGTAATGTCTGATGAGAGTAAAAGCCAATACATGTGTTATGTAAATATTCATTTTGCTTTATCCTGACTTTAGACAGGGTCTCATCCTGTTGGCATGGTCAGCAGCTTTAAAGAAGAGCTGCTCCCAACCTCTGCTTCTCTGGCATCATGGGCCAGCCCCATCATCTGCCTTCCTTTCCATAGTTGGGAACTGAGTCACAGGTTGATCAGCTTGCTGCAGATCACACATAGTTAAGTAGCAGAATTAGAACATAAACCCAGGAAATTTGATTCCAGAGCTATTTTCTTAATCAGATAGAGATAGAGAGATAGGTGGTAGACACATACATACATATCTACAAACATACATATCTACAAACATACATGTGGATGTATGGATGGATGGATGGATGGATGGATGGATGGATGGATGGATGGACGGGCAGACACACATGCACTGACATGATACCTGACAATTAAAAGGAAGCAATATTGTAAGTAGACTTTGAAATATTTAAATGTGAAAGGCACTTCAGAAACCATCTAGTACAGTAAGTTTCAAACAGGCCTAAATGTTCCCTATGGAAAAAACTCTAGGAATATCATGTAGGTTGGATGAGAAAGAGAGAGTGAGCAAGCCAGCAAGAGCTCAGAGCTCTTCTATTGCTACTGCAACTTGAACAATTCTGTAATTATCTGTTTTATATACTACTATTCTGAATAAGATTTTTTATAGAAAGAATAATGCTGCTAAGAATAATTTTAGAATAAGTTACCTATCCCAATGCACTCATCAAAAATGAGAAAATTAAGGCCCTGCCTCATCGAGATCACACAACAAGGTTATGGCAAATTTAAACCAAGCATTCTCTCTGCTAACTCATTTGTAGAAAATGGGGAACACCCAAGAGTAGCTTTTAACATGACTGTCAAGAGCTATTGTTGAGAAACCTGACTCTTATCACGGTTAAGGGAAGGGATAAAGATTGCCATATTATGATTTAAAAAATCTTTATTATTAAGGTAAATGTGACCTAAAGAAAAATTGCAAGGGCTTCTTGTTCTGTCATCTGCCACGTGCTCCTTGATTAGGAGTTTTCCCTGTGGTTAACTTGCATCTTTTACTCAAATCAGAGAACCCTCCTCTAGCGCTCTGTCTGCCACTCTGGGCCAGGACTACTGAACAAAGAAGAAAGACTTCTTTAGCAATCATCATCCTAGAGCCGCTGTGTCCTCTTGGGTATCAAGGAAGGATGTCTTTGCTGGAATGAAGTTTCTAATAACTTTCTACAAGGACAAAGTAGCAATATTGTGCCACAGCTGTACAGGAAGGCAAAGCCCTCTGGCTGTCTGTTAGATAATTCAGAATGGAAGGCGCACCAGGGTAAAATCAATTTACAGGCTCAGAAAGCTGAGGTTGCCACCCCATCAAGAAGGGCTCTCTCTCACAGGAACAGATCCAAACATGTAGATACTCAAATACACATACACAGCAAAATGCCTATTTATTAACTCATGATGAGAAATTCCATTTCTTAAGTAGACTAATTGTTCACATCTATAAAGTACTACTTTCCTTCCCACTGAGCAAGCTATGCACATAGCAGGTGATCAATATGTATCTGTTGAATAAATAAAGAAAATCAAATTGTTAGTAAAATGTCAACTCATTGACTTATAGTGAAAAACAAGCTCTCAAAGAGACTGAATGATCATAGTCAACAGTCATTCCCTTTTAACAAGTGGCCAAGTTATCTGAGAGTCACTAGAAAATTATGGAGTTAGAATTAAGGGACACAATTATCTTAACAATGACTCTCAAGAAGGAATGACTAAGGCCTAGTCATCTAATAGTGAGTTATCCCTTCAAAAATAAATAAACAAACAGACAAAACAACATAATGCTTCAGTGAACTAACCAAGAGCCCTCTTCCCTTGAGGAAGTTGGAGATTGGACAGGCCCTGCCCATACCTGCCCCTCTTCTCCTTCCATAATTTCCATGACTAGCCAGACCCATTCTGATGCACTCAGACTTTTCCTCTCAGCTCATAGCTGTCTCCAGCCTTGCGATGGTTCTAACTGGTTTTCTTCACATTGACCGAGTGTAAGGCCAGTGGCCATCACCTTGGCTATGCAGGTTCACACTGGATTCAGGCAGATGGTAAAGGAACTGTGGAGTCAGGAAATAGTGGGCCATTTTGCTTATTAAAGTCCCATAACGGCGGACGAGCAAACAGGCAGGGTTCCCAAGTCCCTCAGCTCCCTCTTTCTCTCTCTCTCTCTCTCTCTCTCTCTCTCTTTTTCTCCAGCCAAAATGAGCTGGAGGAAATAACCCTTCTCCAGAAAACAATAGCAAACAACGGCCCCTCCCAAGCAGAAAGGCAATCCACAATTTGCAATCTGCTGCCCTGAAAGCAAGCACCCACAGCCTTCCATAGACTATACACACATGGTGCTGCCCCAGTACAAGCAAGCAAACCTAAAATCGTTTGTTTACCGAAGACCAAGTCTGTTGTAATCCATTAGGTAGTGATTTTAAACTTTAAGATGTCCAAAAGCAGCCTTATTTCCCTCATTTTTTTGTTATTTGTGGGGAAGAAAAGGAGAACAGATAAAATATGTTGGAGCCTCTTATTAGCCACAATCCAGGTTATGTAAAATGAATTCTTTCCCATTTAACTAATTCTGTAAGTTTGGAATTTCATGTAGGGAGAATTTTTATGCTCCTCAAAGTAAGAAGCAACTGTATGAGAGAATCACTCATATTTGTCACATATAGACTACTATTGCTTGATTATAAGTCAATTTCATTTTTCAACTCTGCACTATTTACTTTATGCTTCTGAGGCTTATCAAGTTAATTAGATTTAAAGTATTTATTTGATTGATATGCTAAACATATAAGAAATATTATAACAGCAAATATAAGGACAGACTCACCAATATTTCACAAGTTAACAAAGTAAAATAGAACCTTTTCAAATAATTTCATAAGACTATACTTTCAGGGATCATTTCTATAGTTTGTTAAATAATTTCATGTCTCATGCTCCCTCCACCAAAACTCAATCATCCATCCTTGTGTCTAAAACCTACTGCTCCATCATAAGTGCAGCATGGATCTAAATATATATATACATTTTATACCACATCTTCTATTTTAACAATCTTATACTAGTAAATGTACTGTGTACCCATTCTGAATCTGAAGACTTTCTACCAAGAATATGTATCTTTCTCTCATTCTATAATAGGCAGAAATATAACCAAAATGTCACAAAGGCAATAGAGAGACTAGCAGATGAACAAAGAAACAAAAATCCCTCCTGGATGCAATAGGCCAGTGAAACTCTATCTGAAAATGCCAGCTCTGGGATTTCTCCAAAAACAAATGAAAAGCCTACATGGAGCATGCATTCCAGGGATTATAAACTCATTTTGGCTTATGCTCTTTAAAAAGGTCTACAGCTGCATTCAAAATATATCCAGCTCATCTGCAGGCCTGGGGACTGACATGAAGCCAGGAGCCCCAGCTGAGACACACAGGCAGGAATCAATTTAAGCCTTTCTGGCAGAACCTGGGGCGATTAGCTATAATGAATGTTAAGGAGAGATACCAGACCGTGGAGAATTGGGTGTTTATCTTTCCTGAGTTTTAAAGAGATGATAACTTGATGGATAAATGCATGTAGGAGATTTTAAGAAAAGATATTGCTCAAGCTGGGTAAATGCTATGTCAGTTTGACAATGAAGACTTAATAAAAATAAATCGGGGTTCGAGGGTCGGGAAGTCCTGACTGTGCTGTTGAGAGGAGAGAGATCAGCTGGTGCTTCACCAGGGCTTAGCAGAAGAGCGAGGGCATTCACTTGTAGGCGCCTCTACATCACTGAAGCCGCAAAGCTCCCAAAGTTCTTAGAATACTACGTCTTCTTAGTAACTACTGCCAAAGGAGCTAATCATTGTATTGGAGAAGCATAACTCAAAAGTAAAAACGATAGAGTAGGGAAATATTTTAAGGCCAATATCAGTTTTATAAGTACCAAGTGAACTATAAATATAGTTATAATCCAAGCTGTGCCCATTCAGGTTATGAGAATTCACATTTAGGAGGCATTTCATATAATATTCCTTCCTTTGGCTTCTGAGGCATTTCTTCCCATGAACAGGAACCCATTTAGATTTTTTTCACCCCCTGAACCACATGCAGTCATCTTAGCACACGTAGTTAGCTCCTATTACATAAGATTTCTTCTCAGGAGCGTTGGTTTGGCTAATTTATAGCAGCAGCAATAATCTCAGGCATCAAGCCACCTATGATGTCAACTTGTCCAATGAGTGGGACATAATTTGCATAGTTATCACCGCTTTTCTTTGTCTTTGATTTGGGTTTATTATTGTTATTTATTTGCTTATTTTGCAGTAACATTTGAATTATGCTCTTATAATAGTAATAATAATAATATTAATGCACAATATGTAACTTTTTGAGCATTGACAAAGTGTGAGGCATTATGCTAAATATGTGGCACATATTAATTGATTAATCCTCACACATCCTGAGAGGTAGATACTATTATTGTTCTCGTTTTTCTGATGAAGAATCTAAAGCACAAATTAGTTGGTTTGTTCAAGATTCTAGAGTTAGTAAGTGGCAGAACTGGGATGTTTTGTCTAGAAATGCAGTCAAATACTCTATGATAAGGGGTAAAAATTGCTTAACAAGAACAAAGCAGCTATTTTCTCTAATGAACAGAGAACACCTCATCAGGGTCTATCATGACAACTTAGTTTTAACAATTATTAAAATAATCATGCCCAACTTAATGGGACATTATGTTGTATTAGTCTAAGTGGATGTTAATTTGAGGCCTAAAAAACACTTGACTTAACAAAACATGTATAGTATCTGAATGCTAAAATTATAAAATGCTGGAAAAATCAAAGAAAATCTAAATAGAGAGGCATATTATATACATATATTGGAAAAATAAACAGAGCAAAGGTATTAACTCAAAATTGATCTATAGATTTAGCAGAATCTCTATCAAAATCTCAGTTTTTTAGAGACATAGATAGCTTATTTTAAAATTCATATGAAAAGACAAAAAAATTGGAATTGCTAAAACAATTTTGAAAAAGGTCAATAAAATTAGAGGAGTCACTCTACACAATACTGAAGCATACTATCTAGCTGCAGTGATCTAGGCACTTGCTACTAGTAGAGGGACAGACACACAGATAAATAGAACAGAATAGGAAAACAGAATGACCCATATAAGTATGCCCAGTTGATTTTTGACAAAAGTCCAAAAGCAATTCAATAGAGAAAGAATAGTCTTTTCAACAAATGATGCTAGAATAATTGAATATAATAGGAAAGAAAGAAGGGAAAGATGGAGCGAAGGAGGGAAGAAGGAAGGAAAGGAAAAAAGGGAGGAAGAAAGGAAGGAAGGGAGGAAGGTAGGAAGGAAGGAAGGGAGGGAGGGAGGGAGAGAGGGAGGGAGGGAGGGAGGGAGGGAAGGGAAGGGAAGGGAAACTCCACCTAAACCTCATACCTTATACAACAATGCAAAACAGGTTATGAACTTAAATGTAAAACCATAAAAGTTTTTTTTAAATAGGAAAATATCTTTAGGCAGAGTTCTCAGACTTAACACCAAAAATGCAATCCATAAAAGAAAAAATTGATCAATTGAATTTCATAAAAATTAAAAATGTTTCTCTGCAAAAGTCCTTGTTAAAATGATTTTAAAAAAGAAAACAAGCTATATACTGAGAGAAAATGTTTGCAAACCACATATCAGACAAAAGAATAGTATCTAGAATACAGAAAAAACTCTCAAAACTCAACAATAAAAGAAAAATTTAAATAGAAAATGGTCAGAAGACATCAACAGACATTTCATTGAAGAGGATATACCAGTGGTAAATAAGCAAACAATTTTTGTTAACATCATTAGCAACTAGGAAAACATAAATTAAAACCAAAACATTTTACATGCCTATCAAAATATTTAAAATAAAAAATAGTGATAACACCAAATCCTAGCAAAGATGCAGAGAAACTAGATCACTTGTGCATTGCTGGTGGGAATGATACAGCCATGCTGGCAAATGTTCGGCTGTTTCCCACAAAATTAACTTACATTTACCATGTGACAATTGCCCTCTTAGAAATTTATCCCATACTAATGGAAGCTTATGTCCTTACAACAACCTGTACTCGAATGTTCATAGCAGTTTTATTTATAATAGATGAAAACAGGAAATAATCCAAATGTCCTTCAATGTGGGAATGGTTACAGCAACTGTGATACATTCATACCACGAAAGAGTACACAGCAGTGAGAAGGAATAAACAATTGACACATAAAACAGTTTAGAATGGTTCTCAGGGAATTATGCTGAGGTAAATAAATAAATAAATAAAAGTCCCATATAGAAATGGAGAGTAGATTTGTGGTTGCCAGACAGTAGGGATGGTGGGAAAGGGCAGACGTGGGGAAGAGGGTTAACAAGAAGGACCCTCGTGCTGACAGCATAGTCTGGATTGTTGTTGTTGTTACACAAATTTGCACATGATAAGATGGAATACAACTATACAAGTAAGGATGTCTGGATTTTACCAACGTTATGTTACTGGACTTTGTATTGTATTTCAGCTGTACAAAATGCCACCATTAGGGAAAACTAGAGGTGTAGTGTATCCAGGATCTCCCTGCACTTTTATTCACAATTTCCTGTGGATCTATAATTATTTCAAAACAAAAAGTTAAAAGAAAACATGAAATTTTCCCCATATAAATTATTGATAATTACATTTTTGAATTACAATGATTTCGTCCTTTAAGGATTTTTTCTCAAGAATAAATTACCATTGCAAAGCAGGAGAAGACTATTCAGATGAAAAGCTGTCCTTTTCCTTTGAGCAGAATGTTCCCTAGAGGGGTTTGGGATAAGATGCAAAGTACATTATGTTTTGGGTTCCCCTCCCTAAAGTACCCATACCGACTCCCAACATTTCAGTATCAGGGAAATCAAGTTCTATTAACAGCAAGGACAACCTTGAATAGAAAACAAGTCACCAAAAGCCAACACTCAGATGGAGAAATTTTAAAAAATGCATTTTGATTTCATTAAGAATCATAAACAGGCCCTGGCTGGTTGGTTCAGTGGATAGAGTGTCCGCCTGACTTATGGACATCCTGGGTTGAATTCCTGGTCAGGGCACACAGGAGAAGCAACCATCTGTTTCTCCCCCTTCTCTCCTCCTTCTCTCCCTCTTCCTCTCCTGCAGTTAGAGAGGCTCTACTGGTTCAATCATTGATGGGGCACTGAGAATATCTTGAAGCAAATCAGCCTCAGGTGCTAAAAATAGCTTGGTACTTAATCATGGGCCCAGACGGGCTTGCTAATGGATCCCAGATGGGGATCATGTGGGAGTCTGACTCAATGTCTCCTCTCCTCTCACCTGAAAAAAAAATCAAAAACATATCTTAGTAACTTTATAGAAACTGAAAAATTACCTTGTAAAAAATGTAAAATTTACTTATGCGAATAATTTATCTGTAAGCTACATGGCACTAGATTGCTATATCTATCTCTAAATCTAGCCAATACATATATAATATATAGATCGATCTAAATCTAGATATGTACTTTCTTGGCATAACTCAACATAATTTTTAAGAAAGATTATCTGGTTCTCACTACCAGGAAGGAGGTGAGGGCTTTTCAAAGGAGGGACCTCTTATGAGTTTATGAAAAAGGGTTGAAAACAACTCCTCTATGCATACTGCTGTGCTTTTAACAAACGTTATTTGAAAGATTTGAGAGTAAACAAGTTAGAAACACACAGATCACCTTTTTCTTTCAGGTTCACGTGACTATAAAAATTAAGGAGTTTGGCAAAGCTCAGAACACTTTATCAATGTCCCGGTGTATGTAGAAGCAGGGAAATGTGTCTGGAATTTTTA
Source organism: Saccopteryx leptura (assembly GCF_036850995.1). Taxonomy (NCBI): domain Eukaryota; kingdom Metazoa; phylum Chordata; class Mammalia; order Chiroptera; family Emballonuridae; genus Saccopteryx; species Saccopteryx leptura. The sequence goes on from NC_089509.1 coordinate 36,274,855, forward strand.
ACCAAACCTTTCTATGATACGTAACTATAGTTTACTGAACAATGGCTTCAATGACCGTAATGATTTGGAAATAACACATTGAAATCAGAGGCTATCTAGCTGTCCTGTAAAATAACAAAGATGTCTGCTAAAATACTGTGTGAAACAGCTTGTTCCTAGAAATAGCTAAGGAAGCAGGTGATGGTTATATCATCTCAGCTTATGCACCTCTCGCTCAGGTGCACAATTGACGTGATTTATCCTGGTTTGCGATGATCAGCATTCATTCTGCTTCCTTGTCATAAAATCCAAAGCTCTTCACCATATGGTGTCATTTTTGAAATGTTACTAAGTGGAGTTTGTGATGCCAGTTAGGTTCCCAGCTGGTCTCTGTATTGGCTATTTCACAGACATTAGCCCTGTTTTGAATTAAGCTAAATTAGAAAATAAAATGAGATATTGTCATGCAAAGTCAGGCAATATTATTTGACATCTGCACCATCTCTGAGAGCTTTATTGAGTGATTATTTTAAAACTTAAGCTAAGAAGAAAGAAATACAAACAGTAAGTTAGGACCACATAATAAACTGTTATAACTCCTTAGGATATGATAATAATAATGATAATAACGTTATTTGAAGAAAGACCTCTATCTACACTCCACCTCCATTTGGGCCAGAGACGAGGAAGGAAAACAGCTTTGTGTAAGACATTCCCAGACCCAAAACTTCAGTTCTCCCTGGCTAAGGAAACAGCCACTAAGATCCATGTGTGTCAGAAAGACACCTGGTTATTGTTTTTTCCCTTCCTGTTATTTCAAAGCACATTATTTGAAAGCAGGAAGATAAATAAAAGGAATTAACCTGCTTTGTATAACAATTTAACATACAAAGTCCACTGGAAGAGAGGAAGCTTGGTAATAATCACTTAGGGTTGGAGGTGACTAAACTTTCTCCTTCTCCTATCACTTTAAACTGTCCTTTCCCTGAGAATCAGTGTTTGTGGCCGAGGCGAGCGTGTGTGTGTGTGTGTGTGTGTGTGTGTGTGTATGTGTGTGTGTGTGTGTGTGTAAGCATGAATGCCAATGTACACACATATATATATAAACAGTTTTGTGCTGAAAAATCAGAAACAAAAATTCCTCTAACTTCCACTTGCAGACCTTGAAAATGACTGCACTTGGAACACCAAATTCCTCACTTGCAACTTTTCTGCAGGAGTTGGGAAATCGGAGGTCATAAAATTCTGCTGTAGCAGCTGAGCCTAATTCCATCCTGAACCCACTGACTTGCAGAAAGGCCTTCCTGTGAGAGAGAGATGGGTCCGGCGTGCCCACAATCATCAGGGGTCAGGGTGGTTCCCTGCGGGGCAAGTGGAGATTTGCAGAAGGAGGTTTGAAAAGCAGCTCTCATAGAGTGGGATAGAACTGAGGTCAGGTGGACAAGGGCAGGAGCTCATTTAGTTGTGCCCCTGAGAAACCTTTGACTTCCTGTGAAACCTTTAACTTTTGGAGGCTTTCCCTTTAAGTGTTTCCTTTGGATAGTATTGCGTGCCTTTAATGGAAATTTCCTTTAATGGGGCACAGAGCCTTCAGTGACATCTAGTGCATCCATTCACCTGGGTGTCCTCAGGGCAATAAGAAGTAATGGCAGGAGAGAAGAGGGGTCGCACATCCACCTCTCCCCGTTTCTCCCACCCTCTTTGTCAAACCCATGCCTCATCAAAGAGGCCTGCTGTCCCAAGTTCCTGGGCCCAAGCTGAAGAGAAATGATTAGAGGCTGTGCTGCGAACTAAAAGTTTTTGTCCCCCCAAAATTCATATGTTGACCCCCAACCCACAATGTGATGATACAGAAGGTGGGGCCTTTGGGAGGTGATTCAGGTTAGTTTAGGTCATGGGAATGGGGCCTCGTGATGGAATGAATGCTCTTAGAAGAGGAGAAGAAGACCTTTCTTTCTCTACACAGAAACACACGTGCACACACACATGCACGCATGTCCATGTACCTAGGGAGGGTGTGTGAGCCCACAGTGAAAAGAAAGCTGTATGAAGGCTAGAAAAAGGGCTCTCATCAAGCACTCAGTCTGCAAACGCGTGGACCTTGGGCTTCCCAGCCCCCAGAATGGTGAGAAGAAAGGTGTGTTTAAGCCACCCAGCCTGTGGTGTTTTGTCCTGGCAGCCCTAGCTAAGACAGACGTAACTCCGAAGAGAAGTGGAGAAATAGAGCACTGGGATCAGATTTAACACAAGTTCCTCCTTTTCCAAACACGACACAGGGATGGAGATTCTAAGAGCTGTGCCAAACTGACCCTTAGGTTAGACAAGTGACATTTGTTATTTTGCAGATGCCAGTTGTTCTAATCTCTTCATTTGCATTATATTCAAACACTGCTGAGAGGTAGATGTAATTATTCAACGCATTTTATAGAAGAATGAAGACTCAGACAATTCACTTACTCATGATCAGAGGGGTGGGAAACAGTGAATTCTAGATTTGAAAACAGGCAGTTTGACTCCAAAGTCTTGCACTTGATCATCATACTAGTCCAGCTTCTTTCTGACTTTCTCTGAGTTAGTAACTGCTAGTACACTTCTATCCTCCATATTTTTTCCCAAAGGCTAGGGCTTTCCCAAATTCTACCCTCTGCTCCAAACCTGGCCTTTTTTTATATGCTGGTCCCTTCCTGTGTCATCCCAGCAAATAGACCTAAGAGCAGGTCTGGGCAGAGTAATTGTCATTAATTACTATCATCCTTTCAAAGGTCTTTTTCTCAGGTGGTATGATAAACACTGTTATTTTTTCAAACCCCATATTTGGTGCCTATCCCTGTGGAAGAATGACATTTCCCCACCCAGTCACAATCAAGCAGGGTGCTGGGATTTGCTTTGGTCGATGAAATGTGAGAAGTGGCTTGTGTCTCTCCCAGGAGGAAGTTTTAAGAGCCAGCACCTCCTCTGTCTGAGTTTCCAGTTGGAAATATTCAGATAGAAGCTATTGCACCTCCTAGAGCGCAGACTGAAAATGACGTGAACCAGAACCTCAGCCAAGCCGCCACAGTTATGGAGCACAATGAGCAAGAATCAAACATTGTTATGTCACCGAAACTTTCAAGTCCTGTGTTACTGCAGCATAAACTAACCAATTCTGGCTGATCCGGTGGATAATCTGCAGTTCAGAGACCCACCCCCCCTGCATCTCTCTAAGTACCATTTCACTGAGCCTCGGCTTCCACAGCCAGTTTGGGTTGTCTCCCAAGTGACAATGTCTGGAGACATTTGAGTTGTCAAGTCTTGAGGTTGCTACTAAACCCTAGTTGATAGTGTCCAGGGCTGCTGCTAAATGTCTTACAATGTACAGACTCTTCTACAAGGAAGAATTACCCAGCCCAAATGTCAACAGTGCCAAGGTACTAACCCTGTTCTACACTAAACGTCAAATTGATTCAGTTTATTGCATCAATTAGGAGTGATTTATTTTCAAGGAAAAAAATGCCTAAACAATACTTAAACCAAGTAGTTCATTTTGTTTTGTCTTGTTTTGTTTTTGTTTGTGTGTTTGTTTCTGCGTAACAAAAAGTTCAACAGTAAGAAGTCTGAGAATGGTGTAGAGCAGGGGTAGTCAACCTTTTTATACCTACTGCCCACTTTTGTATCTCTGTTACTAGTAAAATTTTCTAACCGCCCACCTGTTCCACAGTAATGGTGATTTATAAAGTAGGGAAGTAACTTTACTTTATAAAATTTATAAAACAGAGTTACAGCAAGTTAAAGCATATAATAATAATTACTTACCAAGTACTTTATGTCAGATTTTCGCTAAGTTTGGCAGAATAAATCTTTATAAAACAACTTACTATAGTTAAATCTATCTTTTTATTTATACTTTGATTGCTCCACTACTGCCCACCAATGAAAGCTGGAACGCCCACTAGTGGGCGGTAGGGACCAGGTTGACTACCACTGGTAGAGGCTCAAAGATATCATCAGGAGTCAGGTTATTCCTACAACCTGTGCTGCCATTCTTGGTACGTAGCTCATAAACTCATGACCACAAGAAAACTGATGCTCCTCCAGCCATACTGACACCAGCAACACAAAGCCTGAGCCAACTACATCTAGTCCACTCTATCAGGAAAACAAAACTTTTTCAAACACCCATCAGAAAAACTCCACCTTTTAGGTCTCATTCGTCAAAACTTCTCCAATTAGCATCCTGACTATCAAAGAAAGTTAGGAATATGTATACTTAACTTTCCTAGTCTACAGTAGAAAAAGTAAGAGGAAAAAAGTGGGATCCTGGCTGGTGGCTTGGTGGATAGAGTGTCAGCCCAGCATATGAAGGTCCGAGTTCGATTCCCAGTCAAAGCACACAGGAGAAGCAACCATCTGCTTTTCTCCTCCTCCCTCTCCCCCTTCTCTCCTTCTTCCTCTCCAGCAGCCAGAGGCTTGATTTGTTTGAGAGTGACCGAGGCACTGAGGATAGCTCAGTTGGATCGCATCAGCCTCAGGAGCTAAAATAACTTGGTTGATTCAAGCATCAGCCCTAGTCAGGGTTGTCGGTAGAGCCGGCCGCAGTGCATGCAGGAGTCTGCCTCACTATCTCCCCTCCTCTCATCTAAAAAAATAAGAAGCAGTGCTGGTAATTGATGTTTAGAGAGAATCCTACAGTGCTTTTCCTTGGATCTAATCTGTCATTAACTTGTGCCATGAGTGAGCAAGAGTGTGGAAGACATGCGAGATGGTTTTGAGGCCCATGTCCCAAGTTCTATAAGCAGCTTTGTTAAATGAGATAAAAAGAATCCCTTCTCTTTCCTTTCAATGTCTCTTCCAGGCATTCTAGCGATTCATCCTCCTGTTTCAAGCTTGTGCCCAACCCCAAGCACATTTATGGGAGCTGTACAGCTTCCCAGAATCCACCTATAGAACTACATTAATACAGGTTTACCTAACGTGACCTAATGTGAACTCTAAGATGCTGAGGACATTGAATAGCCAAGAATTACGTTTTCAGGATGGTAGTCTGGAAGACTAGCAGAAAGACAAAACAGTGATCTTTGCCCTGGAAAGTCATAAATTATTGGCAATAGCTTGATCTTTCATTCCAACTCTCACCTCACCCTCACCAGGCTAGTAAGTTCTCCTGAGGGTTAAACAATCTATGACTCAGTAAAGAGGGGCACTGTGTGCTGGAGGGGGGGGCTTGTAATAGAAAATGCAGCCACATGGAAATGTAATTCAAAAGCACAGAGGAGCACATAGGATGCATTATGATAACCTTAGTCTATTCAGTAAATCAACAAAAGTGTGTGTGTCACAGTAAATTAAAGTGACTAAACATTAGCCTTTTTGCCCATTTTAGATAATATTCCTTAATGACCTTAAATGAAACAGAAAATTAAAAATCTGTGAGTTGAAAAGAAGGGCAAATTGAAATACTTGCTCAGATATGGTGTGAAGGCAGCAAGAAGTTCATTGTCATTACTATGTTTAGTGCTCTGATGGAAAAAATGAGTTGTTATAAGCTCTTTACAATGTTACAATGTGAGTGCTATTTGTAAGTTTACTTTTCATTCAAAGGCAGAACCCAAGAGATAAATAAGAAAGGTATTATATAGAAAAGAAAGGACTCAATGTGTGGGCCAGGTCAGAAATTGGTACTTAAGTAATGTACTTAACTTCTTCCAGATTCAGCTACTACAATGATGCCTTAATCCGTAGTCATAGATGCCAGCTGGTAAATGGAGACCTTTATGCTGCACACAATTTGATGAATGAAATTGAATTTGAACATAATAATTCCTAAGAAGTCCATAGATTTGCACTTGAAACCTATCAGAATGAACATGCTGATAGCCCTCCTGAAATGGAAACACCAAGAGTGTGTCACATCATTCTTTCAGCTAGGAGGATGCATGTGCTTTAGATGAAAAGAGCACTGACGAGGAGGTCAGAAAATGATGCCCTTCCTCATCTCCACCATTCATATCCTCAATAGTCACTTTGGGCAAGTGTTTCTATCTCTCTGTGCCTCAGTTTCCTCCAAAATCTTTATATATTATCTGTTGCTATATAACAATCTACCTCAAACATTAGCAGCTTAAAACAGCAATAAATATTTATTATTATTATTATTATTATTATTATTGTATTTTTCCGAAGTTAGAAGCAAGGAGGCAGTCAGACAGACTCCCGCATATGCCCAACCAGGATCCACCTGGCATGCCCACCCAGCATGCCCACCAGGAGGCGATGCTCTGCCCATCTGGGGCATTGCTCCATTGTGGCTGGAGCCATTCTAGGGCCTGAAGTGGAGGCCATGGAACCACCCTCAGTGCCAGGGACAACTTTGCTCCAATGGAGCCTTAGCTGCAGGAGGAGAAGAGAGAGATAGAACGAAGAGGGGTAAGGGTAGAGAAGCAGATGGGCAGTTCTCCTGTGTGTCCTGGCCGGGAATCGAACCCAGGACTTCCACACACGGGCTGACACTTTCCCACAGAGCCAACCAGCCAGGGCCGTAAATATTTATTATTTAAACAGTTTCTGTGAGTCGGGAATTCAGGAGCAGCTTACCTGGGTGGTCCAAACTCTGAGTCTTTTGTGAGTTACTGAGATATTGTCCATGGCATCATTCATATTAAGGTTTGACTGACCTTGAAATTCAGTTTCAAGATGAAGTACTTAGCTTGTATATTAGTACTGGCTTTGGGACCACTCATTGTGTAGACCATGCTTAGGGCTGCTTGAGCTTGCTCACAACACAGAAGCTGGCTTCCCCCAGCACAATATGCATGAAATGACTTTTTAAATTATAACATTCCACAATTATTTAAAGTGTGTCATCCAAATTCCATTATATGGCCAGGAATATACATTTTGCAATAGACCGTTCATCTAATTCCAGCACATATGTCTATATATGCATGTTTTTATAGTAACTTTTTTTTAACACATGCATGAGAACGTTTTAGCAAGAGAGAAAAAGAAAGAGGAAGGGAGAGAGATGAAAAGCACCAACTCGTAGTTGCAACACTTTAGTATTGATTGCTTCTTATACGTGCCTTGACTGGGGTTGAGGGCTCTAGCTGAGCCGGCGACCCCTTGCTCAAGCCAGTGACCTTGGGCTTCAAGCCAGTGACCTTTGGGTTCAAGCCAGGTACCATGGACATGATTGCACACTTAAGCCAGTAACCCTATGCTCAGGCTGGTGCACCTACACTCAAGCCAGTGACCTCGGGTTTTCAAACCTGGGACCTCAGCATCCCAAGTTGACACTCTATCCAGCACCAATCAGGCATATATTAACTTTCATTTTTATCAAAATCATACATGTATATGGTCTAAAAATATCAAATAACACTAACAGATTAATAGGGGGAAATGTCAGTGACATAGCTTATTTTCACACTTCTCAAAAACAATAATTTTTAACACTTTAATTTTTTTAATATTTATTTTATTGATTTTAGAGAAAGAAGAAAAGAGAAAGAGAGGCAGAGACAGCAATTTGTTCTTGTATGTGCCCTGACTGGGGATCAAACCAGCAACCTCTGCACTTCAGGACGATGCTTTAACCAACTGTGCTATCCAGCCAGGGCACATTTAACATTTTATCTCAGTCTAACATATATAAACTTTATTCCTTTAATTTACAATCCTAGACATAATTTATTGGATTCCTAATATTAAAGGTAAAGTTCTAGCTCTCTTTGCCATATTCATCCATTCCCTCATTCACAAAAGAATATATTATAATTTAAAGTAAAATCAATATATATATTGATTATATATATTGATTATATATATATATTATATTAGTGTATATATAGATTAGTGTATATATATAGATTATATATATATATTAGTGTATATAACTAATATTGATATAAATTTGGGTCTCTACTAAGACATATAATATATTATGCAATTTTTAAATAACAATATGCATTTTATTTGGGAAACAGACTAAAAGCTATAAAGACTTCTCAATGTTCTATGATGTAGAGAAATTAAGCAATTTGTCCAAGGTTTTGATAGCAAGAAATCAGGTTGAAACATTTGATAATTTTATGCTTAGGAAGGTAGTTTGTTAATTTTTTTAATTGTAGTGAAATACACATTAAAAATCTACCATCTTAACCATTTTTAAGTGGAGAGTTCAGTAACATTAAAACATTCACAATGATGTGCAATTATCACCACAATCTCGATTATTTTTTATCTTCCATGACTGAAACTCTGTACCCATTAACAATAGCTGCCAATTGTCTATTCTCTCCAGCCCGTAGCAATCACCATTCTACTTTGTCTCTATAAATTTGACTACTCTAAGTACCATATCCAAGTGAAATCATATGGTATTTGTCTTTTTGTGGCTGGCTTATCTCATTTAGCATAGTGTTTACAACTTATTTCATCATGTTGTAGCATGTGTCAGAATTTACTTTCTTTTTAAGGCTGAATATGTATATATATATATATGTATATATACATATATATATATAATATAGAGAGAGTTAAATGATTTTTGAGGGTATCAAGCTCATTCAATGGGAAGGAGACAGTCTTTCATGGAATCTATTCTAGCAAATAGTTCTGGGAGAAAAAATGAATATTTACCTGCAAAAGAATAAAGTTAGACCCATCTTTTTGAACCATATGAAAATATTAACTGAAAATAGAGCAATGAGCTAAAAGACGATTGAGAATTATGAAACTCTTAAATTTAAACATAGGGAAAAAGCTTCATGACATTGGATTTGGCAATGATTTCTGGATGTACCACCAAAAACAGAATCAAAAATAGGTAAACGGGATTACATCAAAAACTTTTGTGCATTAAAAGATACTACCAAAAGAGTAAAAGGGCAACCTACAGGATAGGAAGAACTATTTGCAAACCATAGATCTAAAGACAGGATAATATTCAGAATATATTTTTTAAAACTCCTATTACTCAACAAGAAAGAAATAACAATCTCTTTAAAAATAAACAAGGGACTTAAATAGAAATTTCTCCAAAAGAAGATATACAAATGGTCAAAAAGCATAAGAAGACATGCTCAGCATCACAGATCATTAAGGAAATGCAAATCGGAACCACAATGAGCTATCACTTCACACTCATTAGGATGGCAATTATGAACAAAAAGGAAAATAACAAGTGTTGATGACAATATAGAGAAATGGGAACACTGTGTGTTGGTGAGATTATAAAGTTGTTCAGCCTTGTGGAAAATAGTATGAGAGTTCTTCAAAAAATTAAACATTGAATTATCATATGATCTATCAATTTTATGTCTGCATATATAGCTAAAAGAATTGAAGATAGGGACTTGAAGTTTGTACACTCATTTTTATAGTAGCATTATTCAGAATAGCCAACAATGAAAAAACCCAGTGTCCATCACAGATAAATGGGTATAGAAAATGCAATATATATATATTTCTGGGTTTGTTTTATATAGTTTCTTATACTATTTTTTGTTGTCCTTAGAGTTAATAATGGCTTCATTCTTTCTTTTTTTTAATTATATATTAATTATTAATTATCACTAATTCATATCCAACTATTTCAAGATATATAACATTCTTCTCATCATGGTTTTAAAACCAGGCAATATAACAGTTTAATATATTCTTCTGGATTATTTTTTGAAGGAGACATTGTTCTCAGAGCCCTCTGCCTTCCTTCTCCTCTTCCTAGGTTTCTCCACAGCTGTTACCTGAAAATTCCTGTTCTTTATCATGGGAATCCCCACTGTTCCTTGCTTTGATGGGTCCCCATGTTCCACAATTCCATATGTTCTTTCTTCCACTTGCTTAATTGATGAAGTACATCATTCAGTAGCTCCCTGAAATATTTATTACATCGTTCCACTTTAGTTTTACATGACTAAGTGTAGAATTCTAGGTTTGAAATATACTGCTCACAAAAAATTAGAGGATATTTTATCACTTCATATTTATTTTGAAATATTCCCTAATTTTTATGAGCAGTATATATTACCTCAAAATTTTAAAGACTTGATCTCACTGTCTTTGAGTCCCCGGTGTAACTGTTACAAAGTCCCATTTTATTTATTTATTTATTTATTTTTTTTTTTTTTTTTTTTTTTTTTTTTTTTGTATTTTTCTGAAGTTGGAAACGAGGAAGCAGTCAGACAGATTCCCGCATGTGCCTGACCGGATCCACCTGGCATGCCCACCAGGGGGCGATGCTCTGCCCATTTGGGGCGTTGCTCTGTCACAACCAGAGTCATTCTAGTGCCTGAGGCAGAGGCCACAGAGCCATCCTCAGCACCCGGGCCATCTTTTGCTCCAATGGAGCCTTGGCTGCGGGAGGGGAAGAGAGAGACAGAGAGAAAGGAGAGGGGGAGGGGTGGAGAAGCAAATGGGCGCTTCTCCTGTGTGCCCTGGCCAGGAATCAAACCTGGGACTCCTGCACACCAGGCCAATGCTCTACCACTGAGCCAACCGGCCAGAGCACAAAGTCTCATTTTAAACAATAGGACATCAATAAAGGATTTTAAATAGAAAATTTCATAGTCATAGTATTTTTTTAAATTGAATTCCATTGACTGCTGTGCAAAGAATGAACCTAAGAAGGACAGTAATAAGTTGGGAGACTAACAGAAGCCCAAGGTAGATATAACAAAACCTGAACTAAGACAGGAGCCATGGAGATAAAAAGTAAGGAAAAAATTTAAGAACTGCTGAGGATGGCTCCATGGCCTCTGCCTCAGGTGCTAAAAAATGGCTTGATTACAGTGAAGAAAGGGCCCCAGATAGGCAGAGCACTGCCCCCTAGTGGGCTTGCTAAGTGGATCCTGGTTGAGGCGCATGTGGGAAACTGTCTCTGCCTCCCCTCCTCTCACTAAAAAAAAAAATTTTTTTCAAGAACTACTTTGGAGGCAGTATGAGCAGGTTTGTTGGTAGGGTCTAGGATGATTCTTAATATCTTGGCAAAAACAGATTAAGTTTCTGAATTTGGAAGTGCTTCCTATCAGTTAACCATATTCAAAAAATAGAGTTAGCTCCAAGCCTGACCCGTGGTGGCGCAGTGGATAAAGCGTCGACCTGGAAATGCTGAGGTTGCCGGTTCAAAACCCTGGGCTTGCCTGGTCAAGGCACATATGGGAGTTGATGCTTCCAGCTCCTCCCTCCTTCTCTCTCTCTCTCTCTCTCTCTCTCTCTCTCTCTCTCCTCTCTCTCTCCCTTTCTCTCTCCTCTCTAAAATGAATTAAAAAAAAAGAGTTAGCTCCTTATGAGATGATAAATACCTTATCTCTGAAAATATTCAAGCACAGACAAAAGAAGTACTTTTAATCTCTTTTAGGTTATGAATCATTTGAGAATAGGATAGAAGCAAAACTATATATATGTGCATGCACACACACACACACACACATACCTTTTTATATATTGTTTAACTTTTAAATCACTCAGGTCAAGAAAAAATGGACTAATTTATCTTTTGCAAGGTATAGTGTAAAGAGGATTCCTGCATTGACGATGAGGTAAGATCAATGACCTCTAATTAGTTTCTGACTTTTCTTCCATTATTCTAATTCCCTAAATAATAAACTATTATCTATTAGCGGTGCCCACACTGGAAATGCATTGCCAAACTCATCTCACCATGTTACTGTTAATTATTCACATCTTGACTTCCATGAGGTTAAAAAATTCCTTTTATTCATGTTGATATTCCTGTCATGGAGCACAAGGTTTACGTAATAAATTGTGAAATAGCGGCATAGGGAAACCAAAGTAGTATGGCCCCTCTAGCAACAAAGATTTTCCTTTTTTCTTGCTTCACTGACCACCACCATATTCATACCCACTGGAATTATACCCAAGTTCTCAAACTGAATTTTATGTCCTAGATAATTTTTTTTGTTTTTTAGCAAGAATGCGAAAGGGACAGATAGGGACAGGCAGACAGAAAGGGAGAGAGATGAGAAGCATCAATTCTTAGTTGTTCTTTGATTGCTTTCTCATATGTGTTTTGACCAGGGGCCTCCAACCAAACCAATAACTCCTTGCTCAAGCCAACGACCTTGGGCTCAAGCCAGTGACCGTGGCATCATGTCTATGATCCCATGCTCAACCTGGCTACCTCGGGGTTTTGAATCTGGTCCTCAGTGTCCCATGCCAATGCTCTATCCACTGTGCTACTGTCTGTCTGGTCAGGCTGCCCTAGATAATTTATTATGTCTATGGGACCCCTGATAATACTATTGAATCATGTGAAATTAGTTTTCTATTTTAAAAGAACTTTTTATGCTCCCAGTATATATTTCCCCAACAACAGCAACCAAAGAAAAAGGGGGGGGGGGGGATTTTAATCCTTTGCCTGCTGCTGAAGAGGAGAAATTGTGGTAAAATAGAAAGGCAATAAACTGAAATTGGGGTTTAATTTCTAGTTCTTAACTTAATCTGAGTCCTATGATTAACTCTATTTTCCTGAGCTTTGGTTTCTTTAATGTGTAAATAAAGAGATTTGATTGACCCTAGCAATGGATAGGTTTTATTTGGGGCCAGCTTTGATTGGATGGTTAATCCTGTGTAGAGGAAGATTATGTATCGAGGTGTGGGCTCAGGCCTGAACAGCACCGTGTTTGAACAGCAATGTCTGTCGTGGAAGGGGCAGCACATGTACTTGTTAAGACGCCAACCCCGGAATGGATCATCCCAAAACCTTTTCAGCTTTCAGATACTGAAACTAATGTGCCTTATTTTTCAGCCTTTTGCCTTTTCTATTGTTCTAAGCTTTAGCTAAATTTTCCATACCTCTTCCAACAGGAGAGACTAAAATTGGATAAAGATGTCATGAAAAACTAACTTATTATGTCATAGCTCCTAAATTCTATATTCCTACATACACACCATAATATTTGCTTCTTAATGACAGATTTGAAGAGCTAACCAGTAATACATGGGTCAGATGATACTAATAACTGACTTCCATCTATAGGGAAATAATCAAAATAAAATAGCACAGCATATTGTATTCATTTTGTATAACTTTGCTATAACAAGTTACCAGAAACTGGGTGGCTAAAACAATAGAAATATATTCCCTGTAAATCCTGGAGCATAGAAGTCCGAAATCAAGGTGTTAGGAGGGTCATTTTCTTTCAGAAGGCTCTAGGAGAGAATACATTCTTGCCTTTTTCCAGCTTCTGGTGGTTGCTGGCAATCCCTGACCTTCACTGGTTTGCAGATGCATCATTCCAATCTCTGCCTCCTTATCAGATGACCTTCTTCCTTGTGTTACTGTGTCTCCAAACATCTCTTTATAAGAAAAACAGTCATTGGATTTAAAGCCCATCCAAATCCAGTATGATTTCATATTAAATTGATTACATCTTCAAAAATCCTATTTCTAAATAAAGTCACATTCACATGTGCCATGAGTTAAGACTTCACCATATCTTTTTGAAGGACATTTAACCCTCAACTTATATTGTAACAACTTTTACATTTGCACAAAATAATAAAATTATTAAAACATGACAAACATTCACCTTCTGTTTTTCATAGCTTGATGATAAAGATCTATAATTATTTACCTAGAATAATATTCATAACTTAGTGTGAAATAAAAATACTAAACTATAGCACAGTGAGATCTTATTTATAGGAGGTAATATAAAATATCTGTATGTATTACATATATTGAAAGATTTGGATAAATCATGTATTTTTATAAGAAAAATAAAACTTTAAAGTTATAAGCTGGCTATCACTACTACTAATACCAATAATAAATTTTTACATTGTTTACAATGCTTTACACTTTTCAAAATAACATAAGCAAAAGTAAAAATAAAAATATCATTTTAAAAGATGTCTTTTTAAAATATTGATAACAAATAAAAGTAAGTTTGTTTTTATGTTTAGTCTGTGTCTTTATAAAATGTTTGGTTCAATCAATAATCAGAGATAAAAAGAGTCTTACTTTCTTCATAAAGAAAGAAATTCCTTCGGTGAAGTCCAAAATAAATTTATTCAATTGGTCACTGTGTGTCTCTTAATATTATGTAGAAAACTGTCCCCATTATGTTGTTGCTATCTAGGTTGTGGTAATAACAGAGGGGACATCAGGTATTCAGTCTTAAATAATCTTACAAGAGTGAATTCAGAAAAACAGATGAAAGGAAGGAGCCAAGCCAAACATGAGCCTGGAGGCCAAACAGAGACATGGGTATGCACCGCTCAGCAATTCTGCAGGGACTGCTTTGGCTGAGACCTGAAATGTGTGGTCAGCAGGGCATGCAACTTCACTACTTCCACCTGTCTTTTAGTGTGCCATTATTGCAAATTAAATAATTCAGTTGAAAGCGAAAACATTTCCTGCACTAGCTGCAGAACCTCTTGACTCCAACATGTGACATATATAATTGAGTTCTCTTCCACTAAAAGTCAAAATATCATGGAGTTCAACCCTAAGTCTGTCAGACCTTCTCTGCCCCATTTAAGAAGGATGAGTGTATAGAATCTGACACAGTTGACTTTTTAACTGCAAAGGAAGGAAATTCCTTTAATCCTAAGAAAGCAAAACCATCTGGCATTACACAGCTGTGGAAATATTGTGTATATAATTATTTATGGACATACCCATGATTTGGTGTTAGTATATCCCAAAAGACTTTGAAAAAGCAGTTTCATAGTGACTTCAGATCAATAGCTTCTAAATCGTTATTCTTGTTCAAGATTTTTTTCATCAGAGTAAAGAATGGGAAAATCCTGTATTCATTAAAGAAAAAGAGAAATGTCATCCTACTTTATGTAAAGGCACAAAAGAAGACATGCTTATGTAGTACTATAGAAAAAGTATTTCTGTCAATTGTCCCATAATCTTGGCCTTTTTATCAATCAAAACAAGTAAAAATATATTTAACAAAAAATGGGAAATCTGAACACTCAGCTATTTCTTTTCTTATACTTTTTACAGGTTGACTACTAAAAAAGAGTAATCCATTCATTTAAAAATAAAATTTTAAAAATATAGAATTTTAGAGTTTAACCCTTGAGAGATATTTTCTGCTTCCTGTAAGAGCAGATTAGAGTTTTGTTTTTGTTTTATTTATTTGTTGCAAAAAATAAAAATAAATGAAATAAACTTTCTTCTGAGAATAAAAGGAAAACAAAAAGATATTTTTAAAATATAAATGTTTGAAGTATCAAAGGGTTTCCAAAAAAGTGAGATTTTGAAAAGCTGATTTCATGAAGAAAAAGGATTCAGAAAATGAGCTCAACAGTCAGTTGCTTTTATCCCAGAGGGTTTTGCCAATTTAGCAGTGGCAGCTCACAGGCTGCAAGTCGAGCAGAGGGCTGTCTGAGAGGATGAGAAGCTGAATAGGGCTTCCACCTATTGTAACAGGTGAAGGAAGACATAAATTGGAATTTAAAGTATACTAAGGAAAAGGAATATTGATACATCACAAAACTTTCTCTTAGGACATCCGGAAGACTTTTGTGAAACCCTATAAATGGAGGTAAATCAGGAAGACATTGTTGAATCAGCCCTCACAAATATTGAAACCCAGCTCTGCATCAGCCCAGTTCCTGACAAGATTAAGGTAGCATTCCCTGACCCTGAATGCCTGTTTAAAACAGAAGCAAATCCTCCCTGAAAAAAGATAAAAATCATTGAGAACCAAATTTTTCATTAAATCCAACATGATGAGGAAATAAGAACACTTGATCAGAATCAAAACAATAACAGACAGTAGACACAGATCCACAGAAAGATTATTGGATTACTAGACAGACATTTTTTTAAACTATGAGTAATACCTTTAAGAAATTAGACAGCATATTGGAGAATTTTAACAGAGAAATGGAAATTATGAAAAAGAAGCAAAAATACAGTAAGTAAAATTAAGAGCACAGTTGATGAGTTTAATGGCAGATTAAATAAAGCTGATGAAGAGATTCATGAATTCTAATGTAGGTCGGGAAACATATATAGACTGATGTATAAAAAAAACAAACAGAAAATACAGAAATGAGCCTAATAGATATGTGATACACATATGTGTAATTAGTGCCCCAAAGAAAAAGGAACAGAAAAAAAAAAAATGGAGCAGAAGCAACATTTAATGAAATGATTATCCAACAGTAAAAGGTACCAAGCCACGGATTTCAGATTTGCTACCAACACCAGCAGAATAAATACAAGTAAAAAGAACCCTTAAGCACATCATCGTAAAACTGCTAAAAACCAAAGACAAAAAAATTATAAGCAGCCTGGGGGGGGGGGGCTGATGTTTCATTCAAAGAGGCAAACAGGTGGGCAAATAAACAAATATTTTCACAAAAGAAACCATGAAATCTGGGGAAAAAATGGAATTATTCAAAGTGTAGAAATAATCCCACTGATTATTTAGTGCCAACACTGCTTCACTCTTCCTTTTAGTGTAGAAGGAGGAATTCAAAGCCTTGTGGAGATCAGAATGTAAACGAGTTTTCTCAGTTAAGATCTACTTACCCACACTGTGAGATTTCAGAAGACATACTTTTCACCAATACTTTGAGAAATAAATTTGTCAGGGGCACCTCAGCATCCTTGAAGAGCACCATGACTGCTGATTTCTGTAGACCAGAATGCGCAGGGGTAACCACAGCAGCTTGATTGAAAATATAAATGCAATGGGATTAACTAGATTCTGGGGTCTCAGGGTAAAGTGGTGGCACTCAATTCAAAGGCAAGATAGCATAGTTACCGCAATGGACAGTAATCAGAATAGACTGATGACTCCACAAAAGAAAAAACAAAATCCAAAAAAGTTTAAAGTGTAAAATACTATTTATTTAGTGCCACTATGCCATACTCATCCTTAACGAGAAAAGTCATACCCAGAGTGGTTAAGTTATCTAGCCAAAAATAAGAAAACTACAGTTAGACCAAAACGGCAGGTTGCCCAGCAGCCTCCTAGTTTAGTTGCATTCTTTCCCATTGTCCTACTCACACAACCACTCAAAGAAAAGAAAGAACAAACTACCCCAACAAAGAAATGACTGTTTGTTGTCCATATTCCTTTTCAAATACATACTTAGGAATCCCTCTGCAGACAATACCCTTTATATAGCCAAATGCTACATTTTGACCAATCATATTAATTCATCTGATAACATATAGATTCTATTCTTGCTCTTTGCAAAGAATTCTTGCTGGGAAAATAAGAAAAAAAAATACCCTAGATTATAAGCTTCATCAATTTAATTGCTACATTCTTAACTCTTCTGAAAGTTTAGTGAGGGGAAGCATCATTATTCTATATGTGTGATCCATCCGTCAACTGAGTACCTTTCACTCCAATCTCTCTCAAACAGGACATGCCTACATTTTTAGACACCCCAAATAGACCTATTTTTTTTAAGTTTTGAATATACAATGAAGATTTTTTAGTGTACAAGAATCTCTACTTTCTTAAGTTATCTAAACCATAGTTCCAGCAGTAGAGATTTATAAATGTCATTCTTCTTAATGTCACATCAGAAAATGTGGCCTTTCAATATGCACATTTGTGCAATTCAGAACAATGGGGGTTCTCCTTAAATGGCTTTCTCTGAATACATTCAGGGATACAAATTGTTCTGCATGATGAAAGAGATAAGTGATATTTCTCATTTTTTGAAACATTGTGTCTCTTTTTCACATAATTGAAATACTTAAAGAGGCTCTAGCAAATAAAATGGCTTACATTCAGATATGTAAAGATGATAACACCTACAGGAATTTCCTGTCAGGTTTACAGGAAAGAATCAGAAACTGCAATGCCTAAGGATTTAATTCAGGGAATATGAGAGCATTTTCTGTCGTGACATAACACTGCCCTTTGATAGTCTAATGAAATGCTGGATAACACTCAACACACCAAATGAAGAGAAAAAAAAGTATATCTGTTTTGCTGCTATGACATACAAAATTATGTATCTCTGACTAATGTTTTAAATCTAGTCATTACCTAAAAATAGACTCATTTTTATTAATTGCAGCTTAAAACTTGCCCTTTAATAAAGTCTAGCAGTGGATGAAGTCTATTTTTGCCATTGGAAATGCTGTACCTTTGAGATAGCAACTGTTTTAACATCATCTCGCTGTGCCAAATATCTCAGTAACCACCTGTGTATGTGCCAGATGGGGGTGACTGCTCTAACTCTATGTGGTACCTGTCAGAAGTCCAGCAATCTAAAAGAATTAAATTACTCCATCTGCTCTTCCAAATTGTCCAGAGACTGCCCCTCAAATGTTCATGTTTTTGTTTGTTAATAAATAATAAAAAGACACTTGGTCACTTATGTGACTTGAATAATTCATAATTTGTGCTAATTTCTGCCAATAAGAACTTAATCAGCCAAAAAACATTTATTGAGTACCCACTAAATACTTTCATTGTACTGGTTAATATAAGATATTGGAAAAAAAATAACTACGCTATTTAGGAAAAGATACCTAGAGAGGAATTCATGGCTCCGGTAGTGTTATGCATGATAGCTAACACAATAATATGATAAATTATGTGATTCTGACAAAGAAGAGAATAGCATAAGGAAAAAAATTTTTAAGGAGAAAACTGGTAGCCTGTGAAGGGCAACACGCACACGTGCAACAGAATTCAGCCCTGAGAGAAATGGCGGCGTGAAAGATACTCCTGATCTCTCCCCTAGAAATTTCAATATATTCAACTCGCAGAGAAGGAACCCCGGGTGTACCTGAAATATCCACACACCAGATAGACAAAGGTATGATTGCGTGAGAAGGTGCGCCGGAGGAAGAATCCACTCCCAGAGAACAAAAGCTGAGTCTTCCTCCAAGAGGACCGAGTTTTTTCTTTCCTCACGATCTGAGGGAGGGAAGCACTTTTAACATGGGTTTTGTTTATAAGCCGGGAGAAGTAGAGAGACTGAAAGGCAAAAAGGAAGGAGCTGAATTAAGGCAGATGCGCACACAAGAGCAAGAACATGGCCGTTCCTGCGGCTGCCTGCATTGTTGGGCTCCGTTTGAGATCACAGGTGCTGGACATGCACGTAGCCTACCACGCACTCCCAAGATCCATGTGAAAGTAACCCATGGAGATTCGCCTGCAGGACGCTGAGGCATGCTCATTTTGCCTGCGTGGCCCACGAAGTTTGGCCTGCATGGGGCGGACCTGAGCATGATTTGCGATCTGCACCCCGCCCACCCCCTCTATCGAAGCTTGGGCACTGGGGCATTGGTTTGCAGCCCGCATCCCCTGCTCAGGGCCATGCTTCGAGTGGTATCGAAGGAAGGACCAAACTATGTCTCCCCCAGCCTTTCAAGTCCCACATTGCTCCCATTGCTATGCAAACAGTGTGAGTAGCCGATTTCCCACACTCAGTCTCGGGGCCCCTCTCTCCCGTGAGAGGCAGAAGTGCCGGGGCGTTTGATCCCCTACTCTGTTAAGACATAGGGAAAAGAACCAGGAGACCTGAGACTGCCATTGCTAGAGGCATAAAATTGCAAAGCCCTAACAATAAGCTCCTCCTACCAACATGAGACTGCGGCCCTGCCTAGATCATTACCACAGTGACAGTGACACCTCAGCAGAACTCTGTCTACGAACCTCCCAGAGACAAAACTTGTAGTACAGCACCACCTGTCAGAAAAAGAAAAAAGTTACCTCTCAAAACTGAAAAAAAATAACACTTATTTTTTGCTTTTTCTCATTTTTTTCTTTCCTCTTTCTTTTTTCTCTTTCCCATGTGAACTTCATTATCTTTAGTTGTTACATATTCTATTCCTGTTCTTTGTGAGGTTTTCATTTCTGACAATTTCTCTTTTACTTCTTTTTTTCTCTCTTCCCTTCTCTTCTCCTTCCTTTTTCTGCTCTCATATGAACTTCATTTTTTGTCAAATTATTATATTTTGAACTCATACATTTTTGTGGTGTTTTGGGGTTTTTTACTTTATTTTTCTCTTTTTTCATTTTTTTCAGTTCCTGCTCCTTCTTTCCTGTAGTTTTTGTTCTACTTATCATTATTTATAGAATTTTTATTTTTTCACTGTATTTTTTATTATTATTTGCTTAGTTATCTCTTGTTAGTATTATTAATGATACCACTCTCAAATGCCATTGTGCAAAAAGAAATCAAATATTATGGATACACAAGACAGAGACATAGCTCAGATAGATGATGATAAAGCTCCAGGAAAAAAAAAATCAGTTATGTGGAAACCTTGAAGCTAAATGACAGAGAATTCAAAATTGAAGTTTTCAAAACACTCAGTGAGATACAAGAAAACACTGAAAGGCAATTTAGTGAGCTCAAAAAACAAATTATTGAACAAAATGAATACTTCACCAAGGAAATTGAAACTATAAAAAAGAACCAAACAGAGATGAAAAACTCAATACATGAACTGAAAAATGAAGTAGCAAGCTTAGCTAATAGAACAAGCCAGACAGAGAAGAAAATTAGTGACATTGAAGACAGTGAACTACAGATACTACAGAGAGAAAAAGAGAGGACTCATGAATTAAAAAAAATGAAAAAGCCCTACAAGAATTGTCTAATTCCATCAGAAAGAGCAAAATAAGAGTGATGGGTATATCAGAAGAAGAAGCGCAGAGAAAGGGAATGGAGAACATATTCAAATAAATAATAAGAACTTCACAAGCTTGTGGAAAGAGAGCCTCAAATCCAAGAAGCAAACAGAATATTGAGTTACCTCAACCCAAATAGACCTACTCCAAGGCACATCATAATGAAATTATTAAAAATCAATGACAAAGAAAGAATCCTCAAGGCAGCTAGGGAAAAGAAAAATATAACATATAAAGCAGCGGTTCTCAACCTGTGGGTCGCGACCCCAGTGGGGTCGCCTAAAGCCATTGGAAAATACATAATGCATATCAGGTATTTACATTCCAAATCATAACTGTAGCAAAATTACAGTTATGAAGTAGCCAACCAAAATTATTTTTTGGTTTGGGGTTACCGCAACATGAGGAACTGTATTGCGGGGTCATGGCATTAGAAAGGTTGAGAACCACTGATATAAAGGTAGGCCCATTAGGTCATCATCAGATATTTCAGCAGAAACTCTACAAGCAAGAAGAGAGTGCACCATAACATTTAAAGTACTGAAAGAGAGGAACTACCGGCCAAAAATACTATATCCATCAATATAGCTATCTTTCCAATATGAAGGTGAAATAAAATATTTGCAGACATAGAGAAGCTGAGAGAATTTATCACTAGAAAATCCCCACTACAGAAAATAAATACTAAAGGAGGTTATCCAACCAGACACAAAAAAAACAAAACAAAACAAAACAGAATTACAAGTAAAAGCTCCAACAAGACCACAATAAAAACAAGAATAATCTGTGACAACAGTAACATAAAAAGAAAGAGGACAAAGATTGCAGTAGCAAAGGAGGATGGAGTACAGAAGCACTCATGAGATAATGGACTTTAATAAATATGATAATTTTTCTTTTAATAACCTAATGGTAACCAGCCCAAAAAATGGCATTACTGAAACACATAGCTTAAAAAAAGAAGAAACAGAAGAAAGAACTATGAAATACCACCAAACAAAAACAAATGACAGAAAAATCACAAAGAAGAACCAAACAAGACACTACCTATCAGAAAGCAATATATGAAACGGCAATAGGAAATCCTCAAGTGTCAATAATTACACTAAATGTAAGTGAAATTGAACTCACCAATAAAGAGGCAGAGTAGCAGATTGGATCAAAAAGTAAAACTTAACTGCATGCTGCCTTCAAGAGATACATCTAAGCTGCAAGGATAAAAATAGATTCAAAGTTAATGGTTGTAAAATGATTCTCCAAGCAAATAATATCTAAAGAAAAGCAGGTATAGCCATACTCATATCTGACAATGCAGACTACAATATAACAAAGGTAATCAGAGACAAAGATGGTCATTTCATAATGATAAAGGGGATATTGTATCAAGAAGACATAACACTTCTTAATATATGTATATATGCACCAAACCAGAGAGCACCAAAATGTATAAGACATCTACTAACTGATCTAAAAATAGAACCTGACAAAAATACAGTCAGACTTGGAGATCTCAATACACCATTGATGGTTCTAGATCATTCATCTAAACAGAAAATCAATAAAGAAATATTGGCCTTAAGTGAAACACTAGAATTAGATATGATAGACATCTACAGAACGTTTCATCCCAAAACACCAGTGTATACATTTTTCTCCAGTGTACATGGAACATTCCCTAGAATAGACCATATGTTGGGTCACAAAAGTAACATTATCAAATTCAGAAAAATTGAAACTATACCAAGCATATTCTCTAATCATAAGGTTCTGAAATTAGAATTCAACTGAAAAAAAGAAAAAAGTAAACAAACCCACAAAAATGTGGAAATTAAACAACATACTTCTAAAAAATGACTAGGTCAAAGAAGAAATAAAAACAGAGATCAAATGATATATATATAGACAAAAGAAAATGACAACACAACATATCAGAATCTCTAGGATGCAGGAAAAGCAGTAGTAAGAGGGAAGTTCATATATTACAGGCTTATATCAAAAAACAAGTAAACAACTTAACATCACATCTTAAGGAACTAGAAAAAGAAGAACAAAGGCAACCCAAAAGCAGCAGAAGAAAGGAATTAATAAAAATTAGAGTAGAAATAAATGAAATAGAGAACAGAAAAACTATAGAAAAAATTAATACAACAAAAAGCTGGTTCTTTGAAAAGATCAGTAAAATTGACAAACCCCTGACAAGACTCACTAAGGAAAAAAAAGAGAAAGGACTTATATAAGCAAAATCCAAAATGAAAGAGGAGGAATTACCACAGATATCATAGATATACAAAGTGTCATTGTAGAATACTATGAAAAACTATATGCTACCAAATTCAACAATCTAGAAGAAATTGATAAATTCCTAGAACTATACATTCCTCCTAGAGAATTACAAAGAAGTGGAAAGCCTAAATAGACCCATAAGCAGGGAGGAAATAGAAACAACTATCAAAAACCTCCCCAAAAATAAAAGTCCGGGGCCAGACAGCTACACTAGTAAATTCTACCAAACATTCAAAGATTTGGGTCCTATCCTTCTCAAAGTCTTCCAAAACATTGAAGAAGAAGCAATACTTCCAAACATATTTTATGAGGCCAACATAACCCTCATACCAAACCTGGCAAGAACAATACAAAAAAAGAAAACTACAGACCAATATCTCTAATGAATACAGATGCAAAAATCCTAAAGAAAGTACTAGCAAATTGAATACAACAACACATTAAAAAAAAATAATACATCACTATCAAGTGGGATTAATCTCAGAAGCACAAGGATGGTTCAACATACATAAAATGATTAACGTAATACACCAAATCAATAAAACAAAGAACAAAAATTATATGATCCTATCAATAGATTAAGAAAAGGTATTTGATAAAATACAACATCCTTATATGTTTAAAACACTCAATAAAATGGGGATAGAAGAAAAATACTTCAATATAATAAAGGCCATATATGACAATCAGCTAAAATCATACTAAATAGTAAAAAACTGAAAACATTTCCTCTCCAATCCTATTCAATATACTGCTGGAAGTTCTAGCCAGAGCAATCAGACAAGAGAAAGAAACAAAAGGCATTCATATCGATGTAAGTCGCAGTATACAAAATTAATATACAGAAGTCTATTGCTTTCATATACACCAACAATGAAATTGGAAAATAAACTCAAAAAAATGCCTTTTACAGTTGCAACAAAAAAATAAAATACTTACGAATAAACATAACAAAGAATATAAAGGACCTATATACCGAAAACTATGAAGGATTAATAAAGAAAATCAAAAAGACATAATGAAATGGAAAAATATCTCATGTTCTTAGATAGGAAAAATAAATATAGTTAAAATGACCCTATTACCCAAAGCAATATACAAATTTTTATTTATTTATTTATTTATTTATTTATTTATTTATTTTGTATTTTTCCGAAGTGAGAAGCAGGGGGAGGCAGACAGACAGACTCCCACATGCGCCTGACCGGGATCCACCTGGTATGCCCACCAGGAGGCAATGCCCTGCCCATCTGGGGCATCACTCTGCTGCAACTGGAGCCATTCTAGGGCCTGAAGCAGAGGCCATGGAACCTTCTTAAGTGCCCGGGCCAACTTTGCTCTAATAGAGCCTTGGCTGCAGGAGAGGAAGAGAAAACTAAAAGATTAAAAGAAGATGTGAACATGATGTATATTTGCTTGGGAGTGCAAGTGGGTGGGGTCCACATTTATTTAATCAACAAATACTTATTAAATGTGGACTACATGTTTCAAACTATGCTAAAAGCAATAGTAAAGAAAACAGGAATAGGACATGGATCCTGCCTTCCAAGAGATTTCATACTAGCAGGTGTAATAAGACCCAATCATAAGTAGCTCTAATAAAACAGGAGTTAAAAATTGCTTACTCAGGAGTTGATGTTATAAATTACCTTTAAAAAATATGAGTTAAGCTATGAAACACTGCTGCAATAGCCATATGGGCTCCTTTTGATAGTTTTTGTAAAAATAATCATCTAGTCCTGCTGACTATCTCCTCCAACATTTGACCTCAAGGACCCTGGTATTCTCAACATTGTTCTAGCCTGATGACTTCCTTAATACTGATTAAATGCATAATGACAGCTTACAGATAGTTCTGGTGAAGGCTCTTTTAATATAGTAGAAAAGAACAAAAGCCTATTTTAGACACCGTAACTGACAATCCACTGGTGGCCAGTAACAGATATAAACATGCTGCAGCAGATATCTGAGATGGAAGATGGGCCACTTGAAGACAGGAAAAAAAGTAAACATAAATCAAATGTTCACTAGACTCCAGATGCCTTTTGAGATCTAAATATGAGTAGTCAAACCCTTATTTGATGCCCTGTGGGAATACAAAGCCCTCTCAAAGTCTTTAGAGAATTTCTTAGGAATTTACATGCTGTTGATTGTCACCTCTAGTTTAAACTCCTAAAATTTTTGAATTAGTTCCACTGGAAAACATCTCACCATCCTGTTTGTACATCCTGTTTAATTTCACACTACATTGATCTAAATGTGAAATAATTTTCCTTAACTTTCTGCAAACCAATCACTTCTGTGAGTATCTCTATGTGGAGAAAACTGGATTGCAAATTTAGTATGTCAGAGAATTTGTATGGTCACAACACAAGCAACCCAAAAGTACAAGTTTAGATAGTCCTGTTTCAAAAGTCATTTGGTCATGTCTGACCTGTGGTGGCGCAGTGGGATAAAGCGTCGACCTGGAACACTGAGGTTGCCGGTTCAAAACCTTGGGCTTGCCTGGTCAAGGCACATATGGGAGTTGATGCTTCCTGCTTCTCCCCTTCTCTCTCTCTCTCTCTCTCTCACTCCTCTCTCTCTAAAAATCAATAAATAAAATTTTAAAAAAAAGTCATTTGGTCATTTGCACAACTGGGACTTAAATCTCTCCTTACTCCCTCATCTCTTCCTCTGTTCTTCACCCCCAAATTCCTATTTATTTCAAATTCTGGATAGTTTGTCTTTTTGGCTTCTGGCAATCCATGAATTCAGCATTTCCTTCTTTACTCCAGTATGGCTTATCATGGTACTTTCTTAAACAAAATCTGTTCTTTCTTTAAGAAAAATTCTGGAATCAACTATTAAAGTTATAAGATGTTTTACCTTGATACAATATAATTCCCAATGCTGACAGAGATGTGAAGAAAGCGATAAACTCAGGTATTATTTCCAAGTTGTAATATTAATTTACACTCTCGCTTTAAATTTAGTAACATCTTTTAAAGTATTCAGAACAATATGTTCACATCTTTTGCCCTAAAATCTCACTCCATAGAATTGTGCCTATATCACAGTAAATACTCAATGTATGATAGTTATTAACATTAGTTATTATTCTAAGGAAATAAACATATTTGTTGAATACACAAAATGCTCTTTATAGCAACATATATTATAGAATAATTTGAAAATATGTGCCTAAAAGTTGGTGAAGTTAAAAAACTAAAATTTTATAAGATACAGTGCAGATATTAAGTATTTACATGTTGCTAAACTATACCTTTATCATCTCAAGAAATGTATTTGAAAAAAACCTGTCAGATAACAAGATATTTAAAGTATAATTGAAATTATGCAATAAATATACACATAAATAAAAATTAGAAGAAAACAAAAAAAATACAATATGTTATAGTAGTATCTATGAATGTTTTAAAATTCCTTTCTTTCATTGCCATAATGCCATTTGTATAGTAAATAAAAATCATAATAATTTACTATAACCAAGGTTTTCCAAATAAGTCTGGAATTCAGTATAAAATTTTGATGAAAATTTTCAGTAACTTTTCCATCAAGAGGGACTTTCCTTGAAAAGTTGTTGAGAAGTCTGGTCCATGCTGAAACAGACATGCCATAGACCTTAAGCAACCCAGATGAATAGAAAGGTGGGCTTCATGAGGTCACAGGCTTGAGCGCGGGCTCATTCGGCTTGAGCGCAGGCTCACCAACCTAAACGTGGAATCATAGACATGACCCCATGGTCACTGGTTTTAGCCCAAGGTCACTGGCATGAACAAGGGGTCACTGGCTCACTGGAGCCCCTCTGTCAAGGCACATATGAGAAAGTAATCAATGAACAACTAAGGTGCTGCAACGAACAATTGATGCTTCTCATCTCTCTCCCTTCTTGTCTGTCTGTCCTTGTCTGTCCCTGTCTGTCCCTCTTTCTCTCTCTCTCTCTCTAAAAAAAAAAGAAGAAGAAAAGAAAAAGGAAAGGTGGGCTTCCAAAGTAGACAAATAAGAAATAGAATCTCTGGACACCTGATTTTTTATTTATAAAATTATGACAAAATACCTACTCCACAGTGTTGGGTTTAGATTGAATAGGCATTGTCTTTTTTAATGCTTGATCCTGCGTGCCTGAGCAATATCAGACACATAGTAAACAAACTTAAACATGATTAGCTTCATAATTTAGAGCTTCCTAGAAATGCTCTATGAATGTCTACTTGCATTTTGATGATACCGCAATATTTATCTTGTATGTTAAGTGGAGACCCCAGCTGGAAGGCCTGGTGGAGGGTTTGAAGGCTCCGTCCTGGATTAGTGGTACACTGAATGGCTTGTCTCTCTTGAGTCCATCTTTCAGGGCTATTGCCCCAGAGAACAATGTGAACACCCACGTGGTACACAGATATTAGGACCCCTAGTTCTATTTATTTATATTTTATCCTTTCAAGTTTTATATTGGGGTGTCTTTTTTATAATTTGCATACTATTTTAATAATTAGTTTCTTGAAATAACATATAAGGTAATAAATAAATATACATTAAGGGCCTGTTCAAAAATTTTTATTAACAAGTGTTTGAACAAAAAAGTTTAGAGAGCACTATTCTTGAGGTAAATTAGAAAAGTCATCACTAAATTTAGTTGCCAATAAATCATATAATATGATAATATATGATAAGGTGTCTTAACCATCATCTCAGCCCAAGCTTTTTGAGCTTGTTCAGTTCTGCCCTCTAATACTCTCTCAATACGTAACCAAAGACTTTCCCACCATCACCCTGCCAAGTATTCAGGTCCTCTCCTTATTCCTTGGTTTGTGTTTCTATACATCTTGAGTGTTGTGAGATGTATCCACAGAGGACAATTGGAAAGGAGTGGGGAGTTCACCCAAAGTTTTTGGTATGAATGGGTGTCATTCTTATCGAGTAAATACTAGAGAGAAATGAAACAAAACTGCTCTTCAGTTTTGATAGTAGAATCTACTGATAGAGCCTGACCAGGTGGTGGCGCAGTGGGTAGAGCATCAGACTGGGATGCGGAGGACCCAGATTCAAGACCCCGAGGTCGCCAGCTTGAGCGCAGGCTCATCTGGTTTTAGCAAAGCTCATCAACTTGGACCCAAGGTCGCTGGTCCAAGCAAGAGGTTACTCGGTCTGCTGAAGGCCCACAGTCAAGGAACATATGAGAAAGCAATCAATGAACAACTAAGGTGTCGCAATGCGCAATGAAAAACTAATGATTGATGCTTCTCATCTCTCACCATTCCTGTCTGTCTGTCCCTGTCTATCCCTCTCTCTGACTCTCTCTCTGTGTCTCAGAAAAATAAAATAAAAAAATATTTAAAATATTTAGAATCTACTGATAGAAGTTCAAGAGTGAATGGGTGAATCTCATCTCAGCAAAGGCTGATTGATAAGCCAGTAAAGACACAACTTTCATAAACGCCAGGGCCTCCACATTTGATCACCCAACAATTCCAGGACCTTCTCCCTTCTCCCCAGAATCAGCTTACAGTCTTCTTTGAAAGAACAGCTTCACTCTTCTTCCCATACTTGCTCGTCTTCCTCCCCTGCACATTCTGAAATGTAGTTTTCAACTACTCTGACCTGTACCACCCTCACTACTAAATCTGCAAAAAGTAAGAACAATAACAACGCTAGAGTCAAAAAAACTTTTACTCTACCCAAGCGTAAGTGGTGCTGTTAGCTCTTCACAAGAGTTGCAACTGGCAGTAAAGAAACTAATTAGAGCTTTCAAAAGTTTTTATTTAGGCTGTTTTTTTGTTTTATTTTGTTTTATGTTTTAAGTATAAATGCCAAAGTTCCTAACTCTCCATATTGTCTTACACTCGGAATCATATGATTATGTCATCTGTTCAACATTTTAAGGCATTTGTATTTTCCTACCATTTTACTCTATATTGAAAATGATCTTGCCTGACCTGTGGTGGCGCAGTGGATAAAGCGTTGACCTGGAAATGCTGAGGACGCCGGTTCGAAAGCCTGGGCTTGCCTGGTCAAGGCACATATGGGAGTTGATGCTTCCAGCTCCTCCCCCCTTCTCTCTCTGTCTCTCTCTCCTCTCTCTTCCTCTCTGTCTCTCTCTCTCCCTCTCTCTCTCCTCTCTAAAAATGAATAAATAAAATAAAATAAATTTTTTAAAAATTATCTTTAAAATAGATATTTGAGGCCTGTTGCACCACACATTTGTTCACCATTTTCACCCATGATTGGACAGATGAACCCCAGGGACTGAGAAAAACAAATTGAATAAGAATATAATGTCATTTAATAGTGGTCTTTTACTGTAAGAGAATCTTTGAAACTCAGGTGAGTATCATTTTTTTCCTTTCTTTTTATTGATTTTAATTTATTATGTTCACCTAGATCAGGGGTCCCCAAACTTTTTACACAGGAGGCCAGTTCACTGTCCCTCAGACCGTTGGAGGGCCAGACTATAAAAAAAAACTATGAACAAATCCCTATGCACACTTCACATATCTTATTTTAAAGTAAAAAAACAAAATGAGAACAAATACAATATTTAAAATAAAGAACAAGTAAATTTAAATCAACAAACTGACCAGTTTTTCAATGGGAACTATGCTCCTTTCACCAACCACCAATGAAAGAGGTGCCCCTTCCGGAAGTGCGGTGGGGGCCGGATAAATGGCCTCAGGGGGCCGCATGCAGCCTGCAGGCCATAGTTTGGGGACCCCTGACCTAGATTCTAGTGTTATCCCGAATGCATCTCCCCTCCCCCGTATTCCCCTTAACATCTCCCTTGTCCCACTTCCATAGCATCCTACCCCTTCCCTTCAGGTTTATCCAATCTGATCATCCCTCTTCCCTCTGTCCTCTTATCCTCTGGTCCCTTTGATCCCTCCTCTGTCTCAATTCTATTCCTCAGTTCACATTATTCATTGGATTACTCAAATGAGTGAGGTCATATGTTATTTTCTTTCTCTGCCTGGCTTATTTCACTTAACATAATAGTTTCCAAGACCATCCATGTTGTTGCAAAAGGTACAATTTCCTTCTTGTTCATGGCCCCATAATATTCCATTGTATATATGTACTAGGGTTTTTAATCCACTCATCCACTGACGGACACTTGGGATGTTTCCAGATCTTTGCTATTGTGAACAATGCTGCTATTGTGAACATAAACATGGGGGTACATTTCTCCTTTTGAAACACTGCTATAGTGTTCTTGGGGCATATTTCTAAAAGGGGAATAGCTGGGTCAAAAGGCGGTTTGATTTTTAATTTTTTGAGGAATCTCCATACTGTTTTCTGCAGTGGCTGCACCAGTCTACATTCCCACCAGCAGTGCAGGAGGGTTCCCTTTTCTCCATATCCTCGCCAGCATTTATTATGTGTTCTTTTGTTGATGAGCACCATTCTGACTGGTGTGAGGTGTACCTCATTGTGGTGTTAATTTGTATTTCTCAAATGATTGGTGATGTTGAGCATTTTTTCATCTGCCTATTGGCCTCTTTGAAGAAGTGTCTATTTATTTCTTTTGCCCATTTTTTGATTGGATTGTTTGTCTTCCTGGTGTTGAGTTTTACAAGTTCTTTATAAATTTTGGTTATTAACCCCTTATCAGGCATATTGTCAAATATGTTCTCCCATTGTGTGGTTTGTCTTTTTATTCTGTTCTTATTGTCTTTAGCTATGCAAAAGCTTTATAGGTTTATATAGTCCCATTTGTTTATTTTGTCCTTTATTTTACTTGCCCATGGAGATAAATCAACAAATATATTGCTGTGAGAGATGTTGGAGAGCTTACTCCCTGTATTCTTCTAAGATGTTTATGCTTTCATGGCTTAAATTTAAGTCTTTTATCCATTTTGAGTTTATTTTTGTGAATGCTGTAAGTTGGTGGTCTAGTTTCATTTTTTTTGCAGATAACTGTCCAATTTTCCCAACACCATTTGTTAAAGAGACTGTCTTTACTACATTGTATGCTCTTACTTCCTTTGTCAAATTTCAGTTGTCCATAAAAGTGTGGGTTTATTTCTGGGTTCTCTGTTCTGTTCCATTGATCTATATGCCTGTTCTTATGCCAGTACCAAGCTGTTTTGAGTACAATGTCCTTGTAGTATAACTTGATAGCAGGAAGTATGATATCTCCCACTTTATTCTTCCTTTTCTAGGTCGCTGAGGCTATTCGTGTTCTTTTTTGGTTCCATATAAATATTTGGAATACATGTTCTATATCTTTGAAGTATGTCATTGGTATTTTAATTGGTATTGCATTGAATTTATAAATTGCTTTGGGTAATATAGACATTTTAATGATGTTTATTCTTCCTAATCATGAGCATGGTATATGCTTCCACTTGTTTGTATCTTCCTTGATTTCTTTTATCAATGTTTTATAATTTTCCAAGTACAAGTCCTTAGTCTCCTTGGTTAAGTTTACTTCTAGGTACTTTATTTGTTTGGTTGCAATAGTGAAGGGGATTGTTTCCTTAATTTCTCTTTTTGACAATTCATTGTTGGTGTATAGAAATGACACTGATCTCTGAGTATTAATTTTATATCCAGCCACCTTGCTGAATTCATTTATCAAGTCCAGTAGTTTTATGACTGAGACTTTAGGATTTTCTATATACAGTATTATATCATCTGCAAATAATGATAGTTTTACTTCTTCTTTTCCAATTTGGATGCCTTTTATTTCTTCTTCTTGTCTGATTGCTATGGCTAGAACTTCCAAAACTATGTTGAATAAGAGTGGTGAAAGGGGGCACCCTGCCTTGTTCCTGATCTTAAGGGGATTGCATTTAATTTTTGCCCATTGAGTATGATATTGGCTGTGGGTTTGTCATAGATGGCCTTTACCATGTTGAGGTATGTTCCCTGTATTCCCACTTTGCTGAGAGTTTTGATCATGAATAGGTGCTGGATTTTATCAAATGCTTTTTCTGCATCTATTGAAATTTTCATGTGGTTTTTCTCCTTCCTTTTGTTTATGTGATGAATCACATTGATTGATTTGCAAATATTGTACCGGTCTTGCCATACCCAGAATAAATCCCACTTGACCATGGTGTATGATTTTTTTCATATATTGCTGAATACAGTTTGCTAATATTTTGTTGAGGACTTTAGCATCTAAATTCATCAGGGATATTGGCCTATAATTTTTTTTCTTTGTGTTGTCTTTGCATGGTTTTGGAATCAGAATTATGCTTGCCTCATAAAAGGAGCTTCGAAGTCTTCCTTCATTTTGAACTTTTTGAAATAGCTTGCAAAGAATAGGAGTTAGTTCTTCTTTGAATATTTGGTAGAATTCAGTTGTGAAGCCATCGTCCAGGACTTTTGTTTGTTGGGAGTTTCTTGATAACTGTTTCTATCTCATTTATTGTAATCAATCTGTTTAGGTTTTCTGATTCTTTTAGATTGATTTTTAAAAGATTATATGTTTCAAAGAATTTGTCCATTTAATCTATGTCAGTGGTAGTCAACCTGGTTCCTACGGCCCACTACTGGGCATTTCAGCTTTCATGGTGGGCAGTAGTGGTGCAACCAAAGTATAAATAAAAAGATAGATTTAACTATAGTAAGTTGTTTTATAAAGATTTATTCTGCCAAACTGCGAAAATTCAACAAAGTACTTGGTTAGTAATTATTATTATATGCTTTAACTTGCTGTAACTCTGCTTTATAAATTTTATAAAGTCAAGTCACTTCCCTACTTTATAAATCACCATTACTGTGGAACAGGTGGGCGGTTAGAAAATTTTACTACTAACAGAGATCCAAAAGTGGGCAGTAGGTACAAAAAGTTTGACCACCTGTGATCTAGGTTGTCTAACTTTTTGGCATACAGTTCTTCATAGTATTTTCTTACAATCCTTTGTGTTTCTGTTGTGTCAGTTGTTACTTCTCCATTCTCATTTCTAATTTTATTAATTTGAGTCCTCTCTCTTTTTTTCTCGGTGATGCTGGTTAAAGGTTCATTGATCTTGTTTACCTTTTCAGAGAACCAGCTCCTGGTTTCTTCGATCCTCTGTATTGTTTCTTTAGCCTCTATGTCATTTATTTCCACTCTGATCTTTATTATTTCCTTCCTTGTACTACCTTGGAGCTTCACTTGCTGTTCTTTTTCTAGTTCTCTTAGATGCAGGGTTAAGTTATTTGAGCTTTTTTTAGCTTCTTAAGGTATGCTGGTAATGCTAAGAACTTCCTTCTCAGTACTGCTTTTGCTGTGTCCCAAAAATTTTGAATTATCGTATGCTCATTATCATTCGTTTCTAGAAATTTTTTTATTTCATCTTTGATCTCATTTTAACTCATTTGTTATTTAATAACATGCTATTTAGTTTCCAAGTGTTTGAGTATTTTTCAGTTTTTCTGTTGTGGTTGATTTCTAGTTTCACGCCATTGTAATCAGAGAAAATACTTGATATAATTTCAATCCTTTTAAATTTGCTGAAACACCTTTGTGCCTTAATATGGGATCTGTCCTAGAGAATGTACCATGAGCACTTGAAAAGAATGTATATTCTGCTGCTTTAGAGTGAAAGGTTCTGAAGATATCTATTAAATCGAGTTGATCTAGTGTGTCCTTTAAGTCTGCTGTTTCTTTGTTGATTTTCTTTCTTGAGGATCTATCTAGTGATGTTAGTGGGGTATTGAAATCTCCTTCTATTATGGTATTGCTGTTGATATTGCCCTTTATATCCATCAAAATCTGCTTTATATATTTAGGTGCTCCTATATTAGGTGCATAGATATTTATAATAGTTACATCTTTCTGTTGGATTGCTCCCTTTATCATTATGTATTGACCTTCTTTATCTCTTACTATAGCCTTTGTTTTAAAGTCTATTTTGTCAGATATATTATTGTTACCCCTGCTTTTTTTTCATTTTCATTTGCATGAAATATTTTTTTCCATCATTTTACCTTCAGTCTATGTGCATCTTTTGTTTTGAGATGTGTCTCTTGTAGACAGCATATATATGGGTCTTGTTTTCTTATCCACACAGCTACCCTGTGTCTTTTGATTGGATCATTTAATGCATTTACATTTAAGGTTATTATTGATATGTAGTTTTTTATTGCCATTTTATTCTTTAAAGCTGTATTTATCTATTGCTATATTCTTTTTCTTTCTTTGATCTGTTTACAACAGGTCCCTTAACATTTCTTGAAGCATTGGTTTGGTTGTAATGAATTCCTTGAGGTTTTTTTTTTTTTTTTGTCTGGGAAGCTTTTTATTTCTCCAATTTTAAACAATAGCCTTGCTGGATAAAGAAGTCTTGGTTGTAGGTTCTTGTTCTGCATTACTTTGAATATTTCTTGCCATTCCCTTCTGGCCTCTGATGTTTCTGTTGAGAAGTTGGATGTCATCCTTATGGGGGCTCCTTTGTAGGTGATAGCTTTTTTTCTCTAGCAGCTTTTAATATTTTCTCTTTATATCTTAGTTTTGGTATTTTAATTATGATTGTCTTGGTATAGGTTTCTTTGGGTTTCTCTTTAATGGAGTTCTTTGTGCTTCTTGAACTGGTGTGATGTTTTCCTGCATCAATTTAGGGAAGTTTTCAGCTATGATATGATTGAACAAAATCTTTATCTCTTATTTTTTTCTTCTTCTTTAGGAACCCTAATGATACAGATGTTATTTCTCTTCATGTTGTCACAAAACTCTCTTAGAGTTTCCTCAGACTTTTTGAGTCTCTTTTCTTTTTGCTGCTCTGCTTCCATGCCTTCATTTATTTTGTCCTCTATCTCACTGATTCAATCCTCAGCTTTATCCATCCTCTTTTTAATTCCTTCCATTGTGATCTTCATTTCTGATATTGTGTTTGTCATTTCTGACTGATTCTTTTTTGTTTTGTTTTGTTTTGTTTGGGAGAGACATAGAGAGTCAGAGAGAGGGACAGACAGGGGCAGACAGACAGGAAGGGAGAAAGATGAGAAACATCAATTATTTGCTGCAGTTCCCTAGTTGTTCACTGACTGATCTTTCATATGTGCCTTGACCGGGGGGCCACAGCAGACCTAGCAACCCCCTGCTCAAGCCAGCGACCTTGGGCTCAAGCTGGCAAGCCCTGCCCAAACCAGATGAGCCCGTGCCCAAGCTGGTGACCTGGTGGTCCTAAACCTAGACCCTCTCCATCCCAGCTCGACACTCCATCCACTGTGCCACCACCAAGCCAGGCCTGACTGATTCTTTTTTATTATTTCAAAGTTTTTTTTATACTTGCTATCTCTTTATTTAGGTGTTTGTTATGTCCATCTATTGTTGTTCTAAGATTTTTGAGCATCCTAACAATCATTACTTTAAACTCTGCATCTGGTAATTTGGTTATATCTCTCTCATTCAAGTTCTTTTTTGGGGATTCTCTTGATTCATTTGAGTTGTATTTCTCTGCCTTCCCATTTTGTCTGTGTATAAAAAGGGTGTGGCCACTGGATTCCAATGGGTGTGGCCTCTGTGTTCCCTAGGTGTGGTCTGTTTGCAAGCCTGCCACCTCCTCTACCACCGCCTTGGGCATTTGGGTATGAGCATTGCCGGTGCCAGCCCTCTGTGGCTCTCACTGTGGTTTCCACCTCTCCTCCATGGGAGGATCTGTGTTTCGCGTGCCTGGGCTACAAGCCTTTGTGGGTCTTGGCCTTAGACCTGCCCCCATGGGTCAGGCTATGCACCATGCCCAGGGCTGGAAGATTTGGCACCACGTGCAGGGCTGTGCACTAATGCTCAGCCACGGGTCTCCACCTGTTTGTAGGCTTTCGCCCAGCCCCTGTGGGTGGAGCTGTGCTCATGTGCCGGGCCACAAGCCCTGACCCCATGGGCCAGGTGGGGCTGTATGCCCATACTCAGCTGTGGGTCTCTGCAGTTCCCCTGCTTTTGCCTTGCCCCTGTGGGCAGGATTGCATGTGGGACCACTCTTGCTCACATGGCCCTGAAGCCTGGTCAGACCACTTTCATGTGTCTTCTCTGCCCCTGCTGGGCGAGACTGAGCTCATGCTCAGCCTCAGTCATGGCCAGCCCAGCTTCCACTCCTGCCGACAGAACCGCACTTTCATGTGCCGCTGCCACCCGCCCTCCTGCGAGCCCTCAGCAGTGTGGGTGGGGGGCAATGCAGCTCAGACCCTAGCACTCAATGCTGTATTCCTGAAGGCTCCCTGCTTCTAAGCGACTCTGCTCTGAGTGTCATGGGAGAGCTTGTTTGGCTGGTGTCCTGTTTCCCTTTCCTGCTATTGCTGGTTCCAGGGGAAATATTCACTTTAGATTTGGGGGGGTGACTCAGCTCAGTAGTTAGGGTGGCTGTCCCTCAAAGTGTTTCTCCCTGTGCCTCCTAGATTATACTCTCTTACTGCTATCCCAGTCTTCTCATCTCTCTCCATCACCCGGAGCCCCGGGTGAGTGGTTGTGAAAAAGGTTTTCTGCACAATCCCTTTAAGAGGAATCCTGGGTCTGAGAAATCTGTCTCTTTTTTATAAACAGTATCCTGACTTGTTTCACAGCTAAATACTATCCATACGCTTCTTCTAGGCTCTGGAGCTGCAGGCTGGGACTTTGTTCCTGGGGCCCAGGACCTTCCCCTCTCTGCTAAACTCACTTCTCACCACACGAGTCTCTCTGGGCTGCTGTTTGCTCCCAGGAGCTGGGCAACCCTCTCCACATTTCCATTTTTCCTACCAGTCTCAGTGTGACTTCTTCAGTGTTCCTTGGCTAAAGAGTCCTCTTAGTTTAGTCCAAAGTTGGTTTTTCCAGATGATGGTTCTTAAAATTAAGTTGTAATCCACTTTGGTTCTGGAAGGTGGAAGTTGGTATGTCCGCCTACTCCATCGCCATCTTGCCACCTTTCAGCTTGAGTATGTTTAAGACAATTTTGCTTTTTGTCAAGGCCCCTTAGTAATTTGTAGGTCCAATACAAAATGACTAAGTGGGGCCCTTTTTTCAAAACAATAGAATAATGAAGAAGATGAAAAGAATTTTTGGAAAAAATTGTCAAATTTTCTTAAAATTTGTTAAAAATTATAAACCCACAGTTATAATTATATCAATGAACAGCAGGCATTTAAAAATGATGAAAAACACGTGACAAGTGGTGGCACAGTGACTCAAGCATTGGCCTGGGACACTGAGTGAACCAGTTAGAAACAATAAGGTCATCAGCTAGAACGTGGGCTCATCGCCCTGAGAGTGGGCTTGCCAGCACACAGGATCAGTGACATGATCCCAAGATCTCTGACTTGAGCCCAAAAGTTTCTGGCTTGAGCAAAGAGTCACTTTCTTGGCTTTAGCTCCCTGGTCAATGCAGGTATTAGGAGCAATCAAAAACAGCTAAAGCAAAGCAACTACAAGTTGATGCTTCTCATCTCTCCCCTTCCACTTCTCTCTCCCTTTCTGTCTCTGATGCAAAGTATAACAGGGCACGTTGTAATTAAAACTAGTGATAAAGAAAAAAATCTTAAAATCAGCCAGAATAAAAAGACATGTTCCATATGGAACAAATATATAAATGACAGCAGCTTTCTATCTAAAAACAATGCAAAACCAAGGACAGTGAAACATCTGTAGAACAGTGAAATACTTAACTGTCAACCTAAAATTCTATATTCAGTAAAAACATATTTCAAAAATAAATTTAAAATATAAAGACATTTTAAGCATAAAAAATGAAAATACTTATTTATAAGGACAGCATTATTTAAATTCCTAAACCAGATAAAGACACTACAAAGAAAGTTCATCCTTGATGAACTTAGATGCTAAAATCCTCAACAAAACATTAGCAAATCAGATCCAGCAATACATTTAAAAGATTATAAACCACATCAAGTAAAACTTATTATGGGAAGGCAAAGTGAGTATTATATCAGCAAATCAATAAACATGATATGCCACAAAAATAAAATGAAAGATAAAAACCACATGATCACATCAATAAATGCAGAAAAAGCATTTGTCTGGTCATGGCAGGTATGAGAAGCAATGAGCGCACAACTAAATGGAACAACTAAGTAGAATGAGTTGATGCTTCTCTCTCTCTCTAATAAATGGGGAAAAAACTAATAAATAGAAAAGAAAATGAAAACACAATATAGTAACATTCATGAGATAAAACTAAAGCAATATTTGAAAGGTTCAAATATACCCAAATGTAGTTCAAAACACCTATATTAAGACAGAAAAGTATTCTCAAGACAATGACTTCCACATCTACCTTATAAACTAGAAAAAATTAAATCCAAATTAAGCAGAAGGGAACAGTAAAGATAAAGACAAAAATCAATGTAATCAAAAACAATAGAGAAAATCTATGAAACCAAAAACTTATTATTTGAAACCAATCAATTGATAAACCACTAGCCAGACTGACCAGAAATAAAGAAGAAAAGACTAATTACTAATATCAAAAGTGAGATAAAGGATATCACCACAAATTCTACATATACTAAAAGGAAAATAAGGAAATATTATGAATATTTATAGGCCAATAATTTTGATAAACTTAATTGAAATGGACAACCTATTTGAAAATCTTAAGTTAACAAAGCTTAAGATCTTCAAGCTTACTCAAGTAGAAGAAGATGACTTAAGAAGTCTTTTACCTATTGAAGAAATTGAATTCATATTTTGAAAACTTTTCATAAAAAAAAGTCCTGGCTCAGATAGCTTCACTGAGAAATTCTACCAAACTCCTTCTACCAAATTCCTTCTATTTAAGGAAGAAATAATACCGATTCTACAAAAACTCTACCACAAAACTAAACCGTGAATACTTCTCACTCAATTCTATGAGACCAACTTTACTCAGATAGCAAAACCAGAAAAACACTTTATAATAAAAAAACTATAGTTCAATATCTCTCATAACCATAGATATGTAAATTCCAAAGAAACATATTAAAATGGCGATATATCCATTACCAAATAGGGCTCTTCCAAAGAAATCTAAATTGGCTTAACATTCATATAATTAACTATATCAACAAACTAAAAAAGAAAAATCATATGATCATCTCAATAGATGCATAAAAAGCATTTGCCAGAATCCAAGAAATGTTTCTGATAAAAACTCTCAGCAAACCAGGAATAGAAGGGAACATCCTCAACCTAATTAAAGATACCTATGCAAAATGCACAGCTAAAATAAATCCTAGTAAAGATTAGGAATGAGCCTGACCTGTGGTGGTGCAGTGGGTAAAGCGTTGACCTAGAATGCTGAGGTCGCCGATTCAAAACCCTGAGCTTGCCTGGTCAAGGCACATATGGGAGTTGATGCTTCTTGCTCCTTCCCCACCTTTCTCTCTCTCTCTCTCTCCATTTGTATATACTGTCAAGAAGTAATTAGAAATAAAGTTTTAAAATATATTTTACAATAGCACAAAAATAGAAAATATTTAAGGATAATTTCGAAAACAGATTTGTAAGATTGGCTCACTAAAAACTACAAAATAATAATTTTCTATGTTTTTGCTAGATTTCACTGGCCCACACACAATTTCTTGCCCACACTTCTTGCTTATATCTGCAGTCACATGGGAAACAGGAAAGATTGTCATCCAGGTCTCCAATCGACCATTCTGACCTGACCAGCTAGCATTCTCTGTGATAAATTGAACTAACCTGCTTCAGAAATGGTTTCACTTAGCATGAATAATACTGTTGGAGATCAGAGGCAGCAACATCATACTCTCTATTTTTGAGGACTTCTCTTCTGTGGGTGCAGATTTCCTATATATAAGGAAAAAAATTGCCAACCATCATGTGAATTTGGGATATTATTCCTGTCCTAAGACAAGAACAGGAGTATCGTATTAATTTTCCAAACATGAGGTTAAGAAAAATATTTGAACAACACAGCTCTTTTCAAATTATTTTGTTTATTTATAAAAACGTATATTTATAAGAAAAATTTATATACTTTTGGAATTTCATACTCCACAGCTTTTCTCAGAACTAGGCCACAGTTCCGATGTCTTTAGTCTATGGACCTGGAGCCATTATTAATAGTTCCCTCAAGGCTCATCTCATGCAAGTGTTTCTCAGATGTATCCACATCGATTGCACTCACATTCACAGACACAGAGCAGGCAAATACATAAGGAAAACATTTTAAATGCATTATTAGTAAGTAATGACCAGAGATTTTTCTCTTAATAAATTAAATTAACATAAAGTTTTCTGAGGCAGAGTGAAAAGCCACGGCTGAACAGTTTTCCATATTTCTACCTCTGAATATTTTGTAATCATTATAATAGCATTCTATACCTCATTTCTGCCATAATATATTCAATTACATATTTAATATTCCCTGCTAATCCTTTCAAATACAGGAAAGCAAATCTCACCTACCTGATTGGTATGTTTGTCTAATGTATATGTTATTCTCATTTTCTCTAATTCAAGTGGACATTTGCTTTCTTTGGTTACATTGCCAGATAACCAGTTATGTAACTATTTATAGATT
Organism: Saccopteryx leptura; assembly: GCF_036850995.1. NCBI lineage: Eukaryota > Metazoa > Chordata > Mammalia > Chiroptera > Emballonuridae > Saccopteryx > Saccopteryx leptura. The sequence goes on from NC_089509.1 coordinate 36,315,137, forward strand.
CATTTAAATTCTTATGCCTCAGGGAATTAATTCATACATATTGTTGTCATTACATTTTATCTCAACAATTTATCTCTCCCAATAGTCTTATAAAGTAGGTTGGTATAACTACCCCTTTTTATAGGAACCCAGAGACATTGCCACTACATTTCTGGGTGAATTTGTGCCAGTCAGTCAGAAGTGTCTTAACCCATGAGGTTCTAATCTATTGCATATACCAGACTGCCTTCCACCTCCCAAGAGAGCCATAATTTGTGGGCTGTTAGAGCAAAGAGTTAAAATGGTAGATACTATTTTCAAAAGTACATTTATAATACAAGTCATTAACAATCAGCAGTACTAAATAATTATAATACTACTGAACATTAAAGACCTTTTCCAAATATATTTTTTCTTAATTGTATGATCATGGAGTAGGAGAAATTTAAAGAACATAGACTACTTAGTATATAAGGTTTGGATTTTTAGGGTTGTTTTATTTTGTTTGGCATAAGTAACGGACTAGGGAGAAGCATAAGTTAAAGTATACAATATGCATCTGTTTTTAATTAAGAACATTCTGAAGAATGCACATAAAGCAATGTGGTTTTAAAGCTCAATCATTATGAAATGACTGAAAGCTAAGTGAAGAGTGAATTAATCAGATTGTTGTTTTGTCCATGAACTCTAATTTTTGTTCTCACTAACTTGATTGTTTTTGTCTGAAAAGGCTGGTGGTGTTAATTTTATTTAATATATAATTATCTTTTTTGAAAAAAGAAAATTTTCTAAAATTACAGGTGCTCTGAAATCCACCTCAGTTTAATTTACTAAAATTGGAAAAGTCAATCAACTTCACATAACAAAATATCTTAAATATTTTCAGATCTACTTAATTCTCTCCGTTCTATTAATTCTGACTCCATCCCTTTTTTTCCCCCTGATAAAAATGATACCTTGGACTTGGCTGGTGGCTCAGTGGACAAAGTGTCATCCCAATGTATGGATGTCCCAGGTTTGATTCCCAGTCAGGGCACACAGGAAAAGCAACCATCTACTTCTCTCCCCACCTCCCCCTTTTCTCCCTCTTCACCTCCTGCAGCCATTTGCTCAGTTGTTTCGAGCATGGTCCCGGGTACTGAGGATGGCTCAGTTGGTCCAAGCATGTCAGTCTCAGGTGCTAAAAATAGTTCAGTACTTGAGCATTGGGCCCAGGTGAGGTTGATGCATGGATCCCAGTCAAGGCACATGTGGGAGTCTTACTATCATCCCTCCTCTCACTTAAAAAAATGGATACTTTTAACAGCCTTTATATAGTCTCATTCCACTTTAAATCATGTCCTAAAAATACTATAAGGAGAGTACCAAAGGTATCAAGTCTTTGCTTTTTACCTGATCCCAACCCAAACATATGAACTCAATCACCCCAGATATTCAGGCCAAATTCTTCACTGTCAACAGCAGAAATTTTGGTCCAGACCACTGAAGCAATATATTTTCTCATGAAGTACCTTGAGATATTTAATATTCATTAACAACAGGCTTAGGTGCAGTTGAGAATAATTTTTAAGTTCTAGTCTGGGACACACCTATACAAAATGAACATTGTACAACCAAAGTTCATCCAAAGAAGTTTCAGTTAGTTCAAATAGCAATCAGCCTTTTCTGGACAACTATAAATGTAAATATATTATTGTAAATATGAATATATCTATAAATTTCACTTTAAAATACCTTAGCTCTCATTTATTTGTGAAATGAAACAATACTTCCTCTTACTAATGACCACATGGTCTTATATGCTAATGGCTATATTAAAGGCAAAGTCTCTCAATCAAACAAACCTTTAGTTAGAGAGTTAAGCACATAAATAAAAACACAATTAAGAAATGTATTAATTTTTTTCTTACTAAAGACATTATTCTATCATTACTCCTAGTCGGATAGGTATTTTCAATAATAAATAAAATATAAATAGATTAGGGGACACTTTTTTTTCTGCTATAATCACCTCACTTAACATTTTGCCTATATTTGATTAGAATTGCTAAAATAAAATGTCAAGTATATTTTGGAAATTAGAATGTAAAGTGAGCATTTGGTGACACCGCAGTTGTAACATGGTAGTAGACTTTTCTGTTCTTGCTTTATCTCCTCCCTCCTTCCTGGGTGGGAATGCAGATGACTTCAGTACAAAGAAAGCTAGATAGAAAAGCTTTCAGCACATTAATTGTATCAGTCAGAATAGCAGAGATCACGCTGTGGTGACAAATGTCCCCTAGACCTGAGAGTCTCAGAGTACAAAGGTTTATGCCCTGATCATGCTGGGTGTCCGTGTGCATCTGGAGGACACTCTGCTCTAGGACGCCTTCACTCTGGCACCAGGTGAAAAAAAAAAAGAGAGAGAGATTGTGATTAAAGCACAAACTGGCTTTTAAAGCTGTTTCTTTCTTTTTTTTTTTTTTTCTTAATTTTTTTATTTATTTATTCATTTTTAGAGAGGAGAGAGAGGGGGAGAGAGAGAGACAGAGAGGGAGAGAGAGACAGAGAGAGAGAAGGGGGGAGGAGCTGGAAGCATCAACTCCCATATGTGCCTTGACCAGGCAAGCCCAGGGTTTCGAACCGGCGACCTCAGCATTTCCAGGTCGACGCTTTATCCACTGCGCCATCACAGGTCAGTTTTAAAGCTGTTTCAAATTTTATTAGACGAACAAGTCACATAGCCAATAAGTGGGGTGGGTGAGTGTAATTCTTCCCTACGGAGAAAGGAAGCAGATATTGGTTTAAAAAAATAGATAAATAAATAAAATAAAATAAAAATATAACTTGGCACGATGCACCAATATTTCCTATGAAAGGCAAGTTAAACAAAATTAAGTTTTCTTGTCTTTTAGAGGGTTCATTCTGATAAACAAAACGGACCTACAGCAATGAACAGTATAAAATATTTGGAAATCTTCTTACGGAGCTAACTCCTAGAGAAAGCAAGACACTTGAGAAAAGTGTCCAAAAAAAACTGAGGAGGGAAGATAGATAAATATCTGGGGGGAGGGGGAGGATTCTAAGATGCCTAACTTTTTCAAGGACTGCCAATTTTCCTCTAACACACATACTTCCTCTGGATTTTTAACTGGGCCTGTGACCTCCTTAAATAAAGATTATTCTTAGCCTCCTTGCAGCTGGTATGGCCATGTGACAAAATTCTGGCCAAGGGGATGTAAATAGAGGTAAAATATGGCAGCTTCCAGGATATAGGTTTAAGTGAAAGTATACATCATCCTTTGCCCTGTTCTCTGTCCCATCCTTTGTCCTGCTGCCTTTCGGCAATATTGCCAGTTGCATTTTGAACATGAAGTACCACACTCCATGGAGTTGGAAGAAGCCTAGGTAGACAGAAGACTCTTGCTATTTGTTATTGTATATTTTAATTTGATTTTTAAATATATAAATTAAGAAAATAAAATAATAAAAGCTGGTTAAGGCAGTTTCCATTAAAGGATACTAGATTAAAAGTGGGTCTTAAAGAACCCATAGACCTCAGTTAAAGTGAGGAAAAGGGGAGAAAAGCAGACTGACATTTGTCAAACACCTTAACAATAACTTGCGATTTCTGAGCACTTTCATTACACCAAGAACATACGCTAAACATATTATTATATTCAATTCTTGCAACAACCTAGAAATGCCAGCATTATTATCACCATTTTCAGAGGAAGAAACTGAGAGTCTTATTTACTGTGTCTAAAAATTTGCTCCAAGTTTTACAGCTATTAACTGGTAGGGCTTTCATTTTAACCCAGGTTTATCTGTTATAGAAGCTCTTCTCTTTACAAAAGGTAAAAATAAACATGGGAATGCTAGAAAAAAATGTGCCTCATGTTTTTTAAAAATTCAACTCACTGGAACCAAATACATTTGAAGTAAACACGAAAACCTTCTCCCATCAATTGGTGAATGCTCTCTGATTTAAACCTAAATTTAATATTGACTTTAAAAGAACATAGTTATGAGGATATATTTGCAACCAAAATGAAAAGCACGTAATACTTTCCAGAGTCAAGTAAAAATATTTTTAGATAATGTGCATTTAAAATTAGTTATGCCACTAATTCTCTCCATCTGTGTAGAAAATGAAGTTCACTGTATTCTAAATGAAGCATGCCTTTAGATTTAGAATTATACTGTGCTTACATTTCAAATAGCGTATATTTTATATCATACTCATTTAACCATCTCAATTATCTTATTTAATGTAGAATAGTACCTATATTAGTGATATGCTTTGCAAATAACTTATTATTATAGTACATGCTCATTTAGCAATATAACATAAATATAAAAACATAAATATAAAAAAATTAGGAATATAATCTAGGTCTGTCTAATACAGTGTGTCCGTAAAGTCATGGTGCACTTTCGACTGGTCACAGGAAAGCAACAAAAGATGATAGAAATATGAAATCTGCACCAAATAAAAGGAAAACCCTCCTAGTTTCATACCTATTCAGTGCAGTTCGATGTGGACTCACACACAGATTTTTTAGGGCTCCTTAGGTAGCTATCCCGTATAGCCTCTACAGACTCATCACTGACTGATGGCCTACCAGAACGGGGTTTCTCCACCAAACTGCCAGTTTCTTTCAACTGCTTATCCCACCAAGTAATGTTATTCCTATGTGGTGGCGCTTCATTATAAACGCGCCAATATTCACGTTACACTTTGGTCACGGATTCGAATTTAGTGAGCCACAGAACACATTGAACTTTTCTCTGTACCATCCACATCTCGACTGGCATGGCTGTGGGCTGCTCTGCTGTATACACAGTGTTACATCATCATCTGCACATGCGCATATGCTGCCACATTATCCTACAGAAATTGAGAGGGTTTTTCTTTTATTTGGTGCAGATTTCACATTTCTATCATCTTTTGTTGCTTTCCTGTGACGGGTCAAAAGTGCACCATGACTTTACGAACACACTGTAGAATGCTTTGCTGTGGTTACTAACCTTTGTTTTCAATATTCTCATCAGTTGTAGAAATAATGACTGCTGAATTTGTAATGTTAAAACTTACATTTGAATAAGCAAATGTAATTCTGTATAATATCCCAAATTCAATATACATTATCTGTTTCTTTAGAGAAGTTTAATTACAGCCCCTGCCTATTATAAGTAAATCTGCAATCATCTGGCTTCGAGATTCTCCAGCAGATAAAACAGTTGATTGAAATTAGGAAATTTCCTCATTTTCTCACTTTAAAGCCAAGCACTATGAGTAATGATAGGACTTCTCCAGATACACCAGACTGCAAAGAGCACTCACTTGCAATTCATCTGAATATAAACTTAAAAATCTACAATTTTTTAAAGTGGAAGAAATTATTGAAACTGGTTTGTAGCTGACAAAGGTTACAACATAAAGCTATCTAATGCCAAGTTTTATAGGGGGAAAATGATATAGATTGAAAATGCACTGCTTTTTTATTAAATTTGACAGGAAGTTTTCACATAGACATTGGATGTCTGTTTCTCATCTAAACTGATATGTTTTCATAAATGTGAATAGCTTTTCCATCTAGTCTCAATAGTGTTAGTGCTTAAGGTTTATGTTTTTCTTCATACAAATCTATGAAAAGTACAAGTTTCTGTTCAAACTCATTTTTAACCACTGTTTGTGGAAAATATTAGAAAATGTGTAAGAAGGTCATGACAGCTCTATACTTCTTGATTTGAAGACAGTGGAAAGCCTTTTTCAATATATATATTACAATGCCCAATTATTCTGATAAAATATATTTCTCCCCATATCTTTTGTCATCTCTCACTGTCCCCAACTCTTCCAGAGAACCCAATTGAATAAGCTAAAGTAAAAATTAAGATAAAAAACTATCCTTTGGTTGCATGCAAACACAGACACACCTTTGAGTGCTTCTCTGTTCACCTCAGTGTATAGTGACATAAAGCTAACACTCACGAGAATGTAGAGAAGGCTGTTCTGGGTGCTGCATGAATCCAATTTATTAAATACACATCCTCCATAATTTTGAAAACTACTTAATTTTTTTTCATACTATGTAAACCAATGATAAAATCAGACTAAAACTACCTTTGGAACAATCAAAATATTTTACAAATATAATATTGGTTTACTTTGCTCGATGATGAGGTGGCACTGTGGATAGAGCATCAGCCTGGGATGCTCAGAACCCAGGTTCAAAACTCCAAGGTTGCCAGTTTAAGCATGGGCTCATTCAGCTTGAGCACAGCTCACCAGCTTGAACGTGGGGCTGTCGGCTTAAGTGTGGGATCATAGACATGACCCCATGGTCACTGGCTTGAACCCAAAGGCCACTGACTTGAAGCCCAAGGTCACTGGCTTGAGCAAAGGTCACTTGCATGGCTGGAGACCCCCACTCAAAGGACATATGAAAAATCAATCAATGAATAACTAAGGTGTCACAATTAAGAATTGATGCTTCACATCTCTCTCCTTTCCTGTCTGTCTATCCTTGTCTGTTGTCTGTCCCTTTATCTCTTTCTCTCTTAAAAAAAATACTTGTTTACTTCCTCTTCACAACTTATGAAGATTTAGACATTAAGATTCCTGCCACTGACAGTCTTTTATTGAACCAAGGTTTTCTTAACTGCCTACAAAAATATGCCTGTCATAGTCCAAAGCATGGTGAAGTTTTCTGCACGTAAAATGTTTAAGATTAGAACCAAAATCTCTACAATCATCAAACTTTTTCATACTTCTCTAAAGTCTGATTGAGTCCTTCCACTGTTTCATTTTGTATTCTGTTTACCATTGACCCACCTTACAGTTTTTAAAATAAACAACTAGGAGAAAAAACGTCATCAGTAAAAAAACCAGTCCACACTAACCACGAAGCGTGTGTTGTGGAGGGCTTGCAGCAGAACCCAACAATAGGTCTGCTGTGGAGAAATAAGTCCAAGGCCCCTAAGGACAAAGTACAAAACAGATAAAGATGGGAGTGGCAATCAGGAAAGCAAAATTCCAAATAAGGCAAGCAGATATAGAGCCATTCTTCCATCTTCTTATCCAAAGTCATGGGCAGACTTGAGCCTACCTCCATGTCCAACTTCCAATGAACACTCTTACATTGCTGGTGGGATCGCAAATCAGTATAGTGCAATACTATTTTTGGGAAATGAGTTTCATCAAGAACCGTAGAAATGTTAAATTTAAAAAAACTGGATCCCTACTGGATCAATTCCTTAAAAAAACCATCTTAAGGCAATAATTCTAAGTAAAGGAAACAATATCATGCACAAAGATGCTGTTTAGGGATTGAATAGTTACAATAAACAAATGAAAAGACTAGTACAGTAATAGCAGACCCATTGAATATATAAATTACTCCCCCAAAGGAAAATACAGTAGCCATTTAAAGTGACAGTCTTGCAAAAGAAGGCGGGGGGGGGGGGGTGTTTATGTTGAGTGAAAATGCAGGAAGATCAAACTTTGTCAAACAAGCAAAACCTCTGCCGAGACAAAAAATGAAGTGTGCACATTGGTTTTTCCTTCAGTGGTGGGACTTTTCTGTATTTATTTAATTATCTGTAAAGAAGACATATTACTTTTTACAATGAAAAAAATCTGATAAATTTTATCTGTATATAAATAAACCAGAAAACCCTCTACCTAAAGTTAAATGAGGATAAAGCCCAAAGAAGAAAGTAAAGATATCAAGTGTTTATTTTCTCTTGCCCATTAGCTAAATATAGTACGGCAGCGAAGTACATCCAGCCAGTTGGGTTTTCTTGCTTCTAATGAGGGACCTGCCGCAACTCAGACCCTTTATTATTCAGGGCAGGCTAGCAGTCAAAGCTCAGCTGGCAAAGTGGATTAAACAAGGAGGCTGTGAGTGTTCCTCAGTTATCAACAAATCCATAAAGACATGCATTTTCTTTTTTCCTCCACTCGTGAATAGCAAAAACTTCAACTGTGCAGATCTCCCTCTATTATATCTGTGCTGGCAGCTGAGAGGCCCTCGTTCTAACCCTGCACTTGCGGTGGACGGGCTGCAGCTTCCCAGTACTCTGCTAGCTACTAGCACGGCTGGCGGGTCAGCCAAGAGCCAAGAGTAACATGAACGATTTCTCTAAATAATGATTAAGAAAGGGTGTGTGGATGAACACATGAAAGAAAAACTCAATTTTATCTCTTTCTAGTGAAAAAGGGCCATCTTAGCCACGATTTAAGCATCAAAGCCAGTAACTTTTTTTTAAAGTCTGAAAATATCAAGTGGTAAGGGTATTCATAAGAAAGAAAGAAAGAAAGAAAGAAAGAAAGAAAGAAAGAAAGAAAGAAAGAAAGAAAGAAAGAAAGAAAGAAAGAAAGAAAGAAAGAAAGAAAGAAAGAAAGAAAGAAAGAAAGAAAGAAAGAAAGAAAGAGAGAAAGAAAGAGAGAAAGAGAGAGAGAAAGAGAGAGAGAGGGAGGGAGGAAGGAAGGGAGGGAGGGAGGGAGGGAGGGAGGGAGGGGGAGGGAGGAAAGAAAAAAAGAAAATTTTAACAGAAAAGGTTAATTGTGGCAAATGGAAGTCATACCTTCTTTTTTATTCTCTTCATCTTCCTTTCCTCATACCTTTTGAAAAGTCGACGAGGCCAACTTATGCTGTCAAACCATATCAGACTGTTTGGTTTGGGGTGATTTCATCTACTCAGAAGTGCTCATTTTAAAGCCAGGGTATAAATAATCAGATTAACTCTTTGTTTTTTGTTTGTTTTTGTGCTGCTGACCCAGAAAGCCCTCATTTGTGTTATTAAATACCATTATTCTAAAATTCAGTCACTAGAATGCCAGAAGTTATAGTGCTTACCTGTCATTTGCTATGCACCTCTCTGAGCATGTAGACAATTGCAGGGAAAAAAACTAAGGTAAACATTCTTTTTTTTTTTTATTATTTTTTTTTATTTTTCTGAAGCTGGAAACAGGAAGAGACAGTCAGACAGACTCCCGCATGCGCCCGACCAGAATCCACCCGGCAGGGCACGCCCACCAGGGGGCAACGCTCTGCCCATCCTGGGCGTCGCCATGTTGTGACCAGAGCCACTCTAGCGCCTGAGGCAGAGGCCATAGAGCCATCCCCAGCGCCTGGGCCATCTTTGCTCCAATGGAGCCTCGGCTGCGGGAGGGGAAGAGAGAGACAGAGACGAAAACGCGGCGGAGGGGTGGAGAAGCAAATGGGCGCTTCTCCTGTGTGCCCTGGCCGGGAATCAAACCCGGGTCCTCTGCACGCTAGGCCGACGCTCTACCACTGAGCCAACCGGCCAGGGCGGTAAACATTCTTTATAGAGGAAAGTTTCATTACCTTTTCATAAAGTGTCCAACAGCATGAGTGCTCAAAAATATTTAGTGAGTCAATGGAAGGTGTCTTGTATTGTTCTAAATTCATGTCATAGGCAAGCACCACACCTTATAATTCTTTTGTCTATTGCAAGACAAAAGTACAGTCACAAGTTCATAATAGGTAGTCAATCAAATTTTTATGTACTACCTCCCAAAAATGATATTAGAAGTAAATATATAAAACCGGCTAAGCAAGTTTCATGTAAATTATCTAAGATTAAATTTGTCTCTTTGTCTCTATATTCCTTTTATGTCCACTTATCTCTTACAGAGTAATATCCAACTCTCTCCCCCTTTTAAATTTAACCATATGCCATGACTTCCCACTTATACAAGCTTGAATTGAATTTGAACGTAGATGTGAATGATTGAAAATTATGACTCACAATGAGATCCTCCTGCCCCATTTTGTGCAACCTCAGTTGATGTAAAAAATGCACCCTGCCACCCTTGAAAGGAAATATTTTAGCCCCAAGACAATATTGAACTACCACATACACAGCTGAAAAAAATCAATAATCATTTTACATTGTTATTTGATTAGAAGCAAGGCAGCTGTTTTTCAAATCTGAGCCTTTTCTTTAAAAGGTAGTGATAAAACAAAGCAGATTATGCAGATATTTAAAATATGTCTGAAACCCCTCAAAGCAATTTTGCCTGTAAGAGAATAGTAATGCAATAAATATGGCCCCATATAATTATATAGCATAATACATTTGAGTAACTTACATAGTCATTCAGAGCAGGAGATAATTTCTCAGGGCTCTGTGAGAAAACTGACAAGCAAACTAACTCAGTTATAAGTCTGTACAAAATATCCTGGGCAAATATCCATCAGTAAGAAGCAGGATTGGGAATAGGTTGGTCTGAGGAAACCTGGTTCATTGCCAGTTCTATCAGGCAGACCTTTCAAAGAAGGGAGGATATTAAACACAACCCAACTGTACAACAAGACTTGAATAAAATAACAAGGTGTAAAAATAAAGATGCCCAGGATGTCAGCATTCCTATTAGATTTGAGCAACAAAATTTTGGTAATTTTCAAATTACCATAAAATTCAACTTATGTAGAAACTATAAACAGTCTCATCTTTGGTCCCATCTGTCTCCACTAGACCAGTGCTTTGCTTCTCACCCTTACTGTTAGCCAACTACACCCACTGCTTGCTCAGCTTCCCCAGATAGAACATCCCGAAACCATTTGCCAGCCCCCCTCATAGCTCTCTGACCTCACCTCCTAGTTCCATCCTCCTTCATCCCTTTGTTCACCCCTTCTGCCATCCTGGCCTCCTTGCCGCTCTTTTGAACAAAGTAGGCCCCCAACTGCCTCTTGTCCTTGTGGCTGCTATTCCCTCTAACTAGAAGAGTAACAGTCTTTATATTCCCGTATGGCTTCCTCCCTCACCTCCTGCTCAATAGTATCTTCTTAGTAGATTCTCTTGAATGCTCCTATTTAATATTGCAGCTTCAAACTTTCTCTCTCTTTCTCTCTCTCTCTCTCTCTCTCTCTCTCGATATAAGTCCTATTAAGGCAAGAGTTTTTGTTGCATTTACAATTGTCTTCCCAGTGCCTAGAAAACTACTTGAAACATAGTAGGCTGTCACTAATATTTATTGAATGACCGAATAGAGAGTTGAAGGCTACTATAAGGTTAATTGATTTATTTTAAATCTTAACTGATAACATGAAAAAGTTTGTCTTCATATGGTTTTAAATAACAGCATCAATATAAAATGTAGATCAAACCTTCTCTTTCCAACCATAATAAGCAATTCTCAATGCTTCATTGAACAAGGGATTTTATAAACCTATGCCCACTTCATCAATTTGTTAAAATTATTGAGTGGGAGGCAAGAAGTAGAAGGAAGATGAAATAAGAATGGCAGATGTTGATAGCTGTTGGAGCCAGGCAGTAGGTACATGGAAGCCCATTATACTATTTATGTTGTATAGGTTTGAAATGTTCCATATGTAAATATCTTTTTTTTTTTTTTTATATATATAATTTTATTTTTTTAATGGGGTGACATCAATAAATCAGGATACATATATTCAAAGATAACAAGTCCAGGTTATCTTGTCGTTCAATTATGTTGCATACCCACCACCCAAAGTCAGATTGTCCTCTGTCACCTTCTATCTTGTTTTCTTTGTGCCCCTCCCCACCCCCTATCCCTCTCCCATTCCCCCCTCCCCCCCGTAACCACCACACTCTTATAAATGTCTCTTAGTTTCACTATTATGTCCCACCTACGTATGGAATAATACAGTTCCTGGTTTTTTCTGATTTACTTATTTCGCTTCGTATCATGTTATCAAGATCCCACCATTTTGCTGTAAATGTTCCGATGTCATCATTTCTTATGGCTGAGTAGTATTCCATAGTGTATATGTGCCACATCTTCTTTATCCAGTCATCTATTGATGGGCTTTTTGGTTGTTTCCATGTCCTGGCCACTGTGAACAATGCTGCAATAAACATGGGGCTGCATGTGTCTTTACGTATCAATGTTTCTGAGTTTTTGGGATATATACCCAGTAGAGGGATTGCTGGGTCATAAGGTAGTTCTATTTTCAGTTTTTTGAGGAACCACCATACTTTCTTCCATAATGGTTGTACTACTTTACATTCCCACCAACAGTGTATGAGGGTTCCTTTTTCTCCACAGCCTCTCCAATATTTGCTGTTACCTGACTTGCTAATAACAGCTAATCGAACAGGTGTGAGGTGGTATCTCATTGTCGTTTTGATTTGCATTTCTCTAATAGCTAAAGAAGATGAGCATCTTTTCATATATCTGTTGGCCATTTGTATTTCTTCCTGGGAGAAGTGTCTATTCATATCCTCTTCCCATTTTTTTATTGGATTGTTTGTTTGTTTGTTGTTGAGTTTTATGAGTTCTTTGTATATTTTGGATATTAGGCCCTTATCTGAGCTGTCGTTTGAAAAAATCATTTCCCATTTAGTTGGCTTTCTGTTTATTTTGTTATCAGTTTCTCTTGCTGAGCAAAAACTTCTTAGTCTGATGTAGTCCCATTCATTAATTTTTGCCTTCACTTCTCTTGCCATTGGAGTCAAATTCATAAAATGCTCTTTAAAACCCAGGTCCCTGAGTTGAGTACCTATGTCTTCTTCTATGTACTTAATTGTTTCAGGTCTTATGTTTAGATCTTTGATCCATTTTGAGTTAATTTTTGTACAGGGGGAGAGACTGTAGTCCAGTTTCATTCTTTTGCATGTGGCTTTCCAGTTTTCCCAGCACCATTTATTGAAGAGGCTTTCTTTTCTCCATTGTGTGTTGTTGGCCCCTTTATCAAAAATTATTTGACTATATATATGTGGTTTTATTTCTGGACTTTCTATTCTGTTCCATTGGTCTGAGTGTCTATTTTTCTGCCAATACCATGCTGTTTTGATTGTCGTGGCCCTATAATAGAGTTTGAAGTCAGGTATTGAAATGCCCCCAGCTTCATTCTTTTTCTTTAGGATTGCTTTGGCTATTCAGGGTTTTTTTATAGTTCCATATAAATCTGATGATTTTTTGCTCTATTTCTTTAAAAAATGTCATTGGAAGTTTGATGGGAATTGCATTAAATTTGTATATTGCTTTGGGTAATATAGCCATCTTGATTATATTTATTCTTCCTAGCCAAGAACAAGGTATATTCTTCCATCTAATTATATCTTTTTCGATTTCCCTTAACAATGGTTTATAGTTTTCATTATATAAGTCCTTTACATTCTTTGTTATGTTTATTCCTAAGTATTTTATTTTTTTTGTTGCAATCGTGAAGGGGATTATTCTTTTGAGTTCCTTCTCAGTTGTTTCATTGTTGGCATATAGAAAGGCTATTGACTTCTGTATGTTAATTTTGTATCCTGCGACCTTACTGTATTGGCTTATTGTTTCTAGTAGTCTTTTTGTGGATTCTTTGGGGTTTTTGATGTATAGTATCATATCATCTGCAAAGAGTGATACCTTTACTTCTTCTTTTCCGATATGGATGCCTTTTATTTCTTTGTCTTGTCTGATTGCTCTGGCTAGAACCTCTAGTACCACATTAAATAAGAGTGGAGAGAGTGGACAACCCTGTCTTATTCCTGATTTAAGGGGGAAAGCCTTCAGTTTAGTGCCATTTAACATGATGTTAGCTGATGGTTTATCATATATGGCCTTTATCATGTTGAGATATTTTCCTTCTATACCCATTTTGTTGAGAGTCTTAAACATAAAATTGTGTTGTATTTTATCGAAAGCCTTTTCTGTGTCTATTGATAAGATCATGTGGTTTTTGTTCTTTGTTTTGTTGATATGGTGTATTACATAAACCGTTTTACGTATGTTGAACCATCCTTGAGATTCTGGGATGAATCCCACTTGATCATGATGTATTATTTTTTTAATATGTTGTTGTATTCGATTTGCTAGTATTTTGTTTAGTATTTTAGCATCTGTATTCATTAGAGATATTGGTCTGTAGTTTTCTTTTTTTGTGCCATCCTTGCCTGGTTTTGGTATGAGGGTTATGTTGGCTTCATAAAATGTGTTTGGAAGTATTGCTTCTTCTTCAATTTTTTGGAAGACTTTGAGTAGAATAGGAACCAAGTCTTCTTTGAATGTTTGATAAAATTTGCTCGTATAGCCGTCAGGGCCTGGACTTTTATTTTTGGGGAGGTTTTTAATGTTTTTTCTATTTCTTCTCTACTGATAGGTCTGTTTAGGCTTTCTGCTTCTTCTTGACTCAGTCTAGGAAGGTTGTATTTTTCTAGGAATTTATCCATTTCTTCTAGGTTGTTGAATTTAGTAGCATAAAGTTTTTCATAGTATTCTACAATAATTCTTTGTATATCTACGGTGTCTGTGGTGATTTCTCCTCTTTCATTTTGGATTTTGTTTATATGAGTTCTTTCTCTTTTTTCCTTGGTAAGTCTTGCCAAGGGTTTGTCAATTTTGTTGATCTTTTCAAAGAACCAGCTCCTTGTTCTATTAATTTTTTCTATAGTTTTTCTGTTCTCTAATTCATTTATTTCTGCTCTGATTTTTATTATCTCCTTTCTTCGGCTGGTTTTGGGTTGTCTTTGTTCTTCTTTTTCTAGTTCCTTAAGGTGTGAAGTTAAGTGGTTCACTTGGGCTCTCTCTTGTTTGTTCATATATGCCTGAAGTGATATGAACTTCCCTCTTATCACTGCTTTTGCTGCATCCCATAGATTCTGATATGTCGTATTGTCATTTTCATTAGTCTGTATATATCTTTTGATCTCTGCACTTATTTCTTCTTTGACCCATTCATTTTTTAAAAGTATGTTGTTTAGTTTCCACATTTTTGTGGGATTTTTTTCCTCTTTTTTGCAGTTGAATTCTAGTTTCAAGGCTTTATGATCAGAAAATATGCTTGGTACAACTTCAATTTTTCTGAATTTGCTGATGTTGTTTTTGTGGCCCAACATATGGTCAATTCTTGAGAATGATCCATGTACACTGGAGAAAAATGTATACTCAGTCACTTTGGGATGAAATGTCCTGTAGATGTCTATCATATCCAGGTGCTCTAGTGTTTTGTTTAAGGCCACTATATCTTTGTTGATTCTCTGTTTGCAATACACCGTCAGCGGTGTATTGAGGTCTCCAAGTATGATTGTATTTTTGTCAGTTTTTGTTTTAAGATCAATAAGTAGCTGTCTTATATATTTTGGTGCTCCTTGGTTTGGTGCATATATATTAAGAATTGTTATGTCTTCTTGATTCAGTGTCCCCTTAGCCATTATGAAATGGCCATTTTTGTCTCTGAGTACTTTTCCTGTCTTGTAGTCAGCATTATCCGATATGAGTATTGCTACACCTGCTTTTTTTTGGATGTTATTTGCTTGGAGTATTGTTTTCCAGCCTTTCACTTTGAATTTGTTTTTATCCTTGTTACTTAGATGAGTTTCCTGTAGGCAGCATACAGTTGGATTTTCTTTTTTAATCCATTCTGCTACTCTGTGCCTTTTTATTGGTGAGTTTAATCCGTTTACATTTAGTGTAATTATTGATACTTGTGAGTTCCCTATTGCCATTTTATATCTTGCTTTCTGTTAGTTTTGTGTCTTGTTTGATCCTTCTCTTTTGTTTTTCTATCTTTTGTTTTTATTTGGTTGTATTCCATACATCTTTCCACTGTTGCTATCTTTTTTATCTCATGTGCTTCTGTGGTGGTTTTTTCAATGGTGGTTACCTTTGAATAATGAAAAGGGTCCCTACCCTGTTCATTGTAGCGAACTATTTTGTGAGTACTTTTGCACTCCATCGTCCTTTGCTACTGTTAATCTCCATCTTCTCACCTTCTTTCTTTTTGTTGTTGTCACAGTTTAAATTTGGTTTTATTGTGTTCTTCTTGGAGCTTTTACTTGTGGCTCTGTTTTTTTTTTTGTTCTTTGTATCTGATTGGAGAACCCCCTTTAGTAATTCCTGGAGTGGGGGTTTTCTGATGATAAATTCTCTCATCTTTTCTGTATCTGTGAATGTTTTTATTTCTCCTTCATATTTGAAGGATAGCTTTGATGGGTATAGTATTCGTGGCTGAAAGTTCCTCTCTTTCAGGACTTTAAATATTGGGGTCCACTCTCTTCTAGCTTGTAGAGTTTCTGCTGAGAAATCTGATGATAATCTAATGGGCCTTCCTTTATATGTTGTATTCTTCTTTTCCCTGGCTGCCTTGAGAATTTTTTCTTTGCTGTTGGTTTGTGTCAATTTCATTATGATATGCCTTGGAGTAGGTTTATTGGGGTTAAGAAAACTCGGAGTTCTGTTTGCTTCTTGAACTTGAGGCTTTAGTTCTTTCCACAGGCTTGGGAAGTTCTCATCTATTATTTGTTTGAGTATGTTCTCCATTCCATTTTCTCTCTCTTCTCCCTCTGATATACCTATTATTCTTATGTTATTCTTTTTGATGGAGTCAGATAATTCTTGTAGGGCTATCTCATTTTTTTTAATTTTTGAGTCTCTTTCTTCTTCTCTCTGTTGTGCCTCAAGTTGCTTGTCTTCTATTTCACTAATCCTCTCTTCTATCTGACCTGTTTTATTAGCTAAGCTTGTTACTTCGTTTTTCAGCTCGTGAATTGAGTTTTTCATCTCTGTTTGATTTGTTTTTATAGTTTCAATTTCCTTGGACATATATTCTTTGTGTTCATTGAGTTGTTTTCTGAGCTCCCTAAATTGCCTTTCTGTGTTTTCTTGTATATCTCGGAGGATTTTTAGGATTTCTATCTTGAATTCTCTGTCATTTAGCTCCAAGGTTTCCAATATATTAAATTTTTTCTCCATAGATTTTTCCTCATCTAGCTGTGTTACCTCTCTTTCTTTTGTATCCATGATATTCGATTTTCTCTTCCTTAATGGCATCTGAGGGTGGTTTTGTTGATAGTATTAATGAGATTTAATAAAGAATAAAAAGTTTAAAAAAATAATTAAAAAAAATCGAAAATAGTTGTTTTTTTAAAAAAAGAATTAATAATGAAATAAAGAAAAATAAAATAAAATAAAAATTTAAAAAAAAAAAAAAAAGGAAATTATTCCCCCCCTCCTTTTTTCCTCTCCTCTCCTCTCCCCTCTTTCTTGATAAAATCTTGTGGTGGACTGTGAATTATAACAAACAATGCCTGTGATGGAGGGCCTGAATTGGGGAAAAGTAATAAAGGGGCAAAAAAAAAAAAAAAAAAAAAAAGAAAGAAAAAAGAAAAAAAAGAGCGTATGGACCCACAAAAAGCAATTAAGGAAAAAATTTGGGTCAAGAATAAAATGATTTGCTTTTAGGTGTTGGTTGTCTAAGAGTTATGATGAGAGGATTAAGAGGAAAACGGAAAAATGGGGGGACAAATTAAAAAATTACTATTGTATTTAGTGGAACAAGAACTAGATAATATGGAGAGCCAGGGATGGCAGCACTGCTAGTGAGTTAAAAAGGTGAAGTAAAAACCCCCCAAAATGCCACAAACATAAGTTTGAGTCCCAGATAAGATAATTTGTTTGTTATTGAGGTTTGAATGAGAGGAGATGTAAAGGAAAAAGGAAGAAACTAATATAGAGGGAGAAAAGAAAGAGAGAGAGAGAGAAAAAAAAAAGAGGGAACCACTAAAAGAAGAAAAAAGAAAGGAGAGAGAGAGAGAGAGTTAAGGGTTTTGGAGTGCAACCCTCATAGAGAGAAAGGAAGAGAAGAGAAAAGATAATGGGAGATGTAACACTTATGGGTAGTGTAGTTCAAGGAGAGGAGAGAGTAAGACCGGTAGAGAGTTAATCGGCCAAATTGGAGGAGGAAAAAAAAAAAGTATCAAGAGTGAAGATAAGAGAAACAAATGAACAAATATAATAAAATGGGATAGGTTATAAAGTCTGCAGATTATTCCTGATTTTGAGAGGTTATCTTCTTGCTTTTTCTTTTCTCTCCCTCTTCCTGGTGGGTGACTCTGTACCCCGGGTTATGCCCCTTTGCCACGCTCAGGTGGAGGTTTGCAGTTGATAAGTCTCTATGGCAATGTCATGTATTGTGCTTTAGTCTCGTTGGCAGTCGAGGCTATTAGCATTTATAGGCTCCGACAGTGAGAGAGTCCGTGTTCCTGGAGCCTTTCTCCTAGTCTTTCCTTCCTCAATTAGTAGCCTGATAATCCAGCTATGGGGTTGCTGCTGCCTCTGCCTGGATAGTAAGAGGCTCAAAGAGCTGGCAACTCCCCACTCTATTTCCACTCAGCACAGGGCTCTGGGTAAGGCTCAGTCAGTCAGAGCTGCTAGCATAATCAGGCGGGCTTTCCACCCACTCACAGACCTCTGGCTCTGCCACTCTGTCCGGTAACACAAGCGGGTGCCCGCTTCTGGGGCGCTTGGAGGAAACTCTCACTCACTGGCTGCGCGCGCAGACCAGGATATCCGGCCAGCAGTCTCACGCTCTGAGTGAAACCCCCGACCGCAGGGAAAAGTTGCAGCGTTGGAATTGAGTCTCGCTCCGTCCCCGTGCGCGGCTTTTGCAAGGCGCTGGGGCGGCCCGAGATTCCGCTTTGGCCCACACAAAGGCCCCTGACTCTGCCCCTCTGTGCGATAACACGGGTGCGCACTGCCGAGGCACTCGGAGGAATCGCTCACTCCTTATCTGCGCGCGCAAACCAGGATATGAGGCCGGCCGCTTTCCCTCTGAGTGAAACACCCTCGGCAAGGAAAATCTCCACCATTGGAATTAGTTCTCACTCCCTCCCGTGCGTGGCTTTCCCAGGGCGCTGGGGCTGCCCAGAGACTCTGCCCTCGGCCCACAGAAAGGCCTCTGACCCTGCCTCTCCGTGGGGCAACACGGGCACTGACCCCCGGGGCCTAGGAAGAAATCTCTCGCCCACTAACTGTGCACCAGCCAGGAGACCGGGTAAAATGGCCGCGCCGCTTGTCTTTCTTTGGGTTTGGCGCGAGTGTTAGCTTGTATTGCCCGGGTTGCCACAGGATCAGATTTTCCTCGGCTTGGATCTCCGTGCCACAGCCTGGTTCGGCCGTTTGTATTCACCCCCTTTGCCCGCCTCAGTTTCTATATTCACAGTTACCAGAGAAAGCCGCCCTGTTTAGGTTAGTGAGGAAGGCGGAGCATTTCTTACTCCCTATTTCCTTCGGGGTTTGGTTATATATTTAGCCAATTTTTCACTCAATCATACCTTTGGGTGTATTGCGAAGCATCTGGAAGCTCCAAGTATAGGTTTTTCTGTTTCTGGTTGAAGATCTTGTTGAGTTTTGGGGGAGATTTATTGGTATCACTTCCTACCCCGCCATTACTCTGACGTCATCTCTCGTAAATATCTTTTAAAAACCTATATTGAAGTTTCTTTTCCAAATGAATAGAAAAATCTGAAAAAAAATAAACACCAATTTTCACGGTAGCTTGAGTCTATTTAATATTTGATATTATTCTCTATGTTTACATTTTCTAAACTGTGAGCTTTCCTCTGAAAATTTGTCCAGAAACACAGCCACTAGTAGACAAAATTCCCCCAGGTAAATGTGAATGGCTTTCCGATCTTGGCTGAGGACATGAAGCCATCAAGGCATGAGGCCAATTTGTCTAGAACACCATGTTTGGAAGGGAAGATGCAGATCACAGCCTTCAGAGGTAGGAAAGGGATGCCCCTCCTAGCAGGAGTGAATGCAGGTAAAGGCACACTGTACACACCTGCAGCAATATCCCCTCTGCTTAGAAGGGGACAATAGACCTGATTATAGACCCTGCTGTGGCAAACCAGTTCTTCCTCTTCCTGCCTCATTTCTCTGAAATACAGCCAATCTGCAACTCCAGGAATAGCTAAAATCTTTACAAATAAGGATGAATTTTTGGATTTTAAAGAAAACAAAAACGTTTGGAATGTTAAATAATCCTGAAACAAATTAAAGTTGATGTTGGGTTTTATGTCCTTTTTTAGATTTCTACGTTCTTCAAAATCCAAAAGACATAATTTTACACAAGAAGCTACGTTTGTCTTACAGCATGGTGATAGTTTAATCTTGTTAATGTGCTTTTACCATTTATTAAGCATGTGGAGAGTTTTTCAGGGGCTGGGGGAGATTCTATGCTATAGCTGGATGAAGACATATCTTCTCAAAACAACCTAGAAGAATATACTATAGCTCTCACCTCCTTGAATATGATCAGTTGAATTTGTAAGAGATATTAGAGCCTAATAATTCTACTCTGACTTCCAATCCATGTGCCTGCTTCAATACATCAATTCATTGAAGACCCAACAAGTAAAAAAAGAATATCATGCTTAAGCTTATTTAAGCCCCTGATTCTTTAGCCAATTATAATATAGCAAATAACTGGAATAAAAAATTTCAAAAAGAACTATTTAAACTAAAGATTTTAAAGACTGGTGACTAGTAAGAGTGTAATGAGTTTGGGTATGTCTGTTGTTCATGTTACATGGTTGTTATAAATAATTACAGAGGAGAAAAAGGAACCCTCATACACTGTTGATGGGAATGTAAAGTAGTACAACCATTATGGAAGAAAGTATGGTGGTTTCTCAAAAAACTGAAAATAGAACTACCTTATGACCCAGCAATCCCTCTACTGGGTATATACCCCAAAAACTCAGAAACATTGATACGCAAAGACACATGCAGCCCCATGTTCATTGCAGCATTGTTCACAGTGGCCAGGACATGGAAACAACCAAAAAGCCCGTCGATAGATGACTGGATAAAGAAGATGTGGCACATATACACTATGGAATACTACTCAGCCATAAGAAATGATGACATCGGATCATTTACAGCAAAATGGTGGGATCTTGATAACATTATACGAAGTGAAATAAGTAAATCTGAAAAAAACAGGAACTGCTTTATTCCATACGTAGATGGGACATAAAAGTGAAACTAAGAGACATTGATAAGAGTGTGGTGGTTACAGGGGGAGGGGGGAGAGGGAGAGGGAAAGGGGAGGGGGAGGGGCACAAAGAAAACTAGATAGAAGGTGACAGAGGACAATCTGACTTTGGGTGATGGGTATGCAACATAATTGAATGACAAGATAACCTGTACTTGTTATCTTTGAATTTATGTATCCTGATTTATTGATGTCGCCTCATTAAAAAAATAAAATTATTAAAAATAAAAGTAAAAAAAAAATAATAATTACAGAAAAATTATTTTAAAATGTAAAAATATGTTAGTTTAACAAAAAGGCTTTTGTCACCACCTAACACCCTAATGAATGGCTACTACCCCCAAAACACAGAAAATAACAACTGTTTCTGACAATGTGGAAAAATTGGAATTCTTGTACACTATTAGTGGGAATGCAAAAAGATGCAGCCATTATAAAAAAAAGTATGGTGGGTCTTCAAAAAGAATTCCCATTTGATTGCTAGATCTTATGGTATAAACTCAAAAGAATTGAAAGAAGAATTGAAATCTTAAAGAGATATTTGCTCACCAATATTCATAGCAGCATTATTTACAACAACCAAAAGATGGAAACAACCTGTGTCCATCAGCAGATAAATGAGTAAAATAAATAAATAAATAAAAATAAAAGTGATATACACATACAACAGAATATTCTTCAACTTTAAAAAGGAAAAAATTCCAACATGTTACAACATGGATGAAACTTGAAAACATTATGCTAAGTGAAATATACCAGTCACCAAACACATATACAAACACACAAAAAAATACTATATGATTTGCCTGACCAGTGGTGACACAGTAGATAGAGCATTGACCTGAGATGTTGAGGTTCTAGATTCAAAACTCAAAGTCAGTGTCTTCAGTGCAAGCTCATCTGCTTGAGCTCAAGTCCACGAGCTTGAATGCAGGGTCACTGGCTTGAGCACAGGATCATTGACATGATTTCAAGATCACTGGCGTGAGCAAGGGGTCACTGGCTAAAATGCAATCGATGAACAACTACAGTTCATTGATACAACTATGAGTTGATGATTCTCATCTCTTTCCCTTCCTGTCTCTGTATCTCTTTCTCTCTCTCTCTCTCTCTCTCTTTCTCTTCTCCTTCTCTCTCTCTCTCAAAAAAAAAATACTACTTATATGAGGTACCTAAAAGGGTAAAATTCACAAAGACAGAAGTAGAAAGCTGGTTGTCAGAGCTTGGGGAGGCAGGAATGGGGAGTTGTGTTTAATGAGTGTAGAGTTTCAGTTTTAAAAGATGAAAAGAGTTCTAGAGACTGGTTGTACAAAAATGTAAATATATCTAACAGTACTGAATTGTACACTTTAAAATTAGTAAGACGATAAATTTTATGTTACATGCATTATACTACAAATTTAAATCAAGAAAAAAAGGCTTTTGGCCCTGGCTGGTTGGCTCAGTGCTAGAGCATCGGCCTGGCGTGCGGGAATCCCAGGTTCGATTCTTGGCCAAGGCACACAGGAGAAGTGCCCATCTGCTTCTCCATCCCTCCCCCTCTCCTTCCTCTCTGTCTCTCTCTTCCCCTCCCGCAGCCAAGGCTCCATTGGAGCAAAGTTGGCCCGGGCGCTGACAATGGCTCTATGGCCTCTGCCTCAGGTGCTAGAATGGCTCTGGTTGCAGCAGAGCGACACCCTGATAGGCAGAGCATCGCCCCCTGGTGGGCATGCTGGGTGGATCCCGGTCGGGTGCATGCGGGAGTCTGTCTGACTGCCTCACCATTTCCAGCTTCAGAAAAATACAAAAAGGAAAAAAAAAAGGCTTTTGTCTATCTGGTGAGATAAAGCTTTTCCCCTCCTATTGCCTGGAGTTTTTTAAATTGTTACTGATTCTGGATGCACAAGTAGCCATGTTTCTTAGGCTTAGAGCATTCAGGCAGATTGCTCCAAGGATCCAGTGTCAATCAATTGGAAGCACCAGAGCACGGCTGCAGACAGCAGAGAAGAATCCATGGCTGGTGAAGCTTGATGAGGTGTCACTTTGAAGAATAGGGAGTTTGGGTTGGGCTGTGTCCAAGATCACAGAAAGCACTAGATTGAAAAAGGCCAAAGCAGAGTTTCCAACTAATGACAACTGACACGTATTGTAGCGAGGTCCATCTTATCAAATGCATAGACACACTTTCAGGTTAAACAATGCATCAATAACTATCAATATAATCAGATCACTCTCTCTTGCCCATAGATATAATAAGCAGCAATTGAAAATCAACTACTATATTTAACTGCCGAATTCTAGAGTCAGAAGAGCTTTCAGACATAATCTGTCTCAAAAAAAGAAAATAAGTTTAACTTCCATGGCAACCTTCATCATTTGGTGTTAGCTGCCTTGAATATGATCCTGAGAAGGACTGTTAAGCTACATCTGGGCTCATTGGGAAAGCATGACTTTATGGCTTGGTCATGTCTGTCCCAGGTCATGCAGAGAGACTGAAACAGGGCTGGGAATAAAACTACCAGCCCAGAGTCTTTTCTGTTGAAGAATCAGTGGTGGAACAGTAGACTCCCCAAGGGTAAAGAAGCAAGTTGGTAAACTATAAGATAAAATTTGCTTTACATATCCCTGCCAAATACAAGCCCACAAAATAGGAAATGACTTGGGGGTTGAAGGAGAAAAACGAGATAAAGTGTGAAATATCTTCTTCAATAGAGCTAGAATTTCCATAGGTGAGGTGGCCTTTGCATATAGACGAACTCATCAGAAAAGCGATAGCAGAGCCCTGGCAGGGTAGCTCCATTTGTTAGAGCAGTGGTCCTCAAACTCTTTGAAGTCAGGGTGCATTTAAAATCCTACAAATAATTGTAGGCGCACTATATACAAGTTTCTGAGAAATATGTTATAATAATTAAGTCAAATATTAAAGAAAAAATATGTAAAGTCTAAGCGTGCTTTTATGGTAATTAAACGAAATAAATATGACAAAATTAAATTTATTCTGACATTAAAAAACATTTTTATGTTACATTTTTTGAGTTATGCTTTTTAGAATTCGTAAAAAAGAGGGGTTAAAAATTTTAAAAGACAAAGAAAGTTATCTTTTTATATATATAGATACATTCTTAGTAAGATTTATTAAATTCAGTAGGTCCTAGCGCAAATATGTTTTTTCATTCTTGTGTTTATGAGAAACATGAGCCTGATGTGTCCTAGCAATTTCTTCAATGTTTGGGGCATATATTTGAAAGGCAAACTCTCATTTTCTCATCAATACATTGAAGAATTTTTACTCTCTTTTTACTCTTAATTGTGCTGAGGGTAGAAAATCCTAATTCACATAAATAGGATGTTGAAAATTGCAGTAAAACGTTCAAAGCTTTTTTAGATATTGTCACATATTCTTCTTTTATAGAAATCCAAAAGGCTTCAAGAGACAATTCCTTATGTTTAATCATCAATCCATGATCAGTGGATAAAGCTGCCAGTTCTTCTTCTTCTGTTAATGTTAAACCAAAATCACTTGAAGCTTCCATAAATAGGTTTCTAATCCAATCATATGGTTCAGTGTTAAGTGATGGAAAATAAGAACCCAATTTTTCTTCTAAACTTATTAAATGTTCAACTATTATTGGAAGTGTTTCATTTATGCAGGTGTTATTTACCAATGGAAACATTTCCAAATTACCTTCAACAGCTTTTCTTTTCCAAATCTATAGTTTTCTCTGAAATGCTTTCATTTTGTCAGTGGATGTGAGAATATTTTCTTCTTTCCCTTGCATGCTAGTATTCAAAATATCGAGCTGCTGAAATATACTGGCCAAATACTGTAACCTGGCAATCCAAACTTCACACCGAAGGAGGTTACAAAAATATAACTGTTTCATTTCTTCAAAAAAACACAAGAAGTTCTTGTTGTAGCTCATGTACATGGGTAAGTCCTTTTCCCCTTCACAACCACCTCATCTCAATGTGTAAAAGCAGCTGTCTGTGTTATGAATCCATATCAATACAAAGCTTTTCGAATAAATGTGATTTGACAGGTCTTGTTTTAATAAAGTTTACCATCTGAACAACTTGATCTAAAACTTCTCTTAATTTTTCTCCCCATGTTTTTGCCATCAAGGCCTCCCTATGAAGAGAGCAGTGAGTTATGATAACATTCTCATTTTGTTTTTTTACAAAAGATGTAAGACCCTTAACACAGCCTACTATGGGAGGGGCACCATCTGTATAAATGCCTGCCTACACACAACTTCCATGTTAACTGCCATTTATCAAGATAGTTATTCAAAATGTTAAAAACATCTTCACCTTTTGTAGACTCACCTAATTCTTTACAAAAAAAAACTAATTTATATTTGATCTTCATTGATAAAACGGACGAATGCTAAGAGTTGCACCGTGTTGGTAACGTCTGTTGACTCATCAACTTGCAATGCAAAATTTGAATACTGAAGCTTATTACTGCATACATTTTTCTTGATATCAGAAGACATTTCTATAATACGCCTGTAAACTGTATCATTAAACAGAGGAATCTTGCTTA
This sequence comes from Saccopteryx leptura, assembly GCF_036850995.1. NCBI lineage: Eukaryota > Metazoa > Chordata > Mammalia > Chiroptera > Emballonuridae > Saccopteryx > Saccopteryx leptura. The sequence goes on from NC_089509.1 coordinate 36,340,409, forward strand.
TTTTCATTGCTGCTTCATTTCATAGCATTGTCGTGATCTTTTTTTTTTTTTTTTTTTTTCATGCAGGCAAAATAAGTGACTCACCTAAAGTATGAGCGCTCATATTTTTTGCTGTCAGTTCTGAGACTTGATAAGAAACAATCTGAGTTTTATCAGAAACAGTCATTATACTTTTAAAAGAATTTGCCACTTTTGTTTGCTGTTTAGACAATCTCTTGAAAAAACTTACAGATTTATCCTGTAAATTAGCGTGTATAGTTTTAAAATGTTTACTCAATTTACTAGGAAACAATAATTCATTTGCCATTTTACATCCACATACTAAACATAGTGGTAAAGGAAGATCTTCAGTTCTGGTCCAAGTGAAACCAAAGCTTAAATAACTTTTATTGTATTTGAGAGTAGGCTGTGATTTTGCTTTCTTACTCGCACTTAACTTTTGCTCACTTCCAGAATCGGAATCTTCAATATCATGCTTTTTTTTTAATCTACCCATTATATTTGGGTGTATTTATCTAAAAATAATATAATAATGTGTTAATAATAAATATAATAATGATGTGTTAACAAAAAGAGCAGTATTTCCATAATGAAATGGTATAATAGAGTAACTATATTTATTTTTGTATCTGGGCACATGCCGTGAACCAGCGCAGCTAGTAATTCCAGGTCCTGAGTGGGAACTTTGTGGAATTAAGAAAATACACAGAATTAAGAAAATATGGGGTCAGAAGGGCCCTGTAATTTCTGCTGGCAAGAACAAAGCACACCCCAAAACTGCATCTTGCTTTATTTACAGGGCAAAGTGAGGTCATTAGCAAATCTTAACTTTACACCAAACAAAGGATAGAAGAAACTTGCCTCCAGTCTTTTCGGGGAACATGGTGGGGGGCGGGTAGTGTAAACAATCCAGCACCACAGCTTAACAGCTTTTTGCAACCTAATCGGCAAATGAGGTGGGGGTTGGGCAGACTGTCAGCTTACAGGCAATTCCCCTCACCTTTGTCCCCAAAAAATCTAAACTCCAAAAACCCTGTTTGTTTTTTGGTCCCTAACAGGAACATATTTCTCTGGAATACCATGGGGCACACCTGGAAATCTTCTAGGGTGCACCGCTGCACCCTGGCACACACTTTGAGAACCACTGTGTTAGACAATTGTTCCGAAGTGCAGGGATTGCCAGTTCATTCCCCAGTCAGGGCACATACAAAAACGGATTGGTGTCCCTATCTCTCCCTCTCTTTCCCTGCCTCTCTCTGAAGTCAATAAAATAAACATTAAAAAAGCAAGAAAGGAGATAGTAGAGAATGACAGAGGTCTGAGGCCACAACCAGGACAACAAAAAAGTCAAGTAAGAGAAAAAACATCCATAACAAGATATGCTTTTTAAAACCCAGAGACCTTAGGAACTTGCAGCCCAACATATTTGATTTGTTTTTTCATATGATTATATTTATAGAAATTGTTTCTCATCATCTCTGTTCTTGAGCACATTAATCATATCATTTTAAGCTTTTGTGTAATAGCTCTAAGATTGGAATCACATATTATCTGTTTTTCCTTTGTTTTTAGTTATGTAGTCCTATCTTCTGGTATCCAAGTTAACTCTTTTTTTTTAATTAATTTTAATTTATTGTGTTTACATGGATTCAAGTGTCCCACTCAATAAAACACCCTCACGCCCAACCACATGTCCCAAAATTCACCCCCTTTGCCCCATTCTCCCTAACTCCCTCCTCCCCCTTTCCTCTGGGATTTACTGTCCTGTTATATGTGTCTATGTGTTATGTATATATAATTTCACTGATTCTTTCACTTTCTCTGATTCCATCCTCTCATCCCCCTTTCCTCTGATAGCTGTTCCTGTGCTCCCTGTGACCCTGCGTCTGTTCTATTTCATTCCTCAGTTCACTTGGTTCATTAGATTTCACATATAAGTAAGATCATATGATATTTGTCCTTCTCTGCCTGGTTTATTTCAGTTAGCATAATAATCTCCGGGTCCATTCATGCCATCGCAAAAGGTAAGATTTCCTTCTTTTTCACAGCCACGTAGTATTCCACTGTGTATATGTACCAATACTTTTTAATCCATTCATCCACTGATGGACACTTGAGCTGTTTCCAGATCTTGGCTATTGTAAACAAGGCTGCAGTAAACATGGGGGTGCATTTCTTCTTTTGAACCAGTGACTTGGTATTCTTAGGATATATTCCTAAAAGTGAGATAGCTGGGTCAAAAGACAGTTCCATTTTTAATTTTTTGAGGAAACACCATACTGTTTTCCACATTAGTTGCACACATCTGTGTTCCCAGCAGCAGTGCAGGAAAGTTCTCTTTTCTCCACACCCTCACCAGCACTTCTTGTGTGTTGATTTGTTAATGAGCGCCATTCTGACAGGTGTGAGGTGGTATCTCATTGTGGTTTTAATTTGCATTTTTCTGATGATTAGCTTGTGTAGAGCATTTTTTGATATTCCTATTGGCCATCTGTATATCCTCTTTGGAGAAGTGTCCATTCAATTCCTTTGACCATTTTTTAATTGGATTGTTTATCTTCTTGGGGTTAAGTTTTAGAAGTTCTTTATGAATTTTGATTATTAGCCCCTTATCAGCTATATTGGTAAATATTTTCTCTCAATTTGTGGTTTGCCTTTTTATTTTGTTAATGGTGTTTTATGCTGTGCTAAAGCTTTTTAGTTTGATATACTACCTTTTGTTTATTTTGTCCTTTATTTCACTTGCCTGTGGAGATAAAATAGCAAAAATATTACTACCAGAGATATCGCAGAGTTTACTGCCTATGTTTTCTTTCAAGATGTTTATGGATTCGTGACTTACATTTAAGACTTTTATCCACTTTTGAGTTTATTTTTGTGAATGGTGTAAGTTGGTGGTCTAATTTTTTTTTCATGTAACTGTCCAGTTTTCCCAACACCATTTATTAAAGAGACTGTCTTAACTCCACTTTATGCTCTTACCTCCTTTGTCAAATATCAATTGACCATAAAGGCATGGGTTTATTTCTGAATTCTCTTTCTATTCCATTGATCTGTATGCCTGTTCTTATGCGAGTACCAAGCTGTTTTGATTATAATAACCTTGAAGTATAACTTGATTTCAGGAATTGTGATACCTCCCACTTTATTCCTCATTTTCAAGATTGCTGAGGCTATTTGTGTTCTTTTTTGGTTCCATATAAATTTTTGGAATATTTGTTCTATATCTCTAAATTGTGCCATTGGTATTTTAATAGGAATTGTATTGAATCTATAGATTGCTTTGGATAGAATAGACATTTTAATGATGTTTATTTTTCCCATCCAAAAACACTGTATATGCTTCCACCTGTTTGTGTCTTTCCTGATTTCTTTTTTAAATGTCTTATAATTACCCAAGTATAAATCTTCCCCCTCCTTGGTTAAATTTACTCCTAAGTACTTTATTTTTTTTTTGTTGCAATAGTGAAGGGGATTGTTTCCTTATTTTCTCTTTCTGACAGTTTATTGTTGATGTATAAAAATACTACTGATATCTGAATATTAATTTTATATCCTAACACCTTGCTAAATCCATTTATCAGGTTTAGTAATTTTTTGACTGAGACTTTGGGGTTTTCTATGTACAGTATCATGTCATCCGCAAATAATGATAGTTTTAATTTTTCTTTTCCAATTCGGATGCCTTTTATTTCTTCTTGTCTGATTGCTGTGGCTAGAACTTCCAGAACTATATTGAATAAATGTCATGAAAGAGGGCACCCCTGCCTTGTTCCTGATATTAAGAGAATTGCTTTTAATTTTTGCCCATTGAGTATGATGTTGGCTGTGGGTTTGTCATAGATGGCCTTTGTAATGTTGAGGTATGTTCCCTGTATTTTCACTTTGCTGAGAGTTTTGATCATAAATGGGTGCTGGATTTTATCAAATGCTTTTTCTGCATCTATTGATATTATCATGTGATTTTTATCCTTCCTTTTGTTTATCTGATCAATCATCTTGACTGATTTGCAAATATTGTATCAGCTTTGCCTCCTCGGAATAAATCCCACTTGACCATGATGTATGATCTTTTTGATGTATTGATGGATCTGGTTTGCTAATATTTTCTTGAGAATTTTAGCATCTAAGGTCATCAGGGATATTGGCCTATTGTTTTCTTTTTTTTGTAGTGTCTGTACCTGGTTTTGAAATAAGGATCATGCTTGCCTCATAAAAGAGCTTGGAAGTCTTCCTTCCTCTTGAATTTTTTGAAATAGCTTGAGAAGGACAGGTGTTAGTTCTTCTTTGAATGTTTGGTAAAATTTGTATGTGAAGCCATCCGGTCCAGGACTTTTGTTTGCTGGGAGTTTTTTGACAACAGTTTCTATAGTATTTGTTGTAATCAGTCTGTTTAGGTTTTCTGATTCTTTCAGATTGAGTTTTGGAAAATTGCATGTTTCTAGAAATTTATCCATTTCACCTACATTGTCCAACCTTTAGTCATACAGACCTTCATAGTATTTTCTTACAATCCTTTGTATTTCTACATTGTCAGTTGTTACTTCTTCATTTTCATTTCTTTAAGTCATCTCTCTTTTTTTCTTGATGAATCTGGTTAAAAGTTCATCAATTGTATTTACCTTTTCAAAGAACCAGCTCTTGGTTTCATTGATCTGTATTTTTTTTTTTTTTTTTTTTTTTAGCCTCTATGTCATTTATTTCCACTCTGATCTTTATTATTTCCTTCCTTCTACTTCTGCTGGGCTTTATTTGTTGTTCTTTTTCTAGTTCTTTTAGATGCAGGGTTAAGTTGTTTATTTAAGCATTTTCTTGCTTCTTATGGTATGTCTGTAATGCTTTGAATTTCCCTCTCAGAACTGCTTATGCTGTGTCCCATAAATTTTGAGTTGTTGTATGTTCATTTTCATTTGTTTCAAGGAAATTTTTAATTTCTCCCTTGATCTCATTGTTAACCTATTCATTATTTAATAACATGCTATTTTGCCTCCAAGCATTTCAATGTATTTTCAGCTTTTTTATTGTAGTTGATTTCTAGTTTCATACCATTGTGATTAGAGAAGATATTTGAAATGATTTCAATCTTCTTATATTTATTGAAACTCCTTTTGTGTCCTAACATGTGGTATGTCCTAGAGAATATACCATGAGCACTTAAAAAGAATGTATATTCTGCTACTTTGCAGTGGAGATATCAATTAAATCCAGTTGATCTAGTGTGTCATTTAAGGCCACTGTTTCTTTGTTAATTTTCTGTCTGGAGGCTCTATTCATTGATGTTAGTCAGGTTTTAAAATGCTCTACTAACTATTGCTGTCTATTTTGCCCTTTATGTTTATCAAAATCTGCTTTAGCTTTACCAGGCAGTGGCTCAGTGGATAGAGCATTGGACTGGGATGTGGAAGACCCAAGTTCAAGACCCCAATGTCTCTGGCTTGAGAATGAGCTCATCTAGTTTGAGCACAACTCAACATCTTGAGCCCAAGATTGCTGGTTTGAGTAAGTGGTCACTCGCTCTGCTGTAGCTCCCTAATCAAGGCACATATGAGAAAGCAATCAATGAACAACTAAAGTGCTGCAATGAAGAGTTGATGCTTCTCATCTCTCTGCATTCTTGTCTGTCTGTTCCTGTCATTCCCTCTTTCTATCTCTCTTTGTCTCTGTCATACACACACACACACACACACACACACACACACACACACTTCTGCTTTATATATTTAGGTGCTCCTATATTAGGAGTGTAAATATTTACAATGGTTATATTCTCCTGTTGGATTGCTTCCTTTATCATTATGTGGTGACCTTCTTTATCCCTTATAGCCTTTGTTTTGAAGGCCATGTTGTCAGATATAAGTATTGCTATCCAGCTTTTTTTTTTCATTTTGATTTGCATGAAATACTTTTTTCATCCCTTCACTTTCAGTCTATGTGTATATTTTGTTCTGAAGTGGGTCTCTTGTAGACAGCATATGTATGGGTCCTGTTTTCTTATCCATATAGCTACCTGATCTCTTTTGAGTGGAGCATTTAATCCATTTACATTTGAGGTTCTTATTGATAATACTTATTTATTGCCATTTTATTCTTTAAATCTACAATTCTCTTTCTTTTGATTTATTTTTTCCTTTGCTCTTTTTATAGCAGGCCCCTTAACATTTCTCATGGTTCTGATTTGATTGTAATGAAATCCTTGAGTCTTTATTTTGTCTGAGAAGCTTTTTACTTCTCCTTCAATTTTAAATGATAGCCTTGCTGGATAAAGTGGACTTGTTTGTAGGTTCTTGTTTTGCATCACTTTGAATATTTCTTGCCAATCCCTTCTGGCATCAAGTGTTTCTGTTGAGAAGTCAGATGTCAACCATATGGGGGCTTCTCTGCAGGTAATTAACTGCTTTTCTCTTGCAGCTTTTAGTATTCTTTCTTGTCACTTAACTCTGGTATTTTAATTATGATGTGTCTTGATGTAGGCCTCCTTGGGTTTCCTTTAATGGGACTCTCTATATTCCTTGAACTTTGTGACTTTTTTTTATTAATTTAGGAAAATTTTCTACTGTGATTTCTAAACAGGTTCTTTATCCCTTGTTCATTCTCTTCTCCTTTGGGGACCCCTATGATATGGATTTTTTCTGTTCATGTTGCCACAGAGGTCCCTTAGAGTTTCCTTAGTCTTTTTGAGTCTCTTTTCATTTTGCTGTTGTGCTTCTATGCTTTTGTTTATCTTGTTCTCTAAATCACTGATTTGATCCTCTGCTTCATTCAGCCTGCTGTTGGTTCTTTCTAGTGCAGTCTTCATTTCTGATATTGTATTCGTCATTTCTGACTGGGTTTTTTTTTATGATTTTAATGTCCTTTTTGATGCTTGCTATATCTTTATTTAGGTGCTCATTATGACCGTCCATTCTTACTTTACTTGAGTTTGGTTACTTCCATTTCATTTAATTTGTTTTCTGGGGATTTCTCTTCTTGATTCATTTGGGTTGTATTTCTCTGTCTGCCCAGTTTGTCTGTGTATTTGGTAGTGCTGTTTGACTTTGAAGTTTGTTGTAGTGTCTTTATGAGGAAGCTGGGCTCATTGGTACTAATCTCCAGGCCACCTGATTTCCTTGCTCTAGGGATGCTTCTTGAGGGTAATATTTTTCCTCCTGTTGTATGTGAGTATGAATGCAATTGGTCCTTTTGTGGGTTCAGTTATCCCTTCACACAGGCTAGCTCTAAGGGTCAATATTGATCATGTCTATTTAAAACTGCACAATGTCTGTCCTGTTGGGCATATAGTCTCCAGTGTCTGGTGCCTGCTAGACTCCTCCTTTGGGTGTGCTGCTTGTGTGGCTAGCTGAGTCTAGGGTTGTGCTGTCTGCCACCCACTACCAGTTGTGTTCATTCTAGATCTTCTTGGGTTGACATCAGATGTTGTTTGTAACCCACTGTGGGTTACTTGTCTGAAGCTACTGCTCTTTTTTGCTGTTTGTGTTTGTATTTTCTGTGCTTGGGTAGTGAAGGAGGGGCCAACCTGTGTATAAGGATCAGCTTTCTCCTGCTTAGAGATGACAACAGCTCCATAATATTTGCCTCCACTTTTTAGCTACTCTGCCTCCTTTTGCAGCTGCCTGGTCTTCCCACAGAGTCTTCTGTAGAAAGACTGTACGGTGAGCTCAGACTGGCCTCACCCAACCAACCCCTCTACAGGTTGCAAGCTTGGTGGGTTAGGGCAGCTGAGGTTAGGAATACAACATTAGTGAGACCTCCTTCTTCAGGGATCACAAGGTCAGGAGCACAGCATGAAGAAGGGGGCCCCTACTCCACAGCCTAATCCCTCAGCCACTGCTGGGTACTCAAATTTTATTTCTCTCCCACAGGTGAGCAGCAGGTTCAGTTTCAGTGGTGCCAACAGTCCCCTCTGCAGAAGTTCTTACAGCTGTTGAGACCCTCATATCAGGGAGGAAGACTGAGAGAGTCCTCTCCTGGGGCTGACTGTGCCCCCCCAAATTGGCTAAAAGCTTCTCAACCAGTTCCAACAATAGGCTCACAGGGACACATATGTTAAATGTCCATGTTCCAAGCCTTTCTCCCTTCCTTCTGTGGAACTCAGCCCAGCAGGGCAGGATATCCAGCACTCAGGCTGGCTGACTGTGAAGCTGCACCCTATCCAATGCAAATGAGCTACTGTGCCGGTGCTGATCACAGAGAACAGAACTAGCCTCAGCTGGGCCAGGTGTGAAAAGCCTATCCTTAGGATTCTAGTCTAGCAAGGGTTTTTAGGTCCTAAACTGATGCTTTCCACAGCTGGCCAATGGATATGCCAGCCCTGGGCCTCCCTGGCAGGAACCCAACACAGACCAGTGGGAGACACTGCCTGTGACTGGCCCTCAGCAACCTTCTTGGAGCTACAAGCAATCCAGAGTTTGTGGCTGCCTCTGCTGGGCCCAGGTGCACATAGAAATACAAAAGTGCACCTAGGCTGGCTTTTACCCATGCTGGGCCTGGGGGAAGTCTGCCTAAAAGGTAAAGGTTCCCACCTCCTGCTGCCTCTGTCTGCTAGCTGCTTGTTGGGCTCAGCCACTGAAAAAAACCTCTGGTAGAGCCTGTGGCAATTCAAGGATTAGGAGGGGTGGTGGGTGTGGCTTCGCCCCTCTGTTCAGGTGTCAGTCTGTCCAGACTTTTTCATAGACCTCAGTAGGGTGTGGCCTCTGAGACCCAGAGATGTGATCTGCCTGCAATCCAGACATTTTCCACTGAGTCTCCTGTGGGGAAGAAGCACCAGTCATAGACTCGCGAGCATGCAGGGGAAAGCTCTGGCCTCAACGCCAGAAAACTGAGTCACTGACATGCCCCCTGCTTCCTGGCAGTTGCTTTCTCCCAGGCTGATGCAGCTCCACCCAAGAAAGATAGTGACTGTAATATTGGAAATGACTCAGCACAGGGGTTGTGATGACTGTGCTCCACAGTGTCTCTCCCCAGGCCTCCAACTTTACACTCTCCTCACCCAACTCTAGTCCTTTCAGCTCTCCCCCACCAGAGTCCCAGATAAGTGGCTGTGATGAGATTTTCTATGTTGGCCCTTTAAGATGGAGCCTATGTCTCTGAGAGCTCCTGTCTCTTTCTTGCAGAGAAACCTAGGCTCTTTTCACCTCCAAATGTGTGGGCACTTCATCTAGGCTCTGGGGCTCTAGGCTGGGGCTCCAAACCTGGTGCTGAGGACTCACACCTCTCAAAGCATCCCTCTCTGCAGTGAGAGTCTTTTCAGACTGTTACAGTAATATAATGTTATAGTAATTAAAAATTGAGAAGTGTAGAAAGATATGGAAGATATACAGAATTAAGTTAGGATATAATATTAAAAGCAATTAAAGAAAATGAATAAGGCTATGCCGTCTGGACAGGAATTAATCTAGTGTGTACAGATAAGATAGGCAGACTCTGCCTTTCGTGCAGGGCCCAGTTAGTGTGTGTGTAAAGTTATAGGTTGATAAAAAGCAGTTTGATGTCATAACTGTATAGGTTAACATAAACAAGAAGCTTCCCTAGGAACACCTTAAAAGTGGCTTATGTGACATTCCAGTAGATTAATATAAAAAGGACTCCCTGTGAGGAACTCCCAAAAAGGTGGTTTGAGGTGATAATCCTGTAAATTGACACCTGTTAGAAGGTGTAGGCCAGAAAAGGTACTAAAGCTAAGGGGCCTCCCTGGTGCGGTAGTCACCCAGACTCCAACGTTGAACGTGAACTGTCTCCACGCCTCTCTGACAAAGGACAGCTGAGAGGAGCATGCAGATGGGGCCCCCTTAAGCTGTACTCAGACACACCAAAAGGATTTGTGAGTAATAAACTGCCTGTGTGATTCTTGCAACTAACTTGTGTGTCTTTCCTTCGGTGGCAGTTGTTCTCAGCACTGATAAGTAGAATCCTCATAGCCACCTCAAGAGTAGTCTGAAAGAGGCTGCTAGCCCTGCTGTTAAGCAGGAGTGTCCCACTGTGCGGAGAAGCTGAATCAGGGACACCTGATTGACATCAGGCTCAGGCTCTACTGGGACACGAACCCTCAGCCACCGCTCGCTCCTGGGAGTGGGGCAGTCCTTTCCACATCTCTGCCTTTCCTACCAGTCTTGGTGTGGCTTCTTCTGTGATCCTTGGTTATAGACTCCTCTTCATTTAGTCCAAAGTTGGTTTTTTAAGATGATTGTTCTTAAATTAAGTTTTAATCCAATTTGGTACTGGGGGGTGGCAGTTCTATTTTTAACACTTTTAATGAAAAGTTTCAAACATAAACAAAAGAGAGAGAATAGTGATGAAATTCATGCATGTACTACACTGGAATTCTATAGTTATCCTCAGTTAACTCTTAATTGCCATGCATTGTATATGAAAAAATTATACAGGATATGCTAGCTTCCTCCAGAAAGAGTTTCATTTTCTTCCCAAAAGCAGTTAGACTAAAGGCAGATCCAATTAGGAGCTGAGTTGCCTTGAGACTACACCTAGCCTTTGAAAGGGCTGGTCTATTTCTGGTTTATCTTAGGATCTAGTCTTTTTGTTGTTGTTGTTGTTTGGGTTTTGGTTTTTTTAATGAAGAGGAGGAGAGATGGTGAGGCAGACTCCTGCATGCACCTCAACTGAGATCCACCTGGCAGCCCTGTCTAGAGCCAATGCTCAAGTATCAAGCTATTTTTAGCACCTGAAGCTGATGCACTCTGACCATCTGAGCTATCCTCAGCACTCGGGGCCGGTGCTCAAACCAATCAGGCCACTGGCTGTGGGAGGGGAAGAGGGAGAGAAAGGGTAGAAAAACAGATGGTTGCTTCTCCTCTGTCCCTGACCAGGAATCAAAACAGGGATGTTATATGTCTATCCACTGAGCCACTGACCAGGGCCAGGGTCTAGTCTTTCAACAGTCTTAACTTAGGCATTTACCATGGCCATTCCTCCATGGTGGAATCTGAACTCTAGTGGTTTATTTTGCTTGTTTGGTTAGTTGATTTTGAAGGCAGGGGGTCTTTTTTGGAGAGAGTGGTCTGCCTAACTCTAAGAGAAAGCCAAAAACTTTTGGCCTCTACTTTTTACCCAGGCCCTCATCTATGCTTATAAATCAGCAAAAACTTACAGAGGAAGCAGCATGGTTACCTCAACGGGCTTCCTTTTTCTCTTTCTTGGCCGCTCAAGTCCTGGACACCTTGGTTATTTTCTGACGAATTCAACAGCTGTGTGTGTATGTGTATTTTGATGCAAATAATGATAACAAAATTTAAAATGACAAAAGGAAATAAATTCACCCATCATCAATCATCAGATATATTCAATTTAGTGTTTCGGTATTTTCTTAAATTCTTTTCTCTTATGCATTTGTGTTGGCCTTTTTACATCATTATAAAAAATAGTGTCACTACAACTTTATATATTTGTAAGAACTCTAAGAAAAAACATACAAAATTTTAAAGTGTAAAGCCTTTTAGAATTCTTTAGTAAATGATGTAAGGATTCAAATCATCAGATGTAGTCTGGAGCACCAAAGATCTTATGATCTGGTCATGGATACCCAAAACATGCATAACACTTAAAGGTTTTCAACTCAGTGATGAGACCTATTCTCTAACTACTTGATTTAGCAACAAATAAAAACATTATTTTTATTTTATCATAAACAAATAGCAAAAGAAGTTCCAATCTAAAAACTGATTAAATTAACATTGCAAAACAAACCAAGAAAAAGTATTTTTCAGGGCTTATGCTTAAGCTTCCTTTTTAAAAAAATAAATCTATAAAAACTGCTTTCCTCTATCTTTCATTTATTATATCCTCCCAAGTAGTAAATATTGTACATGAGTTTGTGAGCAAGCCAGCCAGCTTTTGACTACCCTATAATCTAGTTAATTTAAGATCAAGCCACCAAGGTATTAAGCTGACCATAGCCCCTCCTTCTGACGAGCTGTTATTCTGTGAAGTCAATGTGCTAAGGATAGAATTTCACAATAGGGATTTTCCACATCTATGTTGTAAAAGAAATTATTTGTGGTGTAATAGATATTTTGCCAGACCAACTGACTCAGTCCTTATAGTTTCTATGCTCCATACTCCTCCCTGTTAGGTTTTAGATTCACACTTGTCCTGAAATCAAGGCAGGCCAGCATGATGCCTTGGAAGCCACTTTTCAGACATGAGGGCCAGGAAGAGCTCATGACATTTCTCATTCCTTTGCAGACAAACCTGGTGAGTAATCTTTAGAGGAGTCTTTCCCCTGCAGGTTAGTTAAACTGCTGAGCCAACAAACCTATGAAACATATCATGTATATTATAACCTGGCTTGTATGTATAAATCTAAAAATTTCTTAAAAGCAAAGTTTAAAATTATGGAAAAATATTATTTGTCCTTCTGAATAAAGTGACTCAGCTATTTGCATACCCAAATTGACATATTTTTAGAGATGAAATATGGTATAATATGAAGCTTATGTTTTAAAGAAAATACTATTAATAATAGTAATAATACCTTGAGCTTTAAATTATCAATTATGTTCAACATAAACAAATTAACAAGCCCATTTATAAAAAGTAAGTAATTTAACATGAAGCTGGGAGATGTTTCTGGTAAGTCAAAGATTATGTTTGCAAAGAAGTAACACTTTTTTACTCTTTTTTGAACAATTCCCAGATTTCTTTAAAATGATTATAAGTACCCCTTTGACACTCATAGGTACGTGTTCCTAGATCTTCATAAATTCTCAAATTTTTTAATTGATTTTAATTTATTGTGTTTACATAGATTCTAGTGTTGCCCCAAATGCATCTCCCCCCCAATATTTGCCTCAACATCTCCCTTGCTCCCCTCCCAACAACTCCCTCCCCCCTTCCCTTCAGGTTTATTTCATCCTATCATCCCCTTTCCCTCTGTCCTCTTTTCCTCTGGTCCCTTTGACCCTCTTCTGTCTCAATTCCATTCCTCAGTTCACATTATTCATTCGATTCCTCAAGTAAGTGAGGATATATTTTTCTTTCTCTGCCTGGCTTACACTTAACATAATAGTTTCTATGTCCATCCATGTTGTCACAAAAGGTAAGATTTCCTTCTTTTCCATGGCCCCATATTATTCCATTGTATATATCTACCATGGCTTTTTAATCCACTCCTCTACTGACAGACACTCGGGCTGTTTCCAGATCTTTGCTATTGTGAACAATGCTACCATAAACATGGGGGTGCATTTCCCCTTTTGAAACAGTGCTATGGTGTCAGACAGGTGCAAGATTTATCCAGATGGTCACTAAGTAAGTATGTAATGTCTAATCACTGGGGTGAACACCTGAAACTAATAAAATATTGTTAGGAACTGTAGTTGAAAAAAACTCTTAAAGATTAAAAAATAAAATAATACTATAAGAAACTACAGGCAGCTAGGCAGCTATCTCAGCTCACCAGAAAACAAATATTGGGCTGCCACCTAATATCCTTAACCCAACCACAATTTACTCCTTTTCAAAATTGCAATAAAGTACATGTTATGGATCTTGAGAGCCAAGAAAAATCACTGCAAATATCAAACATCAAATATTTTAAAAACAATGATCACTTGCTATTGAGTATCTGATAATGATGCAAAGCTCACAGTGTGGCATATAAATATTCTTGGGAAGTTTTAAAAAGACATCGAGGCCCTGGCCGGTTGGCTCAGCGGTAGAGCATTGGCCTGGCGTGTGGAAGTCCTGGGATTAATTCCCGCCAGGGCACACAGGAAAAGCACTCATCTGCTTCTCCACCCTTCCCTTTCTCCTTCCTCTCCCACAGCCAAGGCTCCATTGGAGCAAAGTTGGCCCGGGCGCTGGGGATGGCTCCAGGGCTTCCTTCTCAGGTGCTAGAATGGCTCTGATTGCAGCGGAGCAACGGCCTAGATGGGCAGGGCATTGCCCTCTGGTGAGCATGCCAATGGATCCAGTCAGGCACATGCGGGAGAGTGTCTGTCTGCCTCCCCGTCACTTCTCACTTCGAAGAAATACAAAAAAAAAAAAAAGACATCGAAGGACTCTGATGGTTTAAAATGAAAATATTTATCGCTGGCTGAATAGCTAGGTTGGTTAGAGTATCTTCCAAAAGCGTAGAGGTTGCCAGTTCAATCCCCAGTCAGGGCACATACAGGAACAGATCTGTGTTCCTGCCTCTCTCTCTTTCTCTCTCTCTCTCTCTCTCTCTTTCTCCCTCCCTCCCTTTTTCTCTTGCTAAAATCAATAAATAAAAATTTAAAAATAAAATAAAATGGAAATATTTTAACATTCAGAAAACAATACATGGAATTATTAAAAGGTTCACTTTTAAAAATGGCTGGTACAAATATAGAAGATAGACTAAATCAGATTGATTCTTTCTCTTGCAGGCTGTACCTTTGAAGGACTGCTGAATGGAGTTGGTCTATTTAGTAGTATACTTCTGACATATAAGAGAAAAAGTTGCTTTCATTCTACTCATAGACTTATTTCCATAAGTAAATATTTTTATAAATAATGACATCCTAAATGCTTTTAAGATCATTTTTTTTTAATTTTTTTTTCTCTTTATTCACTTTAGAGGGGGGAGAGAGAGAGAGAGACAGAGAGAAGGGGGGAGGAGCAGGAAGCATCAACTCCCATATGTGCCTTGACCAGGCAAGTGCAGGGTTTCGAACCGGCAACCTCAGCATTTCCAGGTCGACACTTTATCCACTGCGCCACCACAGGTCAGGCTTAAGATCATTTTACTGCTACAGCATCCAAGAACACATCACAATTTTTTTAAAAGTCATAAAAGAAAGCCCAAGTAGAAAAGAACAGAATGTGGCAACAATTAATTTTTACACCAATAAATAAGCTTTGGTTTCTATAGCCAAAATCAGAATTTAAGCCAGAAAAAAATACCTGCATAGTAAGCAAGGGAAATTCCTTTTTTTAGAAAAATAATCCTTCCAATTCCTTTAAGATTTTCAAGTCAACCACAGAAAGAAATGTGGTAATCAAAGTCAACCACAGAAAGAAATGGTGGCAAATGACAGTGATAGGAATACAGCATAGTGATGCTAACACTGAGAAGACACTGAAATGAAATTCTAGTTCAACAGGCTGAGACAATATAATAACCACTAATGGATGGTATTAGACAGACTTTTCTCACCAGCTCAAGGACTCAGTCAAATACCTGAATCTGACAAATTCATTTCCCACCTAGAATATATAAAATCTTTAAAAATTCAAACTCACATAAAGAAAACAAAGTCCTTTGGTGTAGATTGGGGGGGGGGGGGGGAATCCGTGTGCTTGAAATGCAAGGGAAGGGCAGCTTTCCTTTGCTGGTGTTTGCAGACCTGAATATTTTGAAGAAATGTCCCAGACTTTAAGAGAACGAGAAAGCCTTTTGCATTCTTTCACCCTGCTGTTCTTTGAAATCTGTCAAGTATCAAAGACTGAAAGACAAAAGCAAAAGAGGCAGATAAAAAAACACACCCCAGTAATTTGTCTAGGCTTTGCCTCTATCCCACATGGATGAGCCTATGCATAGCTAGCACTGTCTTTTCCCATGTGGTTAAAAATTAAGTAAATAAAGGAGAAAGGAATTTGAACGTGTAGCTAAGAAGGAAGATTATTTTTTAGACTTGGGGACTTCTGTGTAATAGTTGTTAGAAAGCAAGAAGATTTCTATTAAATTTCCTGCTTTTTATGTCACAATACGTAGCATTCCAGGAAGCCTGCCTGTCTTGAGCAAGTCAGTTCAGCTACCTGGGCCTCGGTTTGCTATCTGTATAATGAAGAGACAGAGGAGATGATCTCTGCTCTAATCCTAGCTCTAAAAGCCTTCAACCAGTGAATAGGAAAGTCCTTCCCTATGTCTACAGAAGTCTAGTTGTTACCATTGTTATTTCTTCTAAGCCAAAACCATTACTTGGATTCATGTCCTCCGTAGCCTAACAAATGTAACAACATATGTGATTCATTTATGTTTCTCAGGAGTGAAGTATAGTAGGTGGGAAATTATATATGAAGATTACACGGGCAATTAACCAGCTTTGTCAACTGAAGTAGTGACAGCTGTTAATCATATCTTATCACTCTTCCCCATTTTTAAATCTGTTATTATTACTCTTGTAACAATTTTCTGATCTCTTTACTTTCTCCCAATCTTTTCTTCCTTCAGAAAATTCTAACTGAACTCTTCCTGACCTTCTTTTACACTAGATAATTTTCCCCCTGGAAACTCTCAACTTCATTTCATTTCGCTTTCTGGTTTTCTGATTCTAGCTCCCTCTGCTGATTGTAACCAATTTGTTTTCAAGGGTGGAGGCAGACGTCAAATGAAAGCACTGACTCACACTGCTCTGTAGTCTCCAATGATGGCAGAAGAGAATGTTACTTGTTGAACTTGGAGGCACCATTCAGATTTTCAGGATCCAGCCTTTTATAAAAAAGAAAAGTGATTTTTTTTAAAGACTGCACTGAAAGTAACTGGATTATATGATTTTAACATTTTGTTGGTAGTTGCCATGACGTCTGGAGGAATCCACTGGCTTCTTGCTCTGATTTTAAGTCCTCACTCCAAACAAACCACATATTATCTTCACCAGCTCCTGAAAATTCTGGACCCGGAGTGGGTTCAGTGGTGGCTCTATTAGCATTTGCAGTGGAAAATAACAAAATCCCCTCTAACTAATTTAAGCAGAAAAGAGATTCATGAAAGGATGTTAGGTGACTTACAAAATCATAAGGTGACTAGAGGCTCAGTTTCCAGACAAATGCCCAAACAAAGCCACAGAACTAGCCTAAGTAGGACTCTGCTGTCCTCTTCATGATTTATTGCCAGGTCTTGACTTGACCTGCTACCACCTCCAGTACAAATATTACGTCTCATCACCTCTGCCGTACCTAAGAGTCAGCTCCTCACACAGCCATGTCTCATCTGAAGCCCAGCATCCCACATTTACCTCTGAACTGCCAGGAACGCTGAGACTCATAATGTGGGAATTTCCCTCAAATGTGCAAAGAATATTAAAAAATGGATAGGCAGCCAAAGATCTCACAAATTAGACTTCAGCTGTTGAATAAGAAGCAGAATCCCATGCCCCATCCCCTGGTTGTGCTCTTTTTTATTAAAGCATATTGAGCACTTTACGTTCATAAATGACAGGTCCTACAGGCAACAGAGAACAATACATATTGTCTTTGTCCGCATGCACGTCCAGAGCAACACTGGGATGCAGTATATGTTCAGCCAGGCTCATTCAAACAATGAATGCTCATACATTACTTCTGTTTAATCCAACAAATACATATCAAGCACTTGTTTTATCCAAGGCTTGTTTGAGGTGCTGAAGGATGATAAATAGTTGAATAAAACATGGCTCAGACCTCAAGAAATGTATAGCTTTGGGAATAAGAGAAATATTTGGGGACTACATTTAATACACCTTGATAAATACTATGCAATAATCAATATATGGGAAACGTGTCAAGGAAACAAAAGGAACAAACAGTTAACTCTGCCTTGAAAGCTGGGAAAATGGAGTAGCTATGGTTGACTCCAAGTGCAAAAGAGGGGTAAAGCATGTAAGCATTTAGCAACGCCAGGCATTCTTCCAAACACTTTACATGTAGTAACTCATTTAACCCCACTAACAAGCCTGCAATGTAGCTGTTATTAAAATTCCTGTTAGTCACAGGAGTTGAAAGTGGGTGTCCCAATTCCAGCATCTGGGCTCTCACCATGCCCCGAACACCATGCTGCTGTCTTATGATAGCATAGTCACAGATACTAAGGCAGGAAAGGGTGCATTCAACAAAGAGCAAAAATTTTAAGTGTAGTCATTTCTATATAATGGTTTGGGGGTACAGAAAAAGCTAAAAGATAAAATCATTATTAACCTTAAATTTAAATAATATCCTTAATCAGCAAGAATTAAGACCAATGTGACTTATCTTTGCCAGCACAACAGTAGTGAGGAGGAAGAGTAACGTTTTTTACTTTTTTTTTTCAAAATTGGTGGTAGAAAAAATGAAAGCTGTGCTAAGAAAAGTGAGTCTTGCTTTGTGCTGCAACACTTCACACGGTAACTTTGGAGCCTGAGTGTGCCCAGTTGCAAGAGGCTTCCTCCTCGATCAGACAGTGTTTATGCCCAAAGGGGCTTAGATAGGCACCTCTGTTCTCTTTCATGCCTTACGCCACTTCCCAGGACCACGACTGCTTTAGAGGCAAGCACAGAAAATATTCTATTGAAGGCAAGTTCAGATACCTTGTCACTTCAGGCACAGAAAGTTAAACCAAGCTACAATTTTTGAAAATCTCCTAAACAGAATAATTCCCCGATAGCAAAGAGGATCAGCTGGTTGACTTTTGTGACTTGTCCACCCCTGACATCTGTGATCCTGTGATATGACTCCAATTTGCCTTCACGGAGGGCTGTCTGCTGAGCTAATTGTATGCGTGCCTTTGTGCTTGCCTCTAATGTTTATTTCATTACAATATTTACAAAAGGACTTGAGAAATAATTCACTATGCAAATGAAAGTATGAATACACGATTCAGAGGAATATTAAAATTCATTAACCTTATTTACATTTAAACTATTATCATGTATATTTGAGCACAGTGCACCTGTCAGAACAGAGGGGATGGCGTACCAGCAGTCCGTTGAATAATCTATTCACTGTCTTTATTTCCTTGTCAAGTAGAGTGAAAACTTCCTCATCTTAGACACATTCAAAATCACTACCAAGCTGATTTATTTATTAGCAATTCTTATTTCTAGAGAAGTCTAATACATATTTCAAGTTGTCCTTTGGCATTTAAAAATCTATTCCCTTAAACAATTTTTCCATATTTGTTAATTTTGAAGTGCTGTGTTTCTCTTATCGCCCATTTGAAAATGCAGTAGACCAAACTTATTATTTTAAAGACTGACAAATAAAAGCTATGTATACATGACACCGTCTCTCACTCCCCAAATATCAGTTCTGAGAGAAAAGGAAAAACATAAAAGAAAAACAGTCAAATTGGTGGCTTGGTATTAGTCAGGCAAAGCAAACAGTTAAGTGGAATTTTCATTTTTTTTTTTTTTAGTCATTTATTTGACACTATCTTGATCCAGTTAGTATATGGAATCAAGTGACAAGTCAAAACAGTGAGCAGAGCCACCATGATGATGTGTAATGCTCTCTCTGGCAGTGAGAAATGAATCTGCCCTAGACAGGCCACTTGGCTTTGGGTTACATAGCAGAAAAAAACAACAGAAGGAAAGTTATATGATCTACAGCTGCTGTCTGATGATAAATAAGCATAACCCAGAAATATTGCAAGTTTGGTTCCAAACCACTATATTTAAGTGAGTAGCACAATAAAGTGAGTCACAGAAATTTTTTGGTTTTCCAGTATAATATATATAAAAGTTATGTTTATAATATAGTCTGTTAAGTGTGTAATATCATTATGTCTAAAAATATATACATACTTTACCTTAAAAATACTTTGCTGCTGCCTGACCAGGTGGTGGCACAGTTAATAGAGCATTAACCTGAGATGCAGAGGACCCAGGATCGAAACCCCAGGGTCACTGGCTTGAGCACAGGCTCATTGACTTGAGTGCGGGGTTGCCAGCTTGAGGATGGGACCAAGACATGACCCCATCATCGCTGGCTTGAGCCCAAAGGTTGCTGGCTTGAAGCCCAACGTCGCTGGCTTGAGCAAGGGGTCACTGGCTCAGCTGAAGCCCCATGGTCAAGGCACATATGAGAAAGCAATCAATGAACAACTACAGTACCACACAAGTTGATGCTTCTCATCTCTCTCCCTTCCTGTATGTCTGTCCCTGCCTGTGCCTCTTTCTCTCTCTCTCTATCTCTATCTCCCTAAAAAAAGAAAAATACTTTGCTGCTACAAATGCCAAAGACTCATCTGACTCTTCAACAACTCATAATCTTTTTTCTGGTAGGTCTTCCTTTTAACTTGTAAAGAACTCAGTATCCATGAAGCAGGATAAAGCAAAGTGTAATAAAATAAGGTGTGCCTATAAATCCAATTAAAACACATATTTTTGTCCTGCTAATGCCTTCATGGGTTTGTGAATGCTAGTTGGCAAGTGGAAGCTGATGAGAGATCAACACAATAGGAAGGCGATATTTTGAAGATCTAAAAAAGCTAATGAGAAAAGAAGCTGATCACTGTATAGTGCAAGGGTCAGAATAGCCCCAAGGACAGGATGGTTGAAAAGATAGGACAGGCATTTCCAATAGTCCATCATTAACTTGTTTCCTATGGAATGTGTGATATAAGTACCTCCACACCACTCTTCTGTTTACCTTCAGTAGAGTCTGCTTGTCCACAAATGCTTTCTGTGTGGGTGGACTTTTAGGCAAAGTGTTGAGATTTCCATCTTCACCAATGCGGTGTAATGCCAGGATCAGGAGGCACCACCCTAAGGTGACAATCAAAGATAAATCCCTAGAGAGCAGAAGTTGTGCTCTGTAGCTCACAGAACCCTGATGTGAAGGTATACAACAGAACTTCCTGGCTTAAATGGACAACCTTAGATTATGGAAAGAGAGGCAGCATTTAAAGAACAAGCCTTGGGCCCTGGCCGGTTGGCTCAATGGTAGAGCGTTGGCCTGGCGTGTAGAAGTCTCAGGTTCGATTCCTGGCCAGGGCACACAGGAGAAGTGCCCATCTGCTTCTCCACGCCTCCCCCTCTCCTTCCTCTCTGTCTCTCTCTTCCCCTCCTGCAGCGAGGCTCCATTGGAGCAAAGATGGCCCGGGTGCTGGGGATGGCTCCTTGGCCTCTGCCCCAGGTGCTAGAGTGGCTCTGGTCGCAGCAGAGCAATGCCCCAGAGGGGCAGAGCATCGCCCCCTGGTGGGCAGAGCCTCGCCCCCTGGTGGGCGTGCTGGGTGGATCCCGGTTGGGCGCATGCGGGAGTCTGTCTGACTGTCTCTCCCCGTTTCCAGCTTCAGAAAAATACAAAAAAAAAAAAAAATGAAAGAACAAGCCCTGGCCAGGTAGCTCAGTTGGTTACAGCATTATCCCAATATACCAAGGTTGCGATTCAATCCCCCATCAGGTCATACAAGAATCAAATCAACAAATGATGACATCAATAGGTGGAAAACTGGACTGATGTTTCTCTCTATCTATTCATCTCTCTACCTTTCTCTCTAAAACTTAATTTTAAAAAATAAAGCAGGGAGATGACGTCAGAGTAATGGCGCGGTAGGAAGTGATACCAATAAATCTTCCCCAAAACTCAACAAAATCTTCAACCAAAAACAACAAACCTATCCTTGGAGCCTCCAGATGTTTCACAATACACCCGAAGGTATGGTCGAGTGAAAAATTGGCTAAATACATAATCAAACCCCGAAGGAAATAGGGGGTAGGAAATGCTTCGCCTTCCTCACTAACCTAAATAGGGTGGCTTTCACTAGGAACTGAGAATATAGAAACTAAGGCAGGCAAAGGAGGTGAATAGATCCAGGCCGCGGCACAAACGGCCGAACCAGGCTGTGGCACGGAGATCCAAGTCGAGGAAAAACTGTCCTGTGACAACCCAGGCAATACAAGCTAACACTCACACCAAACCCAGACAAAGAAAGACAAGCGGAGCAGCCATTTTCCCCATCTCCTGATTGGCGCGTGCAGATAATGGGTGAGAGATTCCTCCGAAAGCCCTGGGAGTGGGCGCCCATGTTATCCCACAGAGAGGCAGAGTCAGAGGCCTTTGTGTGGGCCGAAAGCGGAATCTTCGGGCCGCCGCAGCGCCCTGAAAAAGCTGCTCATGGGGAGGGAGCGAGAACTAATTCCAATGCTGGAACTTTTCCGTGCGGGCAGGAGTTTCACAAAGAGAGGGTGAGAGATGGCCGGCCTGATATCCTGCTCTGCGCACGCAGATAGTGAGCGAGAGATTCCTCCAAGCACCTCAGGAGTGGGCGCCCGTGTTACCCCACAGAGGAGCAGAGTCAGGGACCTTTGTGTGGGCCAAAAGCGGAATCTCCAGGCCACCCCAGTGCCTTGAAAAAGCTGCACATGGGGAGGGAGCGAGAGCCAATTCCAACACTGGAACTTTTCCGTGCGGGCGGGGGTTTCACTCAGAGCGTGAGACTGCCGGCCTGATATCCTGGTCTGCGCACAGATAGTGAACGAGAGTTTCCTCCAAGTCCCTGGAAGTGTGCTTCTGCCCGTGTTACCAGACAGAGTGGCAGAGCCAGAGGTCTTTGAGTGGGCAGAAGCCCCGCCTGATTATGCTAGCAGCTCTGACTGACTGAGCCTTACCCAGAGCCCTGTGCTGGGTGGGAATAGAGTGGGGAGTTGCCAGCTCTTTGAGCCTCTTACTATCCAGGCAGAGGCAGCAGCAACCCCATAGCTGGATTATCAGGCTACTAATTGAGGAAGGAAAGACTAGGAGAGAGGCTCCAAAAACACGGACTCTCTCACTGTCAGAGCCTATAAATGCTAATGAGCCTCGACTGCCAACGAGACTAAAGCACAATACATGACATCGCCATAGAGACTTATCAACTGCAAACCTCTACCTGAGTGTGCCAAAGGGGCAGAACCCGGGGTACAGAGTCACCCACCAGGAAGAGGGAGAGAAAAGAAAAAGCAAGAAGATAACCTCTCAAAATCAAGAATAATCCGCAGACTTTATAACCTATCCCATTTTATTATATTTGTTCGTTTCTTTCTCTTATCTTCATTCTTGATTTTTTTTTTTTCCTCCTCCAATTTGGTCGTTTAACTCTATGCCGGTCATACTCTCTCCTCTCCTTGAACTACACTACCCATAAAGTGTTACATCTCCCATTATCTTTTCTTTCCTCTTCCTTTCTCTCTATGAGGGTTGCACTCCAAAACCCTTAACTCTCTCTCTCTCTCTCTCTCTCTTTCTCTCTCCTCTTTTTTCTTTTTTCTTCTTTGAGTGGTTCCCTCTTTTTTTCTCTCTCTCTCTTTCTTTTCTCCCTCTATATTAGTTTCTTCGTTTCTCCTTTACGTCTCCTCTCATTCAAACCTCAATAATGAACAAATTATCTTATCTGGGACTCAAACATATGTTTGTGGCATTTTGGGGGGTTTTTACTTCACCTTTCTAACTCACTAGCAGTGCTCCCATCCCTGTCTCTCCATTTTTTCTAGTTCTTGTTCCACTAAATACAATAGTAATTTTTTAATTTGTCCCCCCATTTTCCTGTTTCCCTCTTATTCCTCTCATCATAACTCTTAGTCAACCAACACCTAAAAGCAAATCATTTTATTCTTGACCCAAATTTTTTCCTTATTTGCTTTTTGGGGGTCCATACCCCCCTTTTTTTCCCCTTTATTACTTCTCCCCAATTCAGGCCCTCCATTACAGGTATTGTTTGTTCTATTTAGTACAATATAATTCACAGTTCACAACAAGATTTTCTCAAAAAAGAGGGGACAGGAAAGGAGAGAAAAAAAGGAGGGGGGAATAATTTCCTTTTTTAATTTTTATTTTATTTTATTTTTCTTTATTTCATTATTAATTTTTAAAAAAAACACTTTTTGATTTTTAATTTTTTTTAACTTTTTATTCTTTATTAAATCTCATTAATACTATCAACAAAACCACACTCAGATGCCATTAAGGAAGAGAAAATTGAAAAGAAAGAGAGGTAACACAGATAGATGAGGAAAAATCTATGGAGAAAAAATTTAATATATTGGAAACCTTGGAGTTAAACGACAGAGATTTTAAAATAGAAATCCTAAAAATACTCTGAGATATACAAGAAAACACAGAAAGGCAATTTAGGGAGCTCAGAAAACAACTCAATAAACACAAAGACTATATTTCCAAGGAAATTGAAACTATAAAAACAAATCAAACAGAGATGAAAAACTCAATTCACAAGCTGAAAAATGAGGTAACAAGCTTTGCTAATAGAAAAGGCCAGAGAAAAGGTAGGATTAGTGAAATAGAAGACAAGCAACCTGAGGCACAACAGAGAGAAGAAGAAAGAGACTCAAAAATTTAAAAAAATGAGATAGCCCTACAGGAATTATCTGACTCCATCAAAAAGAATAACATAAGAATAATAGGTATATCAGAGGGAGAAGAGAGAGAAAATGGAATGGAGAACATACTCAAACAAATAATAGATGAGAACTTCCCAAGCCTGTGGAAAGAACTAAAGCCTCAAATTCAAGACACAAACAGAACCCCAAGTTTTCTTAACCCCAACAAACCTACTCCAAGGCACATCATAATGAAATTGGCACAAACCAACAGCAAAGAAAAAATTCTCAAGGGAGCCAGGGAAAAGAAGAATACAACATATAAAGGAAGGCCCATTAGATTATCATCCGATTTCTCAACAGAAACTCTACAAGCTAGAAGAGAGTGGACCCCAATATTTAAAGTCCTGAAAGAGAGGAACTTTCAGCCACGAATACTATACCCATCAAAGCTATCCTTCAAATATGAAGGAGAAATAAAAACATTCACAGATACAGAAAAGATGAGGGGATTTATCATCAGAAAACCCCACCCCAGGAAATACTAAAGGGGGTTCGCCAATCAGATACAAAGAACAAAGGAAAAACAAAGCCACAAGTAAAAGCTCCAAGAAGAACACAATAAAACCAAATTTAAACTGTGACAACAACAAAAAGAAAGAGGAGGAGAAGATGGAGATTAACAGTAGCAAAGGACAATGAAGTGCAAAAGTACTCACAAAATAGTGCACTACAATGAACAGGGTAGGAACCCTTTTCATTACTTAAAGGTAACCACCATTGAAAAAACCACCACAGAAGCACGATTTAAAAAAGATAGCAACAGAGGAAAGATGTATGGAATACAACCAAATAAAAACAAAAGATAGAAAAACGAAAGAGAAGGATCAAACAAGACACAAAACTAACAGAAAGCAATATATAAAATGGCAATAGGAAACTCACAAGTGTCAATAATTACACTAAATGTAAATGGATTAAACTCACCAATAAAAAGGCACAGAGTAGCAGAATGGATTAAAAAAGAAAATCCAACTGTATGCTGCCTATAAGAAACTCATCTAAGCAACAAAGATAAAAACAAATTCAAAGTGGAAGGCTGGAAAACAATACTCCAAGCAAATAACATCCAAAAAAAAATGCAGGCGTAGCAATACTCATATCGGATAATGCTGACTACAGGACAGCAAAAGTACTCAGAGACAAAAATGGCCATTTCTTAATGGCTAAGGGGACACTGAATCAAGAAGACATAACAATTCTTAATATATATGCACCAAATCAAGGAACACCAAAATATATAAGACAGCTACTTATTCACCTTAAAACAAAAACTGACAAAAATGCAATCATACTTGGAGACCTCAATACACCGCTGACGGTGTATTGCAAACAGAGAATCAACAAAGATATAGTGGCCTTAAACAAAACACTAGAGCACCTGGATATGATAGACATCTATAGGACATTTCATCCCAAAGTGACTGAGCATACATTTTTCTCTAGTGTACATGGAACATTCTCAAGAATTGACCATATGTTGGGCCACAAAAACAACATCAGCAAATTCAGAAAAATTGAAGTTGTACCAAGCATATTTTCTGATCATAAAGCCTTGAAACTAGAATTCAACTGCAAAATAGAGGGAAAAAATCCCACAAAAATGTGGAAACTAAACAACATACTTTTAAAAAATGAATGGGTCAAAGAAGAAGTAAGTGCAGAGATCAAAAGATATATACAGACAAATGAAAATGACAATACGACATATCTGAATCTATGGGATGCAGCAAAAGCAGTGATAAGAGGGAAGTTCATATCACTTCAGGCATATATGAACAAACAAGAGAGAGCCCAAGTGAACCACTTAACTTCACACCTTAAGGAACTAGAAAAAGAAGAACAAAGACAACCCAAAACCAGCCGAAGAAAGGAGATAATAAAAATCAGAGCAGAAATAAATGAAATAAAGAACAGAAAAATGATAGAAAAAATTAATAGAACAAGGAGCTGGTTCTTTGAAAAGATCAACAAAATTGACAAACCTTAGGCAAGACTTACCAAGGAAAAAAGAGAAAGAACTCATATAAACAAAATCCAAAATGAAAGAGGAGAAATCACCACAGACACCGTAGATATACAAAGAATTATTGTAGAATACTATGAAAAACTTTATGGCACTAAATTCAACAACCTAGAAGAAATGGATAAATTCCTAGAACAATATAACCTTCCTAAACTGAGTCAAGAAGAAGCAGAAAGCCTAAACAGACCTATAAGTAGAGAAGAAATAGAAAAAAACATTAAAAACCTCCCCAAAAATAAAAGTCCAGGCCCTGACGGCTATACGAGCAAATTTTATCAAACATTCAAAGAAGACTTGGTTCCTATTCTACTCAAAGTCTTCCAAAAAATTGAAGAAGAAGCAATACTTCCAAACACATTTTATGAGGCCAACATAACCCTCATACCAAAACCAGGCAAAGATGGCACAAAAAAAGAAAACTACAGACCAATATCTCTAATGAATACAGATGCTAAAATACTAAACAAAATACTAGCAAATCGAATACAACAACATATTAAAAAAATAATACATCATGATCAAGTGGGATTCATCCCAGAATCTCAAGGATGGTTCAACATATGTAAAACGGTTAACGTAATACACCATATCAACAAAACAAAGAACAAAAACCACATGATCTTATCAATAGACGCAGAAAAGGCTTTCGATAAAATACAACACAATTTTATGTTTAAGACTCTCAACAAAATGGGTGTAGAAGGAAAATATCTCAACATGATAAAGGCCATATATGATAAACCATCAGCTAACATCATATTAAATGGCACAAAACTGAAGGCTTTCCCCTTAAATCAGGAACAAGACAGGGTTGTCCACTCTCTCCACTCTTATTTAATGTGGTACTAGAGGTTCTAGCCAGAGCAATCAGACAAGACAAAGAAATAAAAGGCATCCATATCGGAAAAGAAGAAGTAAAGGTATCACTTTTTGCAGATGATATGATCCTATACATCAAAAACCCCAAAGAATCCACTAAAAGACTACTAGAAACAATAAGCCAATACAGTAAGGTCGCAGGATACAAAATTAACATACAGAAGTCAATAGCCTTTCTATATGCCAACAATGAAACAATTGAGAACGAACTCAAAAGAATAATCCCCTTCATGATTGCAACAAAAAAAATAAAATACTTAGGAATAAACATAACAAAGAATGTAAAGGACTTATATAATGAAAACTATAAACCATTGTTAAGGGAAATCGAAAAAGATATAATGAGATGGAAGAATATACCTTGTTCTTGGCTAGGAAGAATAAATATAATCAAGATGGCCATATTACCCAAAGCAATATACAAATTTAATGCAATTCCTATCAAAATTCCAATGACATTTTTTAAAGAAATGGAGCAAAAAATCATCAGATTTATATGGAACTATAAAAAAACCCGAATAGCCAAAGCAATCCTAAATAAAAAGAATGAAGCTGGGGGCATTACAATACCTGACTTCAAACTATATTATAGGGCCATGACCATCAAAACAGCATGGTATTGGCAGAAAAATAGACACTCGGACCAATGGAACAGAATAGAAAACCCAGAAATAAAACCACATATATATAGTCAAATAATATTTGATAAAGGGGCCAACAACACACAATGGAGAAAAGAAAGCCTCTTCAATAAATGGTGCTGGGAAAACTGGAAAGCCACATGCAGAAGAATGAAACTGGACTACAGTTTGTCCCCCTGTACTAAAATTAACTCAAAATGGATCAAAGATCTAAACATAAGACCTGAAACAATAAAGTACATAGAAGAAGACATAGGTACTAAACTCATGGACTTAGGTTTTAAAGAGCATTTTATGAATTTGACTCCACAGGCAAGAGAAGTTAAGGCAAAAATTAATGAATGGGACTACATCAGACTAGGAAGTTTTTGCTCAGCAAGAGAAACTGATAACAAAATAAACAGACAGCCAACTAAATGGGAAATGATATTTTCAAACAACAGCTCAGATAAAGGCCTAATATCCAAAATATACAAAGAACTCATAAAACTCAACAACAAACAAACAAACAATCCAATAAAAAAATGGGAAGAGGACATGAACAGACACTTCTCCCAGGAAGAAATACAAATGGCCAACAGATATATGAAAAGATGCTCATCTTCTTTAGCTATTAGAGAAATGCAAATCAAAATGGCAATGAGATACCACCTCACACCTGTTCGATTAGCTATTATTAGCAAGACAGGTAATAGCAAATGTTGGAGAGGCTGTGGAGAAAAAGGAACCCTCATTCACTGTTGGTGGGAATGTAAAGTAGTACAACTATTATGGAAGAAAGTATGGTGGTTCCTCAAAAAGCTGAAAATAGAACTACCTTATGACCCAGCAATCCCTCTACTGGGTATATACCCCAAAAACTCAGAAACATTGATACGTAAAGACACATGCAGCCCCATGTTCATTACAGCATTGTTCACAGTGGCCAGGACATGGAAACAACCAAAAAGCCCGTCAATAGATGACTGGATAAAGAAGATGTGGCACATATACACTATGGAATACTACTCAGCCATAAAAAATGATGACATCAGATCATTTACAGCAAAATGGTGGGATCTTGATAACATTATACGAAGTGAAATAAGTAAATCCGAAAAAACCAGGAACTGCATTATTCCAAAAGTAGGTGGGACGTAAAAGTGAAACTAAGAGACATTGATAAGAGTGTGGTGGTTACGGGGGAGGGGGGAGAGGGAGAGGGAAAGGGGGAGGGGGAGGGGAACAAAGAAAACTAGATAGAAGGTGACAGAGGACAATCTGACTTTGGGTGATGGGTATGCAACATAATTGAACGACAAGATAACCTGGACTTGTTATCTTTGAATATATGTATCCTGATTTATTGATGTCGCCCCATTAAAAAAATAAAGTTATTAAAAATTAAAAATAAATAAATAAATAAATCATGTCAACACAATAAATTAAAAATAAATTTTTTTTAATTATTGTACTATTTTCTATACAAATCACTGTAAACTTACTTTTGCCCCACCCTGTGTACTAATTAAAATACTGATATTTAATTTTTAAAAAAGAAATAAGAATAAAGAATGCCATATTTACCAACTACAGGGGCACAAACATAGTGGCAGTCAAAATGGAGTAGACTTTTCTAGGGAATGGCCTAGAGATGATCATGGGTCAAAATATGAGTAGGAAGCAATACAAACTTTTTGGAAATGGCATCTACACTATCAACTATAGGTGGAGAAGTCTGCATTAGAACTATAGGAAAAAGCTTATTAATCTCTTTAGCTAAAACTCACACCCGGTGGTAACACCATTATCCTAATATTATGCATACAAATTGAAAAGTGGGAGTTGAATGATAAGCACAATAGGGAGAAGATATTTTGAAGATTTAAAGGAGCTAATTATTTTGTATATGTATGTGCAAGCATCTTTGCGTGCATGCATATGTGTTCATGTGTATGTATATGTATATGTGTGTGTCCTAGGAGAGTTGAGGTCTAAGGACATCTAACCTGAGGCAGCAGATGACATTGCCCACCTTCCATGTTGTCATATTCTTTGATGTACATGGAACTTACAGACCTCTTGTAAAGAACACAGGGTGTATACACCCTTGGAAGTCCAAACTCATAGATGTGTGTGCCCCCTTCAGGGAGAGGACCTAAGCTGGCTAAATGATGTTGATCTTTATGGAGCAGAGCCCTTGAGGAGAAAAATCATGGAAGGTGGTGACACCTGGCCACCAAAGACAGACTCTACAAAAGAACTGAAACATCTGGGGAAAGTAGTGGTTCCAGGTACTGTATTGAATTATTTTTCATGTACTAGAAATCCTCTTGTACAGCAAAATATTATGGCATAAAGATTTTCATACTTTATTTTTAGCACAAGAATTCTGTCATCAAACAAAATCATATCAAAAACCACATTATAGAGCAAAAAAAGAGCAGCTCCAAAGGAAATAGTGGTAAGCCCCTTCCTCAAGTTGGGTCTCACCTTACTCCCAGGGCAGTCTCTGAGAAGCCCCGCAGATCCTAGTTTGCAAATCACTGGATAACTTCATTAGCCCTGTGAATCTGACCTCTTCACTCGGAAAGCTAATTTTGTTCTATACATGATAAAAAGAGAACTGGTGTATTTTCATTGAACACTAGCAAATAAGAGGTTAGACTATCCTTTAGTTTTCAAGTTGTGAGCACTGCTGGAGGAAGAACCAGCAGCAGACTTCAACACAGCTCAAAGAGCAGAAACTCTACCAGAGTTGCTATGGTCAGCAAGCCAAATCCCTGAAAAATGCAACCCAACCCCAGTTCAGTCTGTTAGGAGCTGTCACTATGAGCTTGTTCTTTTCTGACTGAAGCTTTTTTAGCATTGAATTGCTCTTTGGCCTGTACCTGCTTCGATCTTCTGGGACAAAGAATTACAATATAGTCCTAAGAAAGGGAGATTTAAGATGCCCCCTTCCAGAGTAAATCAAATCAGACTTAATTTACAGGTCAATACATTTCATTTTTTAATTTTTTTATGAGGGAAGAAATAGGTCATAATTTTGACAGCTTTTAGTGTAAGTAAATATACAAACTCCCATATGTTGTTTACCTTCTTTGTGTGTGCTGAATTTAATTGTAGAGTTCACCTTTTGTAAAGTTTAGACCAGCAAATCATTTTAGCTGTCCAGAAAGACCTATTTACTATAGTTTTCCTATGTCTACTTACAGTCAGCTAAACTGGATTGTTCACATTCTGGATTGCTGCAGGAAAATCCTATTCTTTAGCTTTGAGAAGTCCTTTTATGTTAAAAAATAAATAAATAAACTTTAGTATGACTTTGAGTGATTTTATTATAGTAAAGATTAATAAAAAGAAGTCAGTTGCTTCAGACAGATCTCTCCTCAGTGAAATAGATGAGCTCAGGTTTAGAAACATATTAGTGGTTCACCCAGGACTCCTGAGAAAAAGGGACTGCATCTTACATTGCATTGATGTAGAAAGCGGAATGCCAACTGCTTAATGTCCCATCCCAGGATATTCCCTCTGAAGATGGTCACCAGAAGACCCAGGCACAAATCAGAAAAATGTTAATGACCCTATAACTAGTGGGGGGAAACAGTCCTTGTTAGCCTAATGTATGGACATTAAGCTTAAATATGAAAATTAATCTAAAGGAGTGATTCTCAATCTTCTGCTTGCATTAAAATGACCCAGGGGTTTTGTTAAAACAACGATTATTTGGCCCCATCCCTGTAGTTCCAAATAAGTGGGTCTGTAATAGGATTGAAAAATTTGCATTTTTACAACTTCTCTAGTAATGCTTACTAGTCCTAGGCCCATAGTCACAGGAACTAGATGAATCATTCATGTACACTAATGGACATAGTTAGCTGTATAACTAGTATTGGTGTTTAGAATTAAAGTCCATCCTCACCTGAACAATGGTGAATTCACAAATACTGTCCATATTAAGAATTCATTATCAGTTATGAGACAGCTGTACCTCACATTATAATTCTCAAAAACTTAATATATACTACTTGTGCTTTGCATTAAAGCCTTCCTGATGAAATTATTTGGAAATATGCTATTCTCTCACTTTAAAAATAATGTTTACAGTAGACCTCTTAAATGTGCTACTTTGGCAGGCTGTTAATTCTACTCATTGAACAATGATTACTGTTAGCTTCTACTTCAGTCAACATTTCACTGATTTTGAGGTCTGAAGATGCCACTTGGTCAGTAAGGATTACATTCATCTAAAAGTAACAAAAAAGTGATTTATAGAAGCCTTGAACATGGGTTTACTTTTCACATAATAAGCAATCTGAATTGAAACAGTCCAGAGCTGCTGCAGCTCTTTAAGCATGCTGTCAATGACCCAGGCTCCTGCTTTACGCTCTGCCATCGCTCGCATGCTAGATTTAGTCCTTCTGCTTATTGTCTCATTGTAAAAAGATGGATGTTGCATCCTCAACTTCATGTCATTATCCCAGGCAGAAAGAATAACAAAGAGGGGAAAAAGACAGAATAACTATATTAGAAACTGAAAAGTTTTGCTACAAAACCCAATTTAAATTTCATTGGCTGGCACTATAAAAAATGACCACTTCCAGTTGTTCAGAAAGAAGATAATTTTTTGCTGAATACATAACTGTCCCTTGCTCCATAAAATTGGCATTCCATTAGGAAGGGAAATCTGTGCTCCACGATGTGTGCTCCACCTCTGTATATGATATCACATCTCCATCCCAGACCCCAGCTCTCACTACAGTAAAAGATGTCAGAACAGTCCAGAGACTCCAGAGTCAGCACAGGATTACCAGATCAGATCATGACGAAAGGGGGAAAGCGTCCTTTTTTTCTTTTGTAAGAATTGCAAACTTCACCAAATCATTAGCATGAAATACCGATGTAACCAGTGATACTCAAAATGCTAGAGATTTGTGAACACATCTACAGACAAGAGTATTCTCATTAATATTTATACAGCAGCCCAAGGATTCACCTTCCATGGATGAACGTGACTCCAGGAAAGATGTTTCAGTCATTCCCATGACATACTGCAAGTCAAAGCATTGCACTGGCTAATAAAGGACTGCCAAACTGAATAAGACATTGCCCTCGACCTCAAGGAACTCAGAGACTAATTTGAGAATGATTAGAATAGAAAAGAACACCAGAACTTGTTCCTTTTACATCCATCTCTTCTTCCAACATAAAAGGCATCAGATCTTTGTATGAAGGAATCAAAAGGTAATGAAACTCTATATATGATGGAATACTACTGAACCATAAAAAAGAATAAACTCTTACCATTTGGGACAACATGGATAGACCTAAAAGGTATTATGCTAAGTGAAATAGTCAGATACAGAAAGATATGTGCCATATGATTTCACTTATATGTGGGATCTAAAACACAAAATGCACAAACAAAACAAACTCATAGATACAGAAAACAGACTGATGGTTGCCAGATGGAAGGGGGGTTGAGGGGTGGGTAGAAAGGTAAAAGTATTAAGATGTACAAATCAGTAGTTACAGAATAGTCACTACTATGAAGTAAAGTTACAGCATAGTCACTACTATGAAGTAAAGTTCATATAGTCAATAATGTAATAACTATGATGGTGTCAGATAGCTATGAGGCTTGGCTAATCACTTCGTAAGGTATAAAAATGTCTAATCACTATGTTGTACACCTGAAACTAACATAATATTGTACACCAACTATAATCAAAAAATAAATTTTTTTAAGTTGTATAAACAGCCTGACCAAGCAGTGACACAGTGAATAGAGCATCAGCTTGGGATGCTGAGGACCCAGATTCAAAACCCTGAGGTCACCGGATAGAGTGCAGACTCATTCAGCTTGAGCACGGGGTCACCAGCTTGAGCGTGGGATCATAGACATTACCCCCCATTTCTTGGCTTAAGCCCAAAGGTCGCTGGCTTGAAGCCCAAGGTCACTGGCTTGAGCCCAAGGTCACTGGCTCGGTTGGAGCCCCCCAGTCAAGGTATATATGAGAAACAATCAATGAACAACTAAAGTGCTGCAAATACAAGTTAATGCTTCTTGTCTCTCTCCCCTCCTATCTGTCTGTCTCTCTCTCCACTTCACTAAAAAAAAAAGAAAAGAAAAAAATTGTTGAAACATTTTTAAAAAGTGATGCAACTAGGTCACGATGAAACAGAATTCCTGGCCCACAGCAGCAGAGACTCACTGTCCAATTGCTGTGTCTCCTCTATGCCCGAGACATGCTATCTCCAAACTCAGTCAAGCACAGTGGCTAAAGGTGCAAACCAGTTCCTACATGTCTTTGCATGAACCTTAGGCAAACACTTAACCTCTCTGCATGTTAGTCTCTGCACTGGAATTTGAGAAGGATGATAACAGAATTGATCTCATAGACTCTGCCTCAGTCTCAAATGTATTCAATATAAACACACTTCGAACTGCGCTTGACGGGAAGCACCAGGGGAGCATTAGCTGGTACCTGCAAACATCATCATGTGCGAGAAGCTGGGAGTTGCACCGCACACTGCACTCCAGACTCACGTTCTGCCTCATGCAGTGCCTGGACCTTTTTCATTAAAAAAACCCCAAAATTTTTGCTCAAGAATTTTCACCATAGAAGGATCTGTTCCATATCCTAAGGCCTGCATCTAGAATCAGTCTCAAAAAAAAAAATGAAAAAAGAAAAAAAAAATAGAATCAGTCTCGACAGCATCAAAGCTTTTATTTCCCAAGGTGGAAAGCCAGGGGATGATGAGCTTGTTTTTATAGTGAAAGAGTTGGCAAGACCCAGGGAAAATAGTTCCTCTCTTTAGGGGAGAGTCACAGACACAAAGCAATTGATGTAGAAACTTGACTTCATTAGAATTCTTTTGACCACCTGAGTTCATTTCTCCATGCTTATTCAACAAGGCAAAATGAGCCACAGAGGAGTCGGTCTGACAGAAGTTGAAACATAAAAACTGTTATTTTAACCTTAAACTGGCAAACAAAAGACCCTGACTGGGCTGCCCTAAGTAGATCTGGCATCCACACGCCCAGACTAAGGATTTGGCTGCAGTGAACTCCAGAAGGTGGAGCTCAGGCTCCTGAGCCTCACGGGCCCTTGACCCTCCCTGGGGGTACCAAACAGGTCCAGCACTCCTGAGCTCACTCACACACATCGCCAGCTCACCGAGGAGGCACAACTTTCACAGTGCAGGGTAGCCTGAGATGAAAACAGAAATTATTTTCTGTTAGACTAACATATAAAAGAGTCCCTTCCAGATGGTGTTCCATGCAATATGTTAGTCCTTCCTGTCACTTTCCTGAGTCCAGAGCTTTGTATTCTTCCCTCTCTTTCTAAGCTCTGCACTTCTAGCCCTGTGTCTTGAACATTGTGGGTGTTCAATAAATATTTGCTATACATGTAAATGGCTGATAATCCAAAGGCCACCTTGGGTGCAATAGCTGGCTGGTTATCTGTGAAAGAGATCTTCCCTATTGCAGTCTATTTCAAAGCAGGATTAGAAGCAGCCTCCACAGGCACACTAGAAGACCACACCAAGAGAATCTGGGCCCAAACTTCAGCATTTGGTGTCAATGGGACCTTGCCTTGGAACTCGAGAGAGAAGCTATACCAAAAATGGAGCCAAGCCCTTGCCCTCAAGGATGCAGGAGGAAGAAGTGCCAGGTTGGCTCAGCTGTTTGGATCCCTTAGAATCATCCCCTTTTTGATTTGTCAGGTTAATCACAGCTGCGTAAATCCTTCTAAAATTGGGAAATTAAAGCACTGAAGCACCGCTCCATTATCCCATTAGGTATACATCCTATTCCTATTTCCATTCCAGCAGGCAGCCAGATGGGATCATTCATCACCTTCAAAAAGTATTAATTAAGGCCTGGACACTCATCTCAATTCTTCTCCTTACCTTGAGAACAATTACAAAGCTGCCGTTCCTAGCTATCGCCATGATAGAACTCCCTCAAGCTTTGGAGGATTCAGTGGCTTGCCTCCTCCCAAAATGAGAACAGAGGTCTTCTTCCTTCTGCTCACTGGACACTTGATATTCACTTAGGCACGTATCTCCAACACAGCTCTTTGTGCCTAGGTAGACGTTCGGCATTCATTTCAGCAGCTCAGACTTTAAATCCTTTCTGTGTTTAGTGCATTTCTACCTGAAGGGCTTGCTACTGATGCTAAGAATGCTAATACTTGCTTTCCTAGCATTATTTATAATGAAGCCCAAGTTTGTTACCAAGCAAAAAGAGAGCCATTCACATAGAATGGACTCAGAAGCTGAGGACTCAAGCAAAACAGAATAAAGGGTTCCCTTTCGCTCTCCCCTCCCCCCACACACACTCACAGTATGCAGAGCTACAAGGTTGTCCTTGACAACTGTGATGTCAG
Organism: Saccopteryx leptura; assembly: GCF_036850995.1. Lineage (NCBI taxonomy): Eukaryota > Metazoa > Chordata > Mammalia > Chiroptera > Emballonuridae > Saccopteryx > Saccopteryx leptura. Next base: position 36,376,353 of record NC_089509.1, read on the forward strand.
CATTGGTTGCTGTAAAAGCAATTTCCTGATGCAGAAGTGATACAAGCATTTGTGTATAATGTCTTCGTGGCAGCTGAAGACCAGTTATGATGCTTTTAGCATGCTGATTCTGGCAGCTTTGCCTCTGAGTTGGTGTGCAGCCCTCCCAAGGAATCGGTAGTTTGCCCCCACATCCTTTCGATAAACTTTTTTTATGCTTAATCATTCCAAGTTGACATGTGTTGTTTACAACTGACAGCTCTAATGCAATAAATTTTCTATAAAACTGAAGATTTTCTCCAAAATCTCTTCTAATAATTGTGATCATTTTGGACCCTTATGGGCTGACTCTAAATCTTTATTCAGGGTACATCTTTCAGACACCCAGATAGGCACACTGAGGTGGGTCAAATGAAGCCCAAGCACACCCAGCTGGTGAGTGGCAGAACTGAGACATGGATCCAGGTTTTATGACTCCAAACAAAGTATTCTTTATATTACTCTGTTTCCTGCAGAACAAATAAAACAAATCCCTCTCGAGTTGTCAAGCCAGCTTAAGAAAGTGTTATATTAATAGCTATAATTTAAAAAAAAAAACAACCCTGGCCAGAAAGCTCAGTTGGTTGGAGCATCATCCTGAAGCACAGAGGTTGCTAGTTCGATCCCTGGTCAGGGCACATACAGAAACAAATTGATGTTCCCATTTCTCTCTCTCTCTCTCTCTCTCTCTCTCTCTCTTCCTTTCTCTCTCATTAAATCAATAAATTTTTATTTTTAAAAAATGCTAATTTCACATTTTCTTGACATAACTTTAAAATTACATTACAAGTATGAACTACTTGCCCAATGAAATCCTTACATGTTGTGTTTCATTGTCATGCACTGTATATCATTACTAATAGCACACAGTTTTGCACGCCACTCAAGGCAATGCTTGTGCTAAATCTACAAAACCTTATTCCTACACACAACTAATTGGCTTCTCTTCAATGTGCAATCTCTGCCCCATCCATGGAATTATATTCTTGTCAAGAATCAGTGCTAGCCCTGGCCAGGTAGCTGATTTGGTTAGAAGATATTACCTATGCAACCAATTGAATGGATAAATAAGTAGGATACAAATAAATTTTTATGCAACCAATGAATGCATAAATAAGTGGGAAAACAAATCAATATTTCTGTGTGTGTGTGTGTCCCTTCCCCTTTCTAAAATCAATTTTAAAAATAATTTTTAAAAAATCAATTGTGTTTGTTCTGAAACTTATTTATGACAATTACAGTTGTTATTACAATTTCATAATAAAATAAAATATTGGGGAAATGAAATGTTATTATAAAAAGAATTTATTATTTTGAAAAGATTCAATAAAGGCAAATTGGTGAGTAATTGGGAAGTTTATAACCATAAAGCTGCAAAAACTTCCAGAAGTATAGAAAGATTCTGTCTCAGAATACATTCTGAGGAGATCCACGATGGCAGCAGAGTAGACAAAAGGTATGCCCACCTCTTCCCAGGGCGAAAATGGAGTTACAAATAAAATATAAAATAATCAACCTGAACAATCAACTGGAGACTAGCTGAAGAGAAGGCTTATAAACAATGATTTATAGAAGAAGCCACATCGAGACTGGTAGGAAGGGCAGAGACATGAAAAGGGCTGGCCGGCTTCCATGGCCGCAGCTGAGATTCTGAAGGGACATCTCAGCTGCAAAGGTTTCCTCTGAGGAGCTTGGGGTTTCAACCCCATACTGGGCTCCCAAGCCCAGAACACCAGAGCCTGGGAGAGGTTCCCATATAACAACCGGCTGTGAAAAACAACAGGAATTCTGTTTACCAATGAGATATGGGGGTTTGCTAGAGACACAAGACCTCCCTTAAAGGGCCAATGCAGGACCCAAATAAACAAAATGAAAGAGAGAAAAAGTAAAAACTGACACCAAAGAAATACAAAGCACTATAAGAAAATATGATGAACAATGATATGCCAACAAATTGGACAATCTGGACAAAATAGATAAATTCCTAATAAAACACACAATCTTCCAAATCTGAATCAGAGAATCTGAACAGACATATTAGAAAATTGAAGCAGTAATCAAAAAAAAAAAAATTTCCTAGACCAAATGGCTTCATAGAGGAATTTTACCAAACATTCAAAGAAGAACTAACACCTATCTTCCTCACACTGTTCCAAAAAATTCAAAATGAGGAAAAACTCCCAAACCCATTTTAAGAGGTCAGCATTATCCTAATTACAAAACCAGATAAAGACACTACCAAGAAAGAAAATTATAGGCCAAGAAATAAAAATATATTTTATATTTAAGTTTTCAATCTGATTTAAAGACTTGGACACTGTCAATTATATCAATAGAAGATACATTATATGCATGGTTCATATAAGAAAGAAAAACAGGCATACCAAACAGCAGAACAGTTCTTTTTTTTTTTTCTTTTTTTTGCATTTTTCTGAAGTTGGAAATGGGGAGGCAGTCAGACAGACTCCCGCATGTGCCCGACCAGGATCCACCTGGCACGCCCACCAGGGGGCGATGCTCTGCCCATCCCGGGCGTCGCTCTGTCTCAATCAGAGCCATTCTAGCGCCTGAGGCAGAGGCCACTGAGCCATCCTCAGCGCCCGGGCCATCTTTGCTCCAGTGGAGCCTCGGCTGCGGGAGGGGAAGAGAGAGACAGAGAGGAAGGAGAGGGGGAGGGGTGGAGAAGCAGATGGGTGCTTCTCCTGTGTGCCCTGGCCAGGAATCAAACCCGGGACTCCTGCACGCCAGGCTGACGCTCTGCCACTGAGCCAACCGGCCAGGGCCAGCAGAACAGTTCTTAAAGAATGAGTTGACTCTATATCAAAATATTGAAGCATAAACATGTATACACATTTTAGAGTGTATTTAAATAAATTATGTAAATGGCCATATATTCTTTTTTATGGATCTCCCCTTTTAACTGATTTTGTGGATTAACTGAGCACCCACCTCCTGGGTCTAATCAAATCACATAGCAGACCAGCAACTGTAATTCTATTTTTGGTCATTCTCCAGGCAGAGAAACCCACCTGCTCTGGATGACATAGTTATAGGACTGCCTGGTTATTTGTGGTCTTTGTTAGGATGCTATCAGTTTAGAGCAGCAATTTTCAATGTGTTTTATCTCGTGGTGCACATAAACTAATTACTAAAATTCTGCACACAACAACAAAAAAATGTATTTTTTGCCAACCTGACTTAAAAAACAAGTATAATTTTGATTCATTCACACCAGAGAGCTATGGTTGTATTGGCAGTAGTTATTTTTTTATTTGATAATCTAAGCAAAAACAGGTCAGTGTCCAGTGGTGGGATTCAAATAATTTAGCAACCTGTTCTTTACTGTTTTAAGCATTAAAAACAATATACCAAAATGTAGTTAATTATTTCATGTATTTAATACTTAAATAAGAATGATAAAGGAGGTACACAAAACTAGATTATATATTATAAAAAATAATTTTAAAATATTAATAAAAACATTAAATAATATCTGACAAAAAAAACAGTGAAACTGTTATTTTAAATATTTCCATATTGCTTCTTGATTGGCATCCTCACTTGCAATTTTTTTCACCTATGGACGGAATGAACATTACTATGGGCACTTAGAATATGCTGTTGCACAGATGAACGTTAAGAAGAAGTAAGGAAAAAAAAAAAAGAAGAAGTAAGGAGAACCTGGCTGGTTAGCACAGTAGTAGAGAGTCAGCCCCGGCGTGTGGATGTCCCAGGTTCAATTCCCAGTCAGGGCACACAGGAGAAGCACCTGCTTCTCCGCCCTTCCCACCCTCCTTTCTGTCTATCTTTCTCTTCTCCTCCTGCAGCCAAGACTCCACTGGAGCAAAGTTGGCCCGGGCACTAGGATGGCTCCATGGCCTCCAACTCAGGCTCTAGAATGGCATCGGTTGCAATCGAGCAATGATCCAGATGGGCAGAGCATCGCCCCCTAGTGGGCTTGCAGGGTGGTTCCCAGTTGGGCACATGCAGGAATCTATCTCTCTGCTTCCCTGCTTCTCACTTCAGAAAAATAAAAAAATTTAAAAGTAAGGAATGTAAATTTGTGATTTCCACATTGGATGACTACCCAGGTGCCTGCCTTAGAGAGAACCATAATTACAAGTGCCATTTTAACAACTAATTTGCTGAACTCAACTAAAAATTAGATATCATTTCTGCCAAACCAGTATGAACCAGCTGAATCACACCACTGTGGCTATTCCTGTTCATTCTTGGAGATTCCTGAGCCTGCCATGTCCTGGGCTCCCAAGCTCAGGGACGGGCTGATCCCCTTGATCCTCCCATGGAAGAGTGACTGGGAGACGGTGGATGTGCCAGGAAGGAGGGGCCCCTCCAGAGCACCAGCCTGCAAGGCATCCAGGTAAGCCGGCAGGATGGTGTCTCATGGCTGCCAGAGGGGGATGGATACAGGCCGAATCAAGTTGTAAAAGGACTGCCCTGGTTCTGGCCCGAGTACTTCCTCTGCTTATGTCTACAGTGCACACAATCATGCTCAGGCAGGGCTTCCAGATCTCTCTAGAATTCTCTGCCTCTGAGGTCACAAGGACAAAGCCTGAGGTAACAGAGGCAGACGCCTCATAGTCCAGAACCCCACGGTGCCTGGACTCTCACTCTGCATCTGCGAACAATGAAGAGAAAGCAAGCGACCCGTTTTCCTGCTCTCCCTGCACCTACCACGTCCTGCTCCACTGACCCTTGCATCTCACCTTCCTGCCGGGAGCCCTGCCTTGTGCCAGCCCCCACTGCAGGCCCTGGGCCTGAGCCTGGCCCGGCTCCTGTGCCCCCGCTGGGCCCATCCAAGACCTGTCTTTACACCAGCAGGCCAAAACCTCTCTTGGTGACCCGTAAAGTCTGCAGCCCCAAGGGGTCATCAGTGATCACCAGCATCCCCCGCTCTGCCTGTCTCCCTTCCCTTCCTCCCATCTTCCCCAGCCACCTGGCCTCCAGCTCTGTTTCCCAGCCTACCTTTGTCCCTCGCCCCCCTCCTGGCCCTCGTCTGCCCTCCAGGCCCCTGGGCAGACGACAGATCTCCATCCCCTCCTCCTCTCCTGCTGCCCAGTTAAAACTTCCAGCCATTGCTGCTCCCTTGCGCCACCCTTCAAACTGTCCCCCAGGCAGGGAGAGCCTGCGAGTGGGGACCCGGACCTCTCACAGTACCATCAGTCAGGCCCCTGCTGACCGCAGGGAGCAGGCCGTGGTGGGCAGCAGCCTCAGGTAATCCTGGGGGGCCCTCCAGCGACCCAGGAAGCCCCCTCTCCACCCTGAGTTCTCAGCCATTGGTGGTCTGGCCCGTGTCACCGGGTGGCTGCCCCTACGGGGAGAGGTCTACAGGCTGAAGAAAATGTAGCAAGCTCCTCTATGCCTTCACTTGGGCCCCCCAGGCTCTCCAAGCCGCCATTAGAAGGGGGTGTTTGGGCTTGATGGACTCCAGGCACTTCTCCCCGCAGGACCCTTGCCCTTCATGTGGCCGAGCACTGTCCACTTTTCAGAAGGAGTGACTGTGTCCTGCGCCCGATATACACCCCACTCTCCAACCAGCCCCCCCAGGAGACAGTGACTAGGGGTCCCTCGGGAAGCATAGGGCTGTCTGGGTGGGGCCGGCGAGGCCGTGGGAGAAGAGGTGAAGCCCTGCTGTAGGGTGTTGGGGCCTGGAGGCTGGGGGAGGGCTGGGACCTCCATGGGACAAAGCGCCTTGTTCACGTGGTCCTGGACACTCAGCGGCAGCTGCTGAGCTCTGCACGTGTGGCTGACCTTCACCCTCCTGGCTGATCAAGACCCTGTTCTTGCCGCCTCCCTGGGGGCAGCCCTCGGCTTCAGGGGTTATGAGCCTCAGTTGCAGCTGGAGGTGATGTCTACCTGGAGGGGCCTCTCTGAGGGGCCTCTGGGCCGCCACACCCTCCTTCCCTCCCTTTCCTGCAGGAGGCAAAGCAGCCAGAGCTCCTCCCACTTCCCACCCTGCTTCCCAACCCAGAAGATAGCAAGCAAAGTCCCCACTGCCCAGCAGTCGGGGAACCCACGTATTGATCCTGCAGTCGGCCCGACTGGGCCCAAATTCCTCCAATTGGACGGGCGAAAAATGTCACTGCATGACCCCAGGAAGGTATGTCTTGGGATTTCTAGCAGAATAGAGGGAGGACCCTAAAAACTCACAAACCACACAGGCTTCCAGGGGGACATCCTGGGCTGGCTCTCCTGCCCACAGCCTGGTGTGCTCAGGGGCCAGAATCACACTATTTCTCTTGTCCCTTTAGACATTGAAGTTCTGATAACTGCCTTCCTGTGGGGTGAAGTCGGGCCTGAAGACACCACCAGCCACTGGTGCCCCTCCTCCAGGAAGCACAGCGTTTCAGGCCCAGGGAGCCCAGATCCCTCCTGATGTTGGCCTCCTGTTTACACCTGATTATCAAGTGGATACAGCCAGCCAGGAAGCCCTGTCACTCAGCACTGCTCTCTAAAGCCAACAGCCTGGGGGGAGCCTGGCAGAGTTGGAGACCCCCTGCTAAGACCCTGCCTGAGCAGTTAGCAGTCCTCTTTCTCTGTGTCTGCTCCAAGTGGAGGTCTTACCTTAAGTGGAGCCTCTGCCGGGGCCTGGTCCAGGCTCAGGTCAAAGCCAAACTAGAACCTGCTCCCGGACACTGTGGCTTCCCCAGGCCCAGCTCGGCAGGACCCCAGAGGTGTCACCCCGACTGAGGGGGAGGGCTGCCTCGGTGCTGCAGCCTGTGTGCTGTCTGGGAGGGAGAAGAGTCATCTCCCCACCCTGCTCAGAGCAAGGTCTGCCCGGCCCGCCATGTCCAATTGTTATACTCACTCCTTCACCTACTTCTGACCCCAAATAAATCCTGTTCACTCTCTATCTGCATTGTTTCTTAAAACCACAGAAAATATTTGTTAAAAATATCTCACAGACTAACAGGGCAAAAGAGCAGGGTATGCAGGGAAAGCTCAACCATATTTTGGTCATCTTTATACGGAAAGATAACTTTGATTGTATTTTATAATGAATAAACATCATCAAATAGTCTTTAAAATTAATAATTATTTTCTAAATTATTTTTAAATCTTTTTTTGTTTTCAATTACAGTTGACATACAATATTAGTTTCATTTGACAACCCAGGGGTGAACCATTATATAACTTACTAGGTGATCATCCTGAGAAGTCTCATACCAATCTGATACCATCCATACTTAGGAGAAGATCATTGTTTCCATGCTGCACTCTACACCCATCCCCATGACTATGCTGTAACAACCAGTCTGTACTTCTAAATCCCTCTACCTTTTTCATCCACTTCCCCAACCCTTCTCCCTTCTAGCAACTGTCAAAGTATTCTCTGCATCTATGAGTCTGTTTCTGTTCTGGTTGTTTTTTTATTTTGTTTTTCAGATTCAATTGTGGATAGGTATGTATTTATATTTATTGCTCTTTTACTGTTCATATTTTATAGCTTTGTGTTTTTTCTTCTTTTTAAAGAAGACCTTTTAACATTTTCTATAATACTGGGTTGGTGGTGATGCAATCTTTTAGCTTCTTCTTATCTAGGACGTTCTTCATATGTCCTTTGAATCTGAAGGCTAGCTTTGCTAGGTAGAGTGATCTTGGTTGTAGGTGCTCGCTGTCATCACTTTGAATCTTTCTTACCACTACCTTCTGGCCTGCAAAGTTTCTGTTAAGAAATCAGCTGATAGTCTTACGGAACCCCTTTGTGGGTAACTAACTGCTTTTCTTTTGCTGCTTTTAAGATTCTCTCTTTGTCTTCAACCTTTGGCATTTTAATTATGATATATCTTGGTTTGGGCCTTTATGGGTTCATCTTGTTTGGGACTCTCTGAGCTTCCTGTACTTGTATGTCTATTTCCTTCACCTGGTGAGGGACATTTTCTGTCATTATTTTTCCAAATATGTTTTCAATTTTATTCTCTCTCTTCTTTTGGCATCCCCATGATGCAGAATTTGGTACGCTTGAAGTTGTCACAGAGCCTCCTTACAGTATTCTATTATAATGATTGCATCTGAGATGATCCTATTTCCAAACAAGGTCACTTTCTGAGGTAGTAGGGTTAGGACCCAACACAGCTTTCTGTTTAGGAAGGAGGTAGGGGTCACAATTCAGCCCATAAAAGCATTATTCATAAGCCATCCCCACCTAGCTATGGTGGGCCATGGAGCCTGAGATGTGAAAGTTACAGAGAGAGCAGTTTCCCATTCCAGTCTTCTTTACCAGCCGTGACACTGGGCTGGTCCCTACCTCCTTCTCAGCCAAAATGGGGACAACGGTAAGTACCAACCAGGTTGTTATGAAAATTAAACAATCAGAAGAATGCCCCCACATGGTACAGGGACATAGGTGTCCACGTGGCACAGCTAAGTGGATGAGTGAATAATTAGCTGTGGACCAGGCTCCAGGGTAACATGAGGACACATCTACTGAACCAGCATTTATGGCAATACCTGCCCAAATAGCCCCTCATAATGAGAAGGGTGACTTTGAAATCGACCATCTCATCAAGTGAACTGGTTTTTCAGCTCCCATTTCCCCTCCATGAAGGAAGTTTCACCTAAGGCTGAGTGGACCTGGCGAGGAGAAGGACTGAGGTGGGACGTCCAGCAGTGCCATAGTGCCATCCCTGCTGAAGGGCGTGATGCAGAGACCCTCACACTGTATCCGTGTGGCCCAGAGCAGAGTGAGGAGCGAGGCTGCTGCAGAAGCCACAACCCGTTCAAGAGCCTCCTCCGCCCAGGGAGGGGTTTGCATATTGTTGAGTGAAAGTCAGGCTCAGAAAGGTCTTCAGTAGAGGGACAGAAGGGCAAGACCAGAGGCCAACCCACCTGGAACTACAGTGACCACTGCAGTGACCCCACACAAGATGGGAGTGGCTCTGACCCGTGGTGATGGTGACGAGGTGACATTCAGCATGTGACATTAGCTGGATTTGGGGAAACCAGGGAGGTGGACAATGAGGGCAGGATAAATCCTGGCTGTCCTGAGGGACCAGCTGCTCTGTCGTGAAAGGAAGCGCCTGGCCAAAATGGATCAGTGGCCTGTCCTCGGCCCCAGCACAGCCACCTGCCACCATAGCAGCCCCCCCGACAAGATTACTGCTCTGTCTATACTGCAGTGTGACCCACACCCTTTCTGGTAGATGACACGTGGGCCAATGCCCTTTCTGGCTGGTGGCAGAAGGAACGAGGTGGCAGCTATACAGAATCCTGTTTCCTGGAGGACAACGTGGAGCCTGGTTTTCTGCCTGGATATCTCCTTCTGCACCAGGCAGCCTGAGCCTGTGGCTGGGTGATGACCCAATTCATCGTTGTGTCCTTAGGATCTATCACTGTCACTTGAGGGACTCAAGAATGTTTCCTTGACACAAACATGGGCTATAGGCTGTGTACCGTCTTTGTCATCTTTGAGATGGTGACCTGTGCCCAAGGAGTTGTGACCAAAAAGCCCCTATGAATTTGTGATGAAGCATTCAGTTATATTCTCTCTATTCCTCAAAGATTAGCCGAAGCTCTGACTGAAGCAAATGTGCTGCACAAGATGCGTGCTGAGTCGACCTCGAGGCTCCCACATCCACGACAACTGTATTCCCACTGAGATCACTCTCTCCTGTGTGCCATGGCCATTCCCTCTGCAGGCTTTTCCCTGCATCACCCAGCAGTGGTTAATGGAGTAGAAGTTCACTATTTCACCTGGGGGTTGGCCACACTGCCGAGGCATGGACACATCTCAGTTCTTTTTTATTTTTTTAAGATACTTCTATTTCTTTCTTATTAATTTTAATTTATTGTTGTTTACATTGATTCAAGTGTCCTACTGAATATAACATCCTCACCCCTCTCCCCTGTGTCCTTTTTTATAGCCCTTTGCCTCCTCCCTCTAACTCCCTCCTCCCTTCCCTCTGGGATCTGCTTGTCCTGTTAACTATATCTCTGTGTTATGTATACATAATTTCACTAATACCTTTACCTCCTCTGATCCTATCCCCTCATCTCCCTTCCCACTGACAGCTGTCCCTCTGGTCCCTGTGATGCTGCCGCTGCCTCTCTTCCGTTCCTCAGTTCACTCTGTTCATTAGATTCCACATATAAGTGAGATCAAATAATATTTGTCTTTCTCTGTCTGATTTATATGATTTAGCATAATAATCTCCAGTTCCATCCATGCTGTTGCAAAAGGTAAGATATCCCTCTTTTTCACAGTTGTATAGTATTTCCAGTGTGTATATGTACCACTGCTTTTTAATCCACTTGTCCACTGATGGACACTTGGGCTGTTTCCACATCTTGGCTATTGTAAAAAATGCTCCAATACACATGGGGGTGCATTTCTTCTTTTAAATTAATGATTTGGTATTCCTAGGATATATTTCTAAAAATGGGATAGCTGGATCAAAAGGCAGTTTCATTTTTAATTTTTTGAGGAAACACCATACTGTTTTCTACAGTGGCTGCATAAGTCTGCATTCCCACCAACAGTGCAGGAAGGTTCCCTTTTCTCCACAACCTCATCAGCAATTATAGGGTATTGTTTTGTTAATGAGTGCCATTCTGACAGGTGTGAGATTGGTCTGACAGGCCAATCTCATTGTGGTTTTAATTTGCATTTCTCTGATGATTAGTGACATTGAACATTCTTTCATATGCCTATTGGCCATCTGTATGTCCTCTTTGGAGAAGTGTCTATTCAGTTCTTTTGTTCGTTTTTTAATTGAATTGTTTGCCTTTCTGGTGTTGAGTTTTAGAAGTTCTTCATAAATTTTGGTTACTAACCCCTTATCAGACCTATTGGTGAATATGTTCTCCCATTGTCTGGGTTGTTTTATTATTTTGCTCATGGTCTCTTTTGCTGTGCAAATCTTTTTAGTTTGATATAGTCTCATTTGTTTATTTTGTCCTTGATTTCACTTGCCCGTGCAGATAAATCAAAAAAATATTGCTACGAGAGATATCAGAGAATTTATTGCCTGTGTTTTCTTCCAAGATGTTAATGGTTTTGCTACTTACATTTAAGTCTTTTATCCATTTTGAGTTTATTTTTGTGAATGGCGTAAATTGGTGGTCTAATTTCATTTTTTTGCATGTACCTGTCCAATTTTCCCAATACTATTTATTAAAGAGACTGTCTATACTCTACTGCATGCTCTTACTTCCTTTGTCAAATACCAATTGACCATAAAAGTGTTGGTTTATTTCTGGGTTCTCTATTCTGTTTGTTGATCTGTATGCCTGTTCTTTTTTTTTTTTTAATAAATAAATTTTTATTAATTTTAATAAGGTGACATCAGTAAATCAGGGTACATATATTCAAAGAAAACATGTCCAGGTTATCTTGTCATTCAATTATGTTGCATACCCATCACCCAAAGTCAGATTGTCCTCCATCACCTTCTATCTAGTTTTCTTTGTGCCCCTCCCCTTCCCCCTCCCCCTCTCTCTCCTTCCCTCCCCCCTGCCCCCCATAACCACCACACTCTTGTCCATGTCTCTTAGTCTCGTTTTTATGTCCACCAATGTATGGAATCCTGAAGTTCTTTTTTTCTGATTTACATATTTCACTCCATATAATGTTATCAAGATCCCACTATTTTGTTGTAAGTGATCCGATGTCATCATTTCTTATGGCTGAATAGTATACCATGGTGTATATGGGCCACATCTTCTTTATCCAGTCTTCTGTTTTTTTTTACAGTGATTAAAGCCTTTAAGCAAACTCTTGGCCAATACAGCAAGAATCCCTAAAAGAGTAGTGTCCTTAACATGTTCACCAAGCCCAAGTTGGCCCCAACACCATGCCAAATCCCTGATAAATGCAACCCAACCCCAGTTCAGTCTGTTAGGAGCTGTCACTAGGAGCAGGAGTCCAGAAAAAGTCCACATTCAGGAAAAGTCCGCATGGCACTGGAATTGTTGTCACAATTCTATACTTTGCAGCTCACGTCCAAGTCCCAATGACTGCTGCTTCTAGCTGGTAATGATTCAGGTAGACTGGAAAAGCCATCTGTAGCATGTGTGAAGATGGAGCTTCTGTTCTCCTCTGCCTGGAGAGGTGAGACCAGGTAGCTTTTCCCTGGAGCTCTGCGACTGTGGCATGGTAAAGAAAACCTTGGGATACACTAAGCTGGGTGGCAAAGGTAGATTCATAATAGAAGTTGGCAAAAGGGGGAAAGAGAGCTCTAAATTAGGAGTAGGTCCCAAGCCTGAAATATGAGTAGGGCATTGAGGTAGGAGGAATAAAGGAAACACTATATATTAAACAAAGCAGCAGAAAATAGGACTACCAACACCCACAACAGAGATCTTCGAGGGAAGAATAAAAAACCTGACTATTCAGGCAAGACATAGTTAAGTGGCCCTTGTGCAAATGAGATCAGTTACCTGCTTCTTGGAAGAAATACCCTAGGCTCATCCACAGTGTCGTAGGTGGGGCCGATGGCCCTGGGCACCTTCAGCCTTCAGTGGCAAACCCCAGCATTCTGGGCAAGGTTAGGTCATGTATGCCTGTTCTTATGCCAGGACCAAACTCTTTTGAGTACAATGGACTTGTAGTATAACTTGATATCAGGAAGTGAGATACTTCCCACTTTATTCTTCATCTATAAGATTGCTGAGGCTATTCGTGTTCTTTTTTGGTTCCATATAGATTTTTGGAATATTTGTTCTATATCTTTGAAGTATGCCAGTGGGCCCCAACCTTTTTTGGGCCACAGACCGGTTTAATGTCAGAAAATATTTTCACGGACCGGCTTTAGGGTGGGATGGATAAATGCACAAAATAAAATTATGCGACTGGCGTAAAAACTGTGGTATTTTTAAATATAATTGTCGAACTTACGATATTTATTGGGCTAAGTTAAAGGAGGAACGAGCATGTCCTCATTATTCAGGCTATATTTAAATTTGTTATTCTGACAATGTTTCATGTTTCATGTCTGACATCAATATGTAATATAGGTTCAGGCTCGCTACCAATCATGAACCTATGACAATAAAAATAAACATGAATCCACTGCGTGCTCGTATGCAACTTTATTAGAAGCATCCTCTTAACATCGCACCAACAACATTACATGAGTAACATCCACTCTGCCTCCAAACACTTTCCAGTTGCTATGGTAATGTTTAAACATGCCTTAAAAATAAGCTACAACACAAAAACAAATATAAAGTGCATGAAAAATACAACTCACCATTGTTATGAATATTGTAAGTTAAGGGTTATTTATTATAATGTTTATATAGAATGAGAGATAGTAGCCTATCTCTCAACAACTATAATGCTAAATCAGTGGGAGCCCTGAGCTTGTTTCTCTGCAACGAGACGGTCCCATCTAGGGGTAATGGGAGACAATGACACTCGAAGTGTGTTGCTTATGTCCAGTCTATTCCGTAATTTTGTTTTGGTTGCTGTCACTGCAGAAAATCCCGCTTCACACAAATAGGATGTCAGAAATGGCAACAGGGTTTTTAGTGCTTTTGTGGAGGTCTCAGGGTATTCTGCCATGACTTTAATCCAGAACACCGGCAGAGTTGTTGTCTCGAACATGTTTTTAAGGCTGCTGTCATTTGCGATCTCCAGTAGTTGATCCTCTTCTTGCATAGACACGCTGGATTCACCCAGTTTGTTGACAAATGAATTGCAGATCCATTCCTTGGCAATTCGTGGGTATTTTGTGGTTGGGAATTAGCGTTCAAACTCTTATAAAAGCAAATACAGGTGATCGCGCACCAGCTGGGACAATGAAGGCTTGGGCTCAGTCTCTTCCAAAATTCCCGCGAATGTTTGAAACATGTCAAATATACCCCTGTTCACACGTCGTCCCCACAAATCCAGTTTGGCTTTAAATGCAGCTACTTTATCTGCCAACTTGAAGACAGTTGTCATTTTCCCCTGAAGTGACTGATTGAGTTCATTGAAGAGGTTAAATATGTCGCGAGTTTTGCGACCCCTTCCTTGTCACTGAAATGTGCTGCTAGTGGTGACTTTTTTTCTGAGAGAAATCTCTGCAGCGATTCTCATAATTCAAACACTCTGGCCAGGGACCTCCCTCAGGAAACCATCTTACTTCTGTGTATAAAAGAAGGTGTCTGTGCTCCGCATTCATTTCCTCACAAAGTGGCTCAAACAGGCGCGAGTGAAGGGCATGTGCTTTGATGTGGTTAATAACTTTAACGACATCATTCAATACACTGTTAAGTTCCAGTGGCATATTTCAGCTAGCCAGCATTTTCCTGTGAATGACGACGCGTAGACTCGCATTCAGGTGCAACCTCCTTAATCTGAGTAGTTAAACCAGACATCCTTCTGGTTCATGGCAGCAGCTCCATCTATGCATATGCCGACACAAAAAGACCATTTCAGTTTTCCTGATATATAGTCATTGTAAAGCCAGCAGCCACGGCCAGGGCCACTATCACAGCCACCCAGCCCATGCAGGTTCGCATTGGATTTGGACAGTCGGTAAAGAAACAAAGGAGCCACAAACTGGTGGGCCATAGTCTTTAATTCTAGCTTGCACCCGGCGGGCAAGTAAAAATATACACAGGGCTCCAAAACCCAGTCACATTCAGTGCTCACAAAGCCACTGACTTATCCAAGTTTCCTAGAATCAAAGGTTTCTAGCTCACCAGACTTATTCTCCTCAGTTCCCCATCTCCTTCCTTATCCCAAATACAAACTCTACACAAACTGGCATCTCACTCAGCACTCCACCATCTTGGCTGCTTCTCCTGGCCTCCTCCACGTGGCCTTTCTCTGCTCTCCTATGCTCTCTCTTCTATTGATAATCTCAGGAACCAAGAGGCCAAGCTCCCACTTCGTCCCCATTTTATAGTGTAGCAATCCAAACTCTTAATCCAATATACAAAACAGGGAAGTCTCTAATACAAAGTCACTTCTCTGAGGCATGATTGGATTGTACCGCCCTACATCAAAAAGGGTGGGAAAGGCTTAATCCCAAAACCAAGCCTCAGGCTACAACGATTCTCAACACACATTAATATCACCTGGGCAACGGCCTCTTTAACAAAGTGAGCATAATACATTTTATCTGCCCAACAGTCATCCAGCAATTTAAATAGTTCTGCAGCTGTGGTTTTGGTTGGCAATGATAGTGCACATAACATATCCTCATGCACATTCTCTTGATAAAGATAACGCGCGTAAACAAGTAGCATTGCCTTGTTGTCAATATCTGTAGATTCATCAACCTGGAGAGCGTACCACGGTGATTTATTAATCCTTTCCAACAACTGTGATTCAATGTCCCCTGCTATTTCCTCAATGCGTCCTGTGACGGTGGTAGCCAAAAGAGGCATCTGTGCTATCTTTTTACCCGCAGCCTCTCCTAGAAGTTCACGACAAATGTCTTTAGTGGCTGGAAGGATCAATTTTCACCAATGGTAAATGGCTTCTTAGCCTTAGCAATATGATTAGCCACCAAATATGATGCTCTCAGTGCACTCGCATTTATTGATGTAGTGGCCACCAGTAGTTGTTTCTGTCCTTCTTGTTCATGCTTTTTTCTTTCAAAATACTCAGAAGCCTTGTCTTTTAAAATAGGGTGCTTGGTCTCCAAGTGGCAAAACAGTTTTGAAGGCTTCATTGCCTCATTACTTAGCCGGTTGCCACATATTATGCAGAGCGGCCTTGGTGCATGAGAATCACCAGTTGCCATAAGTCCATACTTCAAGTAGGACTCCTGGTATTGTCTGTAAAATGAAGCCTTCTTTTTCTTCGAGGTGGTAGGTTCTTCTTCTGACTCCTCACTGGCCCTTTTCCACTTCGCAAAAAAACTTTCAATGGAATTTTGTTTTTCACTCATTTTGCTAGTTTATGGGTTTAATTTTAGCGGCAATGTATCACATGACCAAGACAGGCATCAGGAGTGAGTCTTAGACGGATGTAACAGAGGGAATCTGGTCTTTTTAAAAAAAATAAAACATCGTTCAGACTTAAATATAAATAAAACAGAAATAATATGTTATTTATTCTTTCTCTGTAGACCAGTATCAAATGGCCCACGGACCAGTACTGGTCCGCGGCCCGGGGGTTGGGGACCACTGAAGTATGCCATTGGTATTTAAATAAGAATTGCATTGAATTTATTATAGATTGTTTTGGGTAGAATAGATATTTTAATGATGTTTATTCTTCTTATCCATGAACAGGGTATATGCTTCCACTTGTTTGTATCTTCCTTGATTTCTTTTATCAATGTTTTATAATTTTCTGAGTACAAGTCTTTCACCTCCTTGGTTAAATTTACTACTAGGTACTTTATTTTTTTTGTTGTTGCAATAGTGAAGGGGAATGTTTCCTTAATTTCTCTTTCAGGCAGTTTATTGTTGGTGTATAAAAATGCCACTTATTTCTGATTAATTTTATATCCTGCCACCTTGCCATATTAATTTATCAGGTCTAGTAGTTTTTTGACTGAGACTTTAGAGTTTTCTATGTATAGTATCATGTCATCAGCAAATAATGATAGTTTTACTTCTTATTTTCCAATCTGAATGCCTTTTTTTTTTCTTGTCTGATTACTGTGGCTAGGACTTCCAGGACTATGTTGAATAAGAGTGGTGACAGGGGGCACTCCTGCCTTGTTCCTGATCTTAAGGGAATTGCTTTTAATTTTTGCCCATTGAGGATGATGTTGGCTGTGGGTTTATCCTAGATGGCCTTTATCATGGTTTTTTTGTTTGTTTGTTTGTTTACAGAGACAGAGAGAGGGACAGATAGGGACAGACAGACAGGAATGAAGAGAGATGAGAAGCATCAATCATTAGTTTTCTGTTATGACTCCTTAGTTGTTCATTGATTGCTTTCTCATATGTGCCTTGACTGTGGGACTACAGCAGACTGAGTAACCCCTTGCTCAAGCCAGCAAACTTGGGTCCAAGCTGGTGAGGTTTGCTCAAACCAGGTGAGCCCACGCTCAAGCTGGTGATCTCGGGTCTCAAACCTGGATCCTCCACATCCCAGTCCAACGCTCTATCCACTGCGCCACTGCCAGATCAGGCTGGCTTTTATCATGTTGAGGTATGTTTCATGTATTCCCACTTTGCTGAGAGTTTTGATCATAAATGGGTGCTGGGATTTATCAAATGTTTTCTGCATCTATTGATATTATCATGTGATTTTTATCCTTCCTTTTCTTTATGTGATCAATCACATTTATTGATTTGCAAATATTGTACCAGCCTTGCTTCCTCAAAATAATTCCCACTTGATCATAATGTATAATATTTTTCATGTATTGCTGGGTCTGGTTTGCTAATATTTTGTTGACAATTTTAGCATGTAAGTTCATCAGGGATATTGGCCAATACTTTTCTTTCTTTGTAGTGTCTTTACCTGGTTTTGGAATGAGGATCATGCTTGCCTCATAAAAGCTTGGAAATCTTCCCTCCTCTTGAATTTTTTGAAATAGCTTGAGAAGGATAGGAGTTAGTTCTTCTTTGAATATTTGGTAAAATTTGCCTGTGAAGCTATCTGGTCCAGGACTTTTGTTTGCTGGGAGTTTTTTGATAACTGTTTCAATTTCATTGTTGTAATCAGTCTGTTTAGGTTTTCTTATTCTTCCAGATCAAGTTTTGCAAGATTATATGTTTCTAGGAATTTATCCATTTCACCTAGGTTGTCCAATTTTTTGGCATACAGATCTTCATAGCATTTTTTTACAATCCTTTGTATTTCTGCAGTGTCAGTTGTTACTGCTCCACTTTCATTTCTAATTTTATTTATTTGAGTCCTCTCTTTTTTTCTTGATGAGTCTGGTTAAAAGTTCATCAATCTTGTTTCACCTTTTCAAAGAACCAACTGTTGGTTTCATTGATCTTCTGTATTGTTTTTTTAGCCTCTATGTCATTTACTTCCCCTCTGATCTTTATTATTTCCTTCCTTCTATTTCCACTGGGCTTTATTTGTTGTTCTTTTTCTAGTTCTTTTAGATGCAGGGGTAAGTTGTTTATTTGAGCTTTTTCTTGCTTCTTAAGGTAAGCTGGTAATGCTATAAAATTCCCTCTTTGGACTGTTTTTGCTGCATCCCATAAATTTTGAGTTGTTGTATGTTCATTTTCATTTGTTTTAAGAAAATTTTTAATTTCTTCCTTGATCTCATTGTTAACCCATTCATTTTTTATTAACGTGCTATTTAGGCTCCAAGTGTTTGAATGTTTTTTCAGTTCTTCTATTGTAGTTGATTTCTAGTATCATGCCATTGTGATCAGATGCTTAAGGCCACTGTTTCTTTGTCAATTTTCTGTCTGGAAGATCTATCCTTTGATGCTAGTGGGGTATTAAAATCTCCTACTATTATATTTATACTATTGTTGTTGATCTCACTTGTTATGTCCATCAAAATCTGCTTTATATATTTAGGTGCTCCTATATTAGGTCCATAAATACTTACAATTGGTTACATCCTCCTGTTGTATGGCTCCCATTATCATTATGTAGTAACCTTTTTTATCCCTTCTTATAGCCTTTGTTTTAAAGTTTATTTTGTCAGATGTAAGTATTGCTACCCCAGTGTTTTTTCATTTCTATTTGCATGAAACACTTTATTCTATCCTTCACTTTCAGTCTATGTGTATCTTTTGTTCTGAGGTGGGTTTCTTATAGACAACATATGCACAGCTCCTGTTTTCTTATCCATGCAGCTACCCTGTGTCTTTTGATTGAAGTATTTAACCATTTACATTTAAGGTTATTATTGACATGTACTTATTTGTTACCATTTTATTCTTTAAACCTATATTTCTCTTTTTCTCAGTTTCTTTTTTTCCTTTGGTCTTTCTGTAGCAGGCCTCTTAACATTTCTTGCAGAAATGGTTTGGTTGTAATGAATTCTTTGAGGGGTTTTTTCTTGGTTCTGTAAGCTTTTTATCTCTTCTTCCATTTTAAGTGATAGCCTTACTAGATAAAGTAGTCTTGGTTGTAGGTTCTTGTTCGGCATCACTTTGAATATTTCTTGTCAATCATTTCTGGCTTCAAGTGTTTCTGTTGAGAAGTCAGATGTCATTCTTATGGGAGCTTCTTTGTAGGTAATTAACTGCTTTTCTCTTGTAGCTTTTAGTGTTCCTTCTTTGTCTTTTAACTCTAGCATTTTAATTATGATGTGTCTTAGTATAGGCTCCTTGGGTTTCTCTTTAGTGGGACTCTCTGTGCTTCTTGAACTTGTGTGACTTTTTCCTTCATCAATTTAGGGAAATTTTTGACTGATTTCTTCAAACAGGTTCTCTATCCCTTGTTTATTCTCTTCTTTTTCAGGAACCCTTATGATGCGCATGTTGTTTCTCTTCATATTGTCACAGAGCTCTCTTACAGTGTCCTTAGTCTTTTTGAGCTTCCCTTTGTTTTGCTTCTCTACTTCTGTGCTTATGTTTATCTTGTCCTCTAAGTCATTGATCCAATCCTCTGCTTCATCCAACCTGCTGGTGATTCCTTCTAGTGTCACATTCATTTCTGATATTGTATTTGTCATTTCTGACTGGTTCTTTTTTATTATTTCGATGTCTTTTTTGATGCTTGCTATTTCTTTATTTAGCTGCTCATTATGACCATCCATTGTTGCTCTAAGATCCTTGAGCATTCTAAAAATCATTATTTTAAACTCTGCATCTGGTAGTTTGGTAACTTCCATTTCATTTAGTTAGTTCTTTTTTCTGGGGATTTCTCTTGTTGATTTATTTGGGTTGCATTTCTCTCTCTGCCCAGTTTGTCTGTGTATTTGTAGCACTGTCTGACTTTGAAATTTTTGTAGTTTCTTTATGGGGAAGATAAGCTCAGTGGTACTGACCTCCAAGCCACCTGTTTTTCTTGTTCTAGGAATGCTTCTTGAGGGTACTATTTTCCCTTTAGTTGTCTGTAAGTATTGTATGCAGTTGGATCTTTTGTGGGTACAGTTATTCTTTTAGGCTAGTTAGCTCTAAGAGTCAACCTTGATCATGTGTCTTACACACATGCAGTGTCCTTTTTGTTGGGTGTATTTATTCTCCACAGTGTCTGGTTTCTGCTAGCCTCCTCCTTTGGGTGTTCTGCTTGTGTAGCTAACTCAGTCTAGGGTTGTTGCTGACTGCCACCCACTACCAATTGTGTTGGTTCTAGATCTTCTTGGTTTGGCCTCAGCTGTTGTTTGTAACCCACTATGGGTTTGTCTGAAGCTACTGCTCTTTTCACTGTTTGTGTCTTTGTTTTCTGTGCCTGAGTTGTGTGGGAGGGGCCAACCTGTGTATAAGGATCAGCTTCCTACTGTTTAGAGATGACAACAGCTCCATTAAAGTCCCAAGCTTCATAATATTTGTCTTCACTTTTCAGCTGCTCTACTTCCTTTTGCAGCTGCCTGGTCTTCCCACAGAGTCTTCTTTAAAAAGACTGTAGTGTGGGCTCAGACTTACCTCACTCAACCAACACTTCTTCAGATTGCAAACTTGTTGGGTTAGAGCAGCTGAGGTTGGGAATCCAATGTTAGTGGGACTCCCTATTTCAGGAGCCTCTTGGTCAGTAGCTCAGTATGGGGAATGTGGCCCCTACTCCAGAACCTAATCCCTCAGCCACTGATGGATACTCAAATTTTATTTCTCCCCAACAAGGTGAGCAGCAGGTTCAGGTTGAAGTGCGGCTGACAGTCCCCTCTGCAGAAGTTCTTATAAGTGGTGAGACCCTGGTCTCAAGGAGGAAGACTGAGTCTCTTGGGGATGACTATGCTTCCACAGAAAGTGGCTAAGCCCCTTGACCAGATCCAATACTAGACTCACAGGGACCCACACTTTAAATGTCCATGCTCCAAGCCTCTCTCCCTTTCCTCAGTGGAATCTAGCCCTGCAGGGCAGGAGAGCCAGCACCCACACCAGCTGACTGTGAAGCTCCACCCTATCCAATGTACAAAAGCTCCTGTGCCAGGCTGATCACAGAGAGCAAAATTTGCCTCAGTTGGGCCTGGTGTGAGAAGCACTTCCTTTGGATATCACTCTAGTAAGGATTGTTAGGTCCTGAACCAATGCTCTCCTCAGCTGGCCACTGGATATGTCAGCCCTGGGCCTCTCTTGAAGTGCAGACCAGTGGTAGACACTGCCCATGAGTAGTCTTCAGCAATCTTGTTGGAGCTACAAGCAATCCAGACTTTGTGGCTTCCTCTGCTAGGCCCAGGTATACATAGAAATACCAAGCTGCACACCTAGGCTGGCTTTTACCTTCACTGGTCTGGGGGAAGGTTTCCTGAGTCCCGTCTCCTGTAGCCTCTGGCTGCTTGCTGGCTGCTTGTTGGGCTTGGCCACTGAAAAAAACTTTGTTATAGTCTGGAGCCTGTGGCAAATAAAGGATTACTAAGAGTAATGGGTGTGGCTCTGCCCCCAGCCCCAGGTGTCAGTCTGTCCAGACTTTTTCCACAGACTTCAGTACAGTGTGGCCCCCAGAGTCCATTGGTTGTAGTCTCTGAAACCTAGAGATGTAGTCTGCTGGCACTCTGGACAGTTTCCACTGAGTCTCCTATGAGGTGCAATTACCAGTCTTAGACTCTGGATCTTAGGGGCTGGGGGAAGCTCCAGCCTCAACACCAGAAAACTGAGTCACTGATGCACCCCTGCCTTCTGCCTTCTCAGCATGACCCAGTTGCCATGACTGGAACAGGAGAGACTCCCAAGGGTGGAGCAGGTGCTTCTCCACAAGCTGGTGCCACTCAGGAGGGACTGCTCTACCCAAGAAAGATGGCAACTGCAGTACCAGAGAATTTCTCAGCACAAGGGTTCTGGTGGCCATCCCCCACTGGTCTCTCCCTGGGCCTCCAACTTTGCACTCTCCTCATGCAATTCTAGTCCTCTCAGTTCTAGCCACTGGAGCCCTGTGAATGAGATTTTCTGCACGAGCCCTTTAAGATGGAACCTGTGTTTCTGAGAACTTTGTCTCTTTCTCATAGATAGAAACACTGCTCTTTTCACCACCAATGCTGTCTGAGTGCTTCTTCTAGACTCTGGGGCTCCAGGCCTGGGGATGAGCACCCAGATCTCTCAGGGTGATCCTCCCCACAGTAAGAGTCCCTCTGAACCCTCAGCTGCCACTCGCTCCTGGAAGTGGGCAGTACTTCCACATCTCTGCCCTTCTTATCAGTCTCAGTGTGGCTTCTTCTATGATCCTTGGTTAAAGATTCCTTTTCATTTAATCCAAACTTTGTTTTTCAAGATAATTTTTTTAAACTAAATTGTAATTCAATTTGGTCATGGGAGGTGGCAGTTGGAATGTCTGCCTACTACGTTGCCATCTTTGAATCCCTCCACATCTCAATTCTTATACTCAGGTGTGATGGGGCCATAGCTGCTTCATGTTTTCCAGGGCTTAATTTCTGTTTGGAGGACATTTTTTCTTGGTTAACTCAAGATTCTTGTCCTCTTTACCCAGGATGACACAAGTGTGGCAGGTGGGGTTCTGTAGGGTATGTTGGTAGGATAAGACCCAGGCCTCTAGGGGTTCTTTGATCTACTTCCCGTAAAACCTGGAGAATCCCTAGCTCAACATGGCCTGGGCCATCAGCTCCTCAGGCTGTGCTAACCCAACATAGTCCTCTGCTGGATTCTCACCTGCTTCGTCCCCGCTCACAGTCTCAGGGATCATTGCATGGACCCTGATGTAGATCCCCCAGGACTGACTGGATGCGTCCCTCATGGTTCCCCACCACTCACAGGTGTGCAGGGGTCAGCCTGGAGCTTCCACGTCAGCCCGGGTCACTGAGGTCTCTGGGAGGCTCAGCACACGGCCCTGGTCTCCACCTGGGCAGGGGGAGCAGCAGGGCCACCCGTCCACTTTCTGATCCTCACAGCCTCTCTGGAGCTCTGTCATTCTCTCCCCTGGCTCCCTCACTGTGGGGATATGAGAGGAAGGCACAGGGCCCCTTCTCAATGACCTACCAATGTCTTGTAGTGTCAGCAAGGGAGCCATTATAATAAGGCAAGTGAGGAGAGGAAGGCAGTGGAAGACAGTAAAGAGCTGGTGCAATAATAATAACGGATGACTGTCCAGGGCCCTGAGAGGGGCTGGAATGGAGCTCTAGAGGAAATGCAGGAGGTGGTGCTCAGTGAGATGGAACAGACATGAGGGATGGGGTCTCACAGAATATGAGCTCTTGGTGGCTTGATGGAGCTCAGGATTCTTGGACATTTACTTGGGGACAATGCAGCATCTAGAGGAGAACACATGAGGGTGGATCAATTTTAAGGCGAGTCCACTAAGACTCCAAATCCCAGGTCCTGAGCCCTGGGGTTCAAGCTCATGGAAGTTCTAGGGAGACTCATTCAGTCCCATGTGGAGAGTGTGGATTGGCTCCTCCCTGTCAGGTTCCTGAGTCAGGTGTCCAGTGCTAGGTCATCTCCATCCCTGTCCTGGGAAGTCTTATTGAGGTCCTTCCTGACACCCAGGGAGCAGGGGATGTTACTGTGTGAGTGATAAGTGATAGCACAGAGGGCCTTGCTCCTTGACATCTCTCACTGGTCCTTCTCCTGGGCCAGGGGGGCAATATTGGGGCCTGTGCCTGGATCACTGTGTCCTTGCTCACAGTACTAGGGGGACTCAACTCTCCAGGCCCTTGCTGCTTGATCAGTACTCATTGCTGCTTCGGTTGCCCTGCACCTCTTGGCCAGGGGTGCCCAGAGGTGAACATGGTTATCCAGTGGTGGGATTAAAATACTTTAACAACTGGTCTTCTGCACTAATGACCATTTAAGTATAAAAAAAACAATATACCAAAAGGAAGTTTATTGTTTCATGCATTTAATACTTAAATAAGAATAAAGGAGATATATAAAGCTAGATTACATTATAAAAGAATTTTAAAGTATTAGTGAGAAAATATTAAATAATATTTGATTAAAAAAACAATGAAACTGTTATTTAAGAGATTTCCATATTGCTTTTTTTTTTTTTTTTTAAATAAATTTTTATTAATGGTAATGGGATGACATTAATAAATCAGGGTACATATATTCAAAGAAAACATGTCTAGGTTATTTTGTCATTAAATTATGTTGCATACCCCTCGCCCAAAGTCAGATTGTCCTTCGCCACCCTCTATCTAGTTCTCTGTGCCCCTCCCCCTCCCCCTAACTCTCCCCCTGTCCTCCCTCCCCCCACCCCTGGTAACCACCACACTCTTGTCCATGTCTCTTAGTCTCATTTTTATGTTCCACCAATGTATGGAATCATGTAGTTCTTGTTTTTTTCTGATTTACTTATTTCACTCCTTATAATGTTATCAAGATCCCACCATTTTGCTGTAAATGATCTGATGTCATCGTTTCTTATGGCTGAGTAGTATTCCATAGTGTATATGTGCCACATCTTCTTTATCCAGTCTTCTATTGAAGGGCTTTTTGGTTGTTTCCATGTCTTGGCCACTGTGAACTGTGCTGCAATGAACATGGGGCTACATGTGTCTTCACGTATCAATGTTTCTGAGTTTTGGGGGTATATACCCAGTAGAGGGATTGCTGGGTCATAAGGTAGTTCTATTTGCAGTTTTTTGAGGAACCACCATACTTTCCTCCATAATGGTTGTACTACCTTACAGTCCCACCAACAGTGAATGAGGGTTCCTTTTTCTCCACAGCCTCTCCAACATTTGCTATTACCCGTCTTGTTGATCATAGCTAATCTAACAGGTGTGAGGTGGTATCTCATTGTAGTTTTGATTTGCATTTCCCTAATAACTAATGAAGCTGAGCATTTTTTCATATATCTGTTGGCCATTTGTATCTCTTCCTGGGAGAAGTGTCTATTCATGTCTTCTTCCCATTTTTTTATTGGATTGTTTGTTTGTTTGTTGTTGAGTTTTATGAGTTCTTTGTAAATTTTGGAAATTAGGCCCTTATCTGAGCTGTTGTTTGAAAATATCATTTCCCATTTAGTTGGCTGTCTGTTTATTTTTATATCAGTTTCTCTTGCTGAGCAAAAACTTTTTATTCTGATGTAGTCCCATTCATTTATCTTTGCCTTCACTTCTCTTGCCATTGGAGTCAAGTTCATAAAATGTTCTTTAAAACCTAGGTCCATGAGTTTAGTACCTATGTCTTCTTCTATGTACTTTATTGTTTCAGGTCTTATATTTAGGTCTTTGATCCATTTTGAATTAATTTTAGTACACGGGGACAGGCTGTAGTCGAGTTTCATTCTTTTGCATGTGGCTTTCCAGTTTTCCCAACACCATTTGTTGAAGAGGCTTTCTTTTCTCCATTGTGTGTTGTTGGCCCCTTTATCAAAGATTATTTGACCATATATATGTGGTTTTATTTCTGGGCTTTCTATTCTGTTCCATTGGTCTGAGTGTCTATTTTTCTGCCAATACCATGCTGTTTTGATTATTGTGGCCCTATAATATAGTTTAAAGTCAGGTATTGTAATGCCCCCAGCTTCATTCTTTTTCCTTAGGATTGTTTTGGCTATTCGGGGTTTTTTATAGTTCCATATAAATCTGATGATTTTTTGTTCCATTTCTTTAAAAAATCTCATAGGGATTTTGATGGGAATTGCATTAAATTTGTATATTGCTTTGGGTAATATGGCCATTTTGATTATATTTATTCTTCCTATCCAAGAGCAAGGAATATTTTTCCATCTCATTGTATCTTTTTCGATTTCCCTTAACAATGCTTTGTAATTTTCATTATATAGGTCCTTTACATTCTTTGTTATGTTTATTCCTAGGTATTTTTTTTTTTGTTGTTGCAATCGTGAAGGGGATTATTTTTTTGAGTTCGTTTTCTAATATTTCATTGTTGGCATAGAGAAAGGCTATGGACTTCTGTATGTTAATTTTGTATCCTGCGACCTTACTGTATTGGTTTATTGTTTCTAATAATCTTTTTGTGGAGTCCTTCGGGTTTTCGATGTATAGGATCATATCATCAGCAAAAAGTGATACCTTTACTTCTTCTTTTCCAATATGGATGCCTTTTATTTCTTTGTCTTGTCTGATTGCTCTGGCCAGAACTTCTAGCACCACGTTAAATAAGAGTGGAGAGAGTGGACAACCCTGTCTTGTTCCTGATTTAAGGGGGAAAGCCTTCAGTTTAGTGCCATTTAATATGATGTTAGCTGATGGTTTATCATATATGGCCTTTATCATGTTGAGATATTTTCCTTCTATACCCATTTTGTTGAGAGTCTTAAACATAAAATTGTGTTGTATTTTATCAAAAGCCTTTTCTGCATCTATTGATAAGATCATGTGGTTTTTGTTCTTTGTTTTGTTGATATGGTGTATTACGTTAACCGTTTTGCGTATGTTGAACCATCCTTGAGATTCTGGGATGAATCCCACTTGATCATGATGTATTATTTTTTTAATATGTTGTTGTATTCGGTTTGCCAGTATTTTGTTTAGAATTTTAGCATCTGTATTCATTAGAGATATTGGTCTGTAGTTTTCTTTCTTTGTGCCATCCTTGCCAGGTTTTGGTATGAGGGTTATGTTGGCCTCATAAAATGTGTTCGGAAGTATTGCTTCTTCTTCAATTTTTTGGAAGACTTTGAGTAGAATAGGAACCAAGTCTTCTTTGAATGTTTGATAGAATTCACTAGTATAACCGTCTGGGCCTGGACTTTTATTTTTGGGGAGGTTTTTAATAGTTTTTTCTATTTCCTCCCTGCTGATTGGTCTGTTTAGGCTTTCTGCTTCTTCATGATTCAGTCTAGGAAGGTTGTATTGTTCTAGGAATTTATCCATTTCTTCTAGATTGTTGTATTTGGTGGCATATAATTTTTCATAGTATTCTACAATAATTCTTTGTATATCTATGATGTCTGTGGTGATCTCTCCTCTTTCATTTTGGATTTTATTTATTTGAGTCCTGTGCCTTTTTTCCTTGGTGAGTCTTGCCAAGGGTTTGTCAATTTTGTTGACCTTTTCAAAGAACCAGCTCCTTGTTTTATTGATTTTTTCTATAGTTTTTCTGTTCTCTATTTCATTTATTTCTGCTCTGATTTTTATTATCTCCTTTCTTCGGCTGGTTTTGGGTTGTCTTTGTTCTTCTTTTTCTAGTTCCTTAAGGTGTGAAGTTAAGTGGTTTACTTCGGCTCTCTCTTGTTTGTTCATATAGGCCTGAAGTGATATGAACTTTCCTCTTATTACTGCTTTTGCTGCATCCCAGAGATTCTGATATGTCGTATTTTCATTTTCATTTGTCTGTATGTATCTTTTGATCTCTGCGCTTATTTCTTCTTTGACCCATTCATTTTTTAGAAGTATGTTGTTTAGTTTCCACATTTTTGTGGGTTTTTCCCCCTCTTTTTTGCAGTTGAATTCTAGTTTCAAGGCTTTATGATCAGAAAATATGCTTGGTACAATTTCAATTTTTCTAAATTTGCTGATATTGTCTTTGTGGCCCAACATATGGTCAATTCTTGAGAATGTTCCATGTACACTAGAGAAAAATGTATACTCTGTCGCTTTGGGATGAAGTGTCCTGTAGATGTCTATCATATCCAGGTGTTCTAGTATTTCGTTCAAGGCCACTATATCTTTATTGATTTTCTGTTTGGATGACCGATCTAGAGCCGTCAGCGGAGTATTGAGGTCTCCAAGTATGATTGTATTTTTGTTAGTTTTTGTTTTAAGGTCAATAAGTAGCTGTCTTATATATTTTGGTGCTCCTTGGTTTGGTGCATATATATTAAGGATTGTTATGTCTTCTTGATTCAGTGTCCCCTTAATCATTATGAAGTGACCATTTTTGTCTCTGAGTACTTTTTCTGTCTTGTAGTCAGCATTATCAGATATGAGTATTGCTACACCTGCTTTTTTTTGGGTGTTGTTTGCTTGGAGTATTGTTTTCCAGCCTTTCACTTTGAATTTGTTTTTATCCTTGTTGCTTAGATGTGTTTCTTGTAGGCAGCATATAGTTGGATTTTCTTTTTTAATCCATTCTGCTACTCTGTGTCTTTTTATTGGTAAGTTTAATCCATTTACATTTAGTGTAATTATTGACACTTGTGGGTTCCCTACTACCATTTTATAAATTGCTTTCTGTTAGTTTTGTATCTAGTTTGATTCTTCTCTTTTGTTTTTCTATCATTTGTTTCTGTTTGTTTGTGTTCCATACTTCTTTCCTCTGTTGCTACCTTTTTTAAGTCATGTGTTTTTGTGGTGGTTTTTTCAAGGGTGGTTACCATTAAGTAATGAAAAGGGTACCTACCATATTCATTGTAGTACCCTATCTTATAAGTATTTCTGCACTTCATCGTCCTTTGCTACTGTTAATCTCCATTCTCTCCCCCCCTTTTTTTTTCCTTTGTTGTCACAGTTTAAGTTTGGTTTTATTGTGTTCTTGGTGGAGCTGTTACTTGTGGTGTTGTTTTCTTTTGTTCTTTGAATCTGGTTGGAAAACCCCCTTTAGTATTTCCTGGAGTGGGGGCTTTCTCGTGATAAATTCTCTCATCTTTTCTGTATTTGTGAATGTTTTTATATCTCCTTCATACTTGAAGGATAGCTTTGATGGGCATAGTATTCTTGGCTGAAAGTTCCTCTCTTTCAGGGCCTTAAATATTGGGGTCCACTCTCTTCTAGCTTGTAGAGTTTCTGCTGAGAAATCTGATGATAATCTAATAGGCCTTCCTTTATATGTTGTACTCTTCTTTTCCCTGGCTGCCTTGAGAATTTTTTCTTTGTCATTGGTTTGTGTCATCTTTATTATGATGTGCCTTGGAGTGGGTTTGTTGGGGTTAAGAAAACTCGGTGTTCTGTTTGCTTCTTGAATTTGAGGCTTTAGTTCTTTCCACAGGCTTGGGAAGTTCTCGTCTATTATTTGTTTGAGTATATTCTCCATTCCATTTTCTTTCTCTTCTCCCTCTGATATACCTATTATTCTTATGTTATTCTTTCTGATGGAGTCAGATAATTCCTGTAGGGCTTTCTCGTTTTTTATTATTTTTGAGTCTCTTTCTTCTTCTCTCTGTTGTGCCTCAAGTTGTTTGTCTTCTATTTCACTAATCCTATCTTCAATCTGGGTTGTTCTGCTAGCTAAGCTTGTTACCTCGTTTTTCAGCTCGTGAATTGAGTTTTTCATTTCTGTTTGATTTGTTTTTATAGTTTCAATTTCCTTGGTAATATATTCTTTGTGTTCATTGAGTTGTTTTCTGATCTCCCTATATTGCCTTTCCGTGTTTTCTTGTATATCTCTGAGTATTTTTAAGATTTCTATTTTAAATTCTCTGTCATTTAGCTCCAAGGCTTCCAATATGTTAAGTCTTTTCTCCATAGATTTTTCCACATCTATTTGTGTTACCTCTCTTTCTTTTGTATCCATAATATTCGATTTCCTCTTTCTTATTGGCATCTGCGGGTGGTCTTGTTGATAGCACTAATTAGAATTAATAAAGAGTAAAAAGTAAAAAACAAAAACAAAAAAACAAAAAAAAAAGAAAAACAAAAAAACAAAGGGTAAAACACCCCACAAAAAAAAAAGCAGTAATAATTTATTATTTCCCCCTTTTTTTTTTTTCTTTGTTCTCCTTCCCTCCTCTCCCCTCCTCAGGGAAATATCGTGCCTATAATGGAGGGCCTGGTTTGCGGTGAAGAGTTCAAGGGGGCAAAAATAAATAAATAAATAAATAAATAAATAAAAAAGGGAAGAAAATCTTAGACAAGCATAAGTTGATCTGCCTGTGGGTGACGGTCAACCAAGAGATATAATGAGAGGGACAAGAGGGAACCAGAAAAAAGGACAAAAAAAAGGAATAATCAAGAAGAAAAAATAAAAATAATAAGTAAAAATACGTTGTATTAAGTGGAGCAAAGACCAAATACAATGGAGACCTTGGGTTGGGAGGACCCAAAATGCCACAAAAACAAACCAACCAGAAAAAAACAAAAACAAAACCGAAAAAGAAAAACAAAGCCAAAAAAAACCTTGAGTCCCAAATTAACTAATTTGTTCGTGATTGAGGATTAAATGGGAGGAAAGTAAAACGAGAAAAGAAAAAACGAATAGAAAGGAAAAAATAAGAAAGAGTGAAAAACGAAGGAAGAAATAAAAAAGGAAGAGAAAAAAAACAAAATAAGGCAAAAAAAACAAAAGAGGAGAGAGTGAGAATTAAGTGTCCTGGAGTATAACCCCAAAGGAGGGTGAGGATGAAGGAGAGAAATAAAATGTAACACTTATGGGTAGTGTAGTTCAAGAAAAGGGAAGCATAAGATGGGCAGAGAATAGAAGGGCTGAGGTGGAGGAAATAAAGGCAATAAGATAGAAGGAACAAACAACAACAACTACAAAAAAAAAAAAAAACCAACAAACAGTGGAACAAGCTGCAAAGTCTGTGGATTTTTCCTGATTTTGAGATGTCAACCTCTTCCTCCTTCTCCTCTCTCCCTCTTCCCGGTCGGCGACTCTGCACCCCAGGCCCTGCCCCTGCGCCACACCCAGGCAGGGACTTGCAGTTGATGGGGTTCTATGGCAATGTACACAATTGGCTTTAGTCTTGTTGGTAGTCAAGGCCTGCCGGCGTCTGCAGGGTCTAACGACGAGAGAGTTCGCCTTCGTGGATTCTCTCTCCCAGTCCCCCCCTCCCGAACCAGCAGCCTGGCGATCCAGCCCCAAGGCTGCCACTGCTTCTGCCTGGGGAGTAAGAGGCTCAAAGAGCTGGGAAATCCCCACTCTATCCCCACTCAGTGCAAGGCTCTGGGAAGGGCTCTGACAGTCAGGGCCTCCAGTGTAATCAGGCGGGGGTGGGAGTCAATTGTTGTCAAGGTGATTGTTCAGCGCCTAGCATTCCGCTGGACCTCTCAACCCAGGCTTTCCACACTTTGTAGCCTGTTTTGGCCGGTAAAAAGAGGCACTAGTCTCTGCTTGCAACTAGTGTGGTATAGATCTTATTATCTGCCAAGTCCTTCTTGTTAGCGTTTATCCCTGAATATGGAGGCTCTATCAATCAGAAGTTGCCCCCGCCCCTTTAGCGAGAGGCACCAAAAAATATCACTCCTCTTGTCTTGGGTCGGTGAACTGAGAGAGATCTTATCAATTAGAACCGAGGGTGCGCAGATTTCACGGGTTAAGTTAATTTTAGTAATTGGGTCGCAGCTGTGCTCCGGAAGGTATTTCAGGCTGCCTGCGCGCGCCCCTCCCCCAACGCTTGATTGTTAGCTTGAATGGCTGGGTGAGGTGCCCCGCCCGCGGAGAGAATCTCCCAAGTAGGGAATACCGCCCTGGGGCCTCTCCCGCTCCCCGTGCGCGGGCCGCTGGGAACGTTAGCGGTGCTCGGTCTGCAATGCTCGGTCTGCAATCAGACCGGGAGCGCGCCAGCGGCTGTTTGCCGCTGGCTCTGCAACCGACCCACTGCTCGCCGCGGCGGCGGCGGCGGTTTCCGAGTGCGGGATGACTTACCACCGGCGCACTTTCTCGAGGCTTGAATGAACGTCCCTGCGGTAGCTTCCTCCACACCCTCGTCTCTCAGATTCGAGTGATAACAGTCCTTTTGCTTTCAGTTTGCTCCGAAGATAAATTTTCCTGTTTCTAGTTGATAAATTTGTTGTGATTTTGGGGAGATCTGTCGGACGCGCTGCTCACGGCGCCATTTCCGTGACATCACCCTCCATATTGCTTCTTAACATCCTCACTTGCCATTTTTTTCACCTATGGATGGAATGAACATTACTATGGGTGTTTAGAATATGCTGTTGCACAGATGAACGTTAAAAAAAAGTAAGGAATGTAAATCTGTGATTTACACATTTGGTGGCTGCCCAGGTGCCCACCTTAGAGAGAACCCTGATTACAAGTGCCATTTTAACAGCTAGTTTGCCGAACTCAACCAAAAATTAGGTATCAGTTCTGCAGAACCAGTGCAAACCAGCTGAATCACACTGTCCACCTCCCAAATTTATACATTGAAGTCTTTTTTTTAATAAATAAATTTTTATTAATGTTAATGGGGTGACATCAATATCAAGGTACATATATTCAAAGAAAACATGTCCAGGTTATCTTGTCATTCAATTATGTTGCATACCCATCACCTAAAGTCAGATTGTCCTCTATCACCTTCTATCTAGTTTTCTTTGTGCCCCTCCCCTTCCTCCTCCCCCTCTCCCTCCTTCCCTCCCCCCACCCCCCATAACCACCACACTCTTCTCCATGTCTCTTAGTCTCGTTTTTATGTCCCACCAATGTGTGGAATCCTGCAGTTCTTCTTTATTTCTGATTTACTTATTTTACTCCATATAATGTTATCAAGATCCCACCATTTTGTTGTAAGTGATTTGATGTCATCATTTCTTATGGCTGAATAGTATACCATGGTGTATATGGGCCACATCTTCTTTATCCAGTCTTCTATTTTTTTTTTACAGTGATTAAAGCCTTTAAGCAAACTCTTGGCCAATACAGCAAGAATCCATAAAAGAGTAGTGTCCTTAACATGTTCACCAAGCCCAAGTTGGCCCCAACACCATGCCAAATCCCTGATAAATGCAACCCAATCCCAGTTCAGTCTGTTAGGAGCTGTCACTAGGAGCAGGAGTCCAGGACAAGTCCACATTCAGGAAAAGTCCACATGGCACTGGAATTGTTGTCACAATTCTATACTTTGCAGCTCACGTCCAAGTCCCAATGGCCACTGCTTCTAGCTGGTAATGATTCAGGTAGACTGGAAAAGCCATCTGCAGCATGTGTGAAGATGGAGCTTCTGTTCTCCTCTGCCTGGAGAGATGAGACCAGGTTGCTTTTCCCTGGAGCTCTGCGACTGTGGCTTAGTAAAGAGAACCTTGGGATACACTAAGCTGGGTGGCAAAGGTAGATTCATAATAGAAGTTGGCAAAAGGGAGAAAGAGAGCTCTAATTAGGAGTAGGTCCCAGGCTGAAATATGAATGGGGCATTGAGGTAGGAGGAATAAAGGAAACACTATATATTAAACAAAGCAGCAGAAAATAGGACTATCAACACCCACAACAGAGATCTTCGAGGGAAGAATAAAAAAACCTGACTATTCAGGCAAGACATAGTTAAGTGGCCCTTGTGCAAATGAGATCAGTTACCTGCTTCTTGGAAGAAATACCCTAGGCTCGTCCACAGTGTCGTAGATGGGGCCGACAGCTCTGGGCCCCTTCAGCCTTCAGTGGCAAACCCAGCTTTCTGGGCAAGGTTAGGTCATAGGTGGCTGGAGCAGGGCTGGAAGAGACTGAACCCTCCCTTAGAGGAGTGAGGGGGAAGCCTACCTTCCAGTGTCCCTGTTTCCTCACAGCAGATGCATATACATTGAAGTCTTAACCCCCAATGTGATAGTATATGGATGCAGGGCCTTTGGGTGGTAACGAAATTTAGAGGAGGCCATGAGGGTGGAATTCACACAATATTAGTGCCCTTATGAGAAGACAAAGAGATATGAGCTCTTTTTCTCTCTGTTTCTGCATTACCATACCAAGGAAAGGCCTTATGAGCATACAGCAAGAAAAAAAAATTCTTTGAAAACCAGGAAATGAGACCTCTCCAGGCACTGAATCTGCTGGCACCTTGATTTTGGACTTCCACCCTCCAAAAGTTTGAGAAATAAACGTCTGTTGTTTAAGTCACCCACTCTATGTTCTTTTCTTATAGCAGCCCAAAAGGACTAAAAATGCCTACTCTGTGCCAAAAACAATTCTAGACATTGGGGATACAAGGGTGAACAAAACTAAATTCTGCTCTTGTGTAGATTAGATTAGTGTAATCATTTATCCTGTGAGCTTCTGGAAGGTACAAATTGTATGTAAATCATTTTTGTATTTCTAGCACTTAGCACAGTGTCTGACACAATGTGAATGTTTAAT
The DNA here is from genome assembly GCF_036850995.1 of Saccopteryx leptura. Taxonomy (NCBI): domain Eukaryota; kingdom Metazoa; phylum Chordata; class Mammalia; order Chiroptera; family Emballonuridae; genus Saccopteryx; species Saccopteryx leptura. The sequence goes on from NC_089509.1 coordinate 36,410,175, forward strand.
GAGTTGAATTAAATATAACTGAATCAAATCAAATCTAATTTTCTGAGAGTAAGAGCTCACCAAACTTGGCAGTTTTCTTCCATCCTATGAAAGGTTTAGGGTGTCTTTTATTTCTTCAAATTTAATTTGAATAATATAACAACTTTGTTTGAATTATGCCGCAACTACACATAGACAATTCTATTACACAAGAAGAATTTTATTTTTATTTTGCCAGAAGTCAATTTCACTTCAGAAATTTGAATTCTAAAAGATTTTATCAGGGCTTCCAAAACAATTTTTAAATATGGCATGTTTGCATACAGGAAACTTGGATCCTGAGACCAAGTTTCAAAGTAAGCAATGGAAACAGTCCATGATCAAGATATATAACAAGAGAATTTCATCCAATCATAACATAAAAAGTATAAATATTAAATCTTCACAAACCATATATAAACATTCTAAATGTATGTGCATGTATAGACATTAATCTCCTTGTCTTCTTCCTGCAACACCCACTACTGCAAGCTAATACTTAAAACATTATGGTATTTTTATATATCCAGATCAAAGATATTTTTAATACAGAAATTTTAATTTGGCAAATATTTGAATGCCTTTTTTGTGCCAAACATTGTGCTAGGGACACCAAATGGTTTAGGATAGAATGTCATCCAATTGTCGCTGGTTTCTTCCCTGAAGAAACAGACACAGATAGGTGTTGTGTTTTGTTTTGTTTGTTTTTTTGGTTTCCTTTTGTTGTTGTTACAGAGAGAGACAGAGGAAGGGACAGATAGGGACAGCCAGGCAGGAAGGAAGAGATGAGAAGCATCAATTCTTTGTTGCGGCACCTTAATTGTTCATTGATTGCTTTCTCATGTGTTTGTTGACCAGAGGGCTACAGTAGAGCAAGTGACCCCTTGCTTAAGTCAGCGACATTGGGCTTCAAGCCAGCGACCATGGGCTCGTGTCTATGATTCCACACTCAAGTCAGGAACCTCGAGATTTCCAGCCTGGGCACTCTCCATCCCAGTCTGATCTCTATACACTGCACCACCACCTGGTCAAGCAATAGGTGTTCTCTTTTAAATCTGCTTCCACAGACTAGGCTTTTCACAGCTTGTGAGAAAAATGTTGCCATACAATTCTGCATTCGCACTTCCCCATCACTTTTAAAAGGAAATTATTTTCTTGAAACAGTAAAAGAATAGTATTGTGCCTTCATGAAATCTGATAGTTTGTTCTGGAATGCTGTTTTCCAGAGCTGGCAACTGTGCAATTTGCCTGTGGAACTGAAGAAATAGTGTCTGGTGAGGCCAAAGTGGAAAGACGGGTTCTGGTTACCCCACCCTTCCTGCCCTTTCTGGGCTCCCAGGCAACTCACCAGGGGAGGATTAAAGATGAACTTCTCCATGTTCCTGGGAGGTTACATAGAGGCACTCATCTATGCTTTATTATGTTAGGAAAAAACAAAAAAACAAACAAAAATAAAAACTACAGTTCTAATAATATTATTAGTGCTATTATTCTTAAAGTTGGCCTCAAAAAAACAAAAGTGGGCCTTGGAGAATGGTATGGAAACTTTCAGGAGGTGATACAACATTAAATATCAAAACTGACACACTTTAATCTATAATAGGTCATCTAAATCTTCCAAAGATATAAATAAATGTCTTCAGAATTGCCTTCTTTAGACAGATAATTAAGTAGCAATGGCAGCATTAAAGCTCTGGGAGAATACTGGGGTGGTACGAAGAGTTGATTTTAAGTTTCTTTAATTGATATAATAATCAAAAAGAGTATAAATAAGGAAAAATGCAATATGTTTATCAAAAACCCAGAATACTGGATCTCAGTAAACTCTAAGACATGAATGTCTGTTTAGCTGAGCCTTTAGGTGGCCTGTCCAGTTTGTGTCCTTTCAGAAACAAAACAACAGGAAGTGAATATGCTTCACGCCCTCTGGACAGCTGGTAGCCCATCTTTAAAGACCCTCACTATAGAAAGCTAAGCATGTGGACAAAAGGAAAGCAAATGGTATTTGGTTAAATGCTTAAAAAAATTTAAAGGTGGCTTTCCCCTTGTGTGATTTTTCCTCTCTAAATGCACGGCTTCTCCTAGATGGAGCTGTTATATGACTGCACTTGCAGAAGGAGGATAATTTGTTGGCCCCAAAGGAGTTCTTGGAATACTGAGAGAATATGTTTCAAAATGGCCCCCAAAAGAGGAGCATCTGGTTACCCAAGGTATAATGCTTGCAGCAGAGAAATCACCATAAATAGCTTTAACAGAGACCAAATGTGTCCACTTCAATCCAGTGTTTTATCACCCACCAAGGGAATTTATCAGGGTCGAGGGAGAAAGGGAGAGTGAAGTCATTTTAGCAGGGCATGCTTCATAACTTTTATTAAGACCAACAGGTCAACTCCGTAATAGCTGTAAGATGGAAAGTTAAAGTCATTGTTATCCAGCCACATTTAAAAAATGAAAACAGAGAAAACTGAGAAGAAAACTAGTCTCTCCAAAGGCTGAAGGAAGAGGGAGAATTAATTTGAAAGACCATTTGAAGAATTACAGAGGAAAATTCTATGTGATTATTTTATGCTTAATTAAAATGTACTTGATTGGAGAGGGTTGTAACTAAAATTTCCCATTTGTACAATGTTCTGATCCTGATAAAGTCAAGATTTTCTTACCCTGTCACCAAGGAAATGAATTGAGGACTCTAGTCTTAGAATAAGCGGCATTTTCTAAAAATGAAATAACAGACTTGTTCGTAGGAAGAACATAACCATCAAACACACTGGTTTGCTGAATTAACAAAACACACAACAAACAGTTGGTAATTCACATACATGTCCATGCAAAATGTCCATGCATAGTAAAGGATTTGTCTTATTTAAATGATAATAAACAACCATGTGGATGGATAATGAATATTTTAGTATGCAGTGAAAGATGCATCTCACTTACTCTCTGGGGAGGTCAGAGGAACACCATTCATAAAAATCAATGGATTGAATCCTGGTGAAATATAATCTCAAAGGGAAGTTCAGGTATCCCATGGAGGACCCACAGCGTTAACTAAATCACTGGCATTTTATCTTGGTAGAATGGCAGAAAATACAAATATGCCACTAGTTCTGAAGACTTTGGCATCAATAATCCTCCAGCCTTGGAAAATTAATATAAACTTGGATGTGAAATTCAACCACAGTAACCACTACACTCTCCTTCCTACTTCCTTATGTGATCATTTTTAACTGCTCTGAATCCACTCTCCAGAGAAGTCATTAGATGTCTTTTGGACCCAGTTGCATTTACTTCAATTTAAAGAATGTTGCATAAATGGAATAATTAAAAATAAATAAGGCATGCCATATGGGAAGAACTGAGGTTTCTACCTAATTCCATCTTGCAAACTATTCTTTTTAGATCTGTGTGCAGACAATTTAAATAAGAAATAGCTTCAGTGTTTCCCCCTGCTGCTACCCCACCACTCCTATAATGAAAAGCTAATGCCATCTTCATCAGCACATTACAGCACTCAAACAACCCAAAGCTTCATACCGATGATTGATTGAGCCACTGAAGGCATCCAAGTCCTATAATTGAGCTGTCTGAACAATATCAAATGTCCACGACGATAGCGGGGAAAGAACTCAGACCTAGCTTATCAAAAACAAACGCTGTTTAATTGGGAGCACCTGCCTCCTTGCCTTTGTCACACTATGTCAACTACTGCGAAGTCCTACCTCTGCCTTGCCTTGGCAGAAATTTTTGATTTAATAAAGGACCAACACCTTGACCAGTATATTCTGTATACACTCTGCATAGATTCTATTATTGAAGACATACCTCAAACCTCTTTTAACTCTCTGACAGCTGCCTTTGTTCTCTGCACCCAACCTGCATCTCTGAATAACAATCCAACAAGGCTCTCTGACCTCTACTACATCTGATTTTTCTTTTCCCTTCTGGATCATCACGCTGTCCTTCACTGCAGATGTCAACTAAATTTATCCATTTGCTAAAGCCACAAAAAAGTCAGGTACCTCGAAAGCCAATGCCAGCATCCTGGGCTGATTGCAGTTGTATAAACTGCTGCCCAACATCCACTCACTTCCACCCATTCCTCCCCTCCTCTTCTCTGAGCTGCCAGTCAAGAGGAGGAACTCTTTTAGTACCTGCATGTTTTCTATTTATAATTAAGTAATTACAGCAGATTTCAAAGCCACACAGTTAAACAGGTTTTGACAGTGTGTTTCCTCTAAAAATGACAGTCTCTAAAGCCTCCAAGATGCAGTACCCAGAGCAGCTCTCCCTATGTAGCATAACCCACTTTTCCCCAACCCTTCCCCCAGGCATATTTTCCTTGCCTCTTGCTTTCTCCTAAACTCCAAGGGCCCTTCTTTTGCCTCTGTAACTTGTTCCCTGAGCCCACACAGCTCAGCTGGCTCACTTCTTTTGTGGGTTTCTTCTACCTCTGTGACTTTCTAAATAAATTTTCTATTATAGTTTGAAAAAATAAGAATAAAAATTAAAAGGACAGTCTCTGAAGGGTGTTCTTATCACCTTGAAAGGGACATAAGAAAAGACTGGGGGTAACAGAAATGTTCTGTAACTTGGTTATCTGAAATTATGTTTGACAACAAACTACTTAAAATCGAAGTGTTCGATTGTATAAAAATAAACTTAAGAAGCAGATTGTAAAAAATAAAATAGATAATGATAGATGAGAGATAGATAGATAGATAGATAGATAGATAGATAGATAGATAGATAGATAGATAGATAGAAAAATGAAGCATCGGTCAACTGTGAAACAAATTTGTCCAAGTGACACACCATTTGCAATTTTCTAACTTTATACCCAGGATTGAATTCCCTTAACTAAACAGAATTTGGAGTTTTCATTTAATTTAGGAATTGTTAATGCAAAATTCTAAAAGGCCAGCATGTCATCTGAGCCCTGCAAGTGGGTAATCAAACAGCATGAATGATTACCTTGACACCACTATGGGAAAGGCAAGCAGCCTCGTTTCCCCTATATACACACGCTGCTGGAGGCAAGAAACTTGGTTTCAACAGAGAATTTCCAAGAATCAGCCTCCTTCACAATTTACACTTTGTGTCTAGGGAGACATTCCAAACCTAGGGGCTGGAAGTTAAAAGACATGTGAAGAAAAAATTTTAATGTAATATTTATAAAGCAAAATAATATTTGTTTTCCTCACTGTACAAGGATACCTTGAAGGACAAAGCCAAGCTCAGTTGCTAATTATAAATCAAAATAACCCATTCATTTTCACCTAACAAAGAAGAAAAAAGAGAGGACAAGGTTACAAGGTGGTATTCTAACCTAGTGGGAATACTAGAAGGAATGTCATTGTTGACAGAATGTGCAAGGTATATAAATCACATGGGTTACTAGTAACAGGGCACACAACTATAATATTGGGAAAGTGTGATTCTTCTTTGACAGGGCTGAATTGTTCAATATAAATCCTGGGAAGGACAAATACAAACAAGGAAAAAATAAAGATCTGGAATGAGGTACAATTTCTGAATAGCAGATGTTATAGAACAAGAGAAAAAATACTATATAATATTCTGTGTATGATCAACACTTGAATAACCAAATTAGTGTTATGTAGAAATGCACATAAATTTCAAAATAGTTGGTAATTAAGAAACAACATATTTAATTTCAAAGCACGGTCAAACATACACACACGCACACGCACACGCACATGCACACACTGCCCTGGGCTTTACATTCTTTCCACTCCATCCCATTGTTCACAAAGGCTGGAGTGGAAGAAGCCAGACAATAAAAAATGTGCATTTGTGTTCCTTGAGAATTTTTACTGTATTTTTAGGAAGGATGTTGACAAATGACTTTAAGGTAGCTGAAAGAGAGAGAAATCATTTCTTGAAAATGATGCTTCTTTGCTCACATGCGCTAATACACTATAACATTTATTTTGATTTAACAAGCTGGCAGCTTTCCAGTTGTAACATTAGAAGCATTTCTAAGTCAGTTGCACTAAGCCTTCTTCAAGGCATTTCTTGACTATTGAAGGGATTGCTGCCTAACCAATCAAGTCAAGAGAATCAATCTAATCAAGTACACGTGTCCTTGTATTAGCTCATAACAACTTCATGAGATAGGTATTGTTACATCACCATATAACAGACAAAGGAACTAATAAACACAGAGTCACATAGCTAATAAATGGTGGAGTTAGGATTCAAACTCAGGTCTGTCTAAAACCTGAGTCTACACAGAGACAGAAAGCAAAATCAGATACTGCTACCCAAAAGGACAACCATCTAGGATATTAACAGCACTAAAAGCTAACGCCTCACATGCATTGAGAAAAAATTATTGTATATTGCATTGTTTTTCCACTAAAGAAACCAGTAAGTCAGTGGTTAAGAGCACAGGCTATGCAGCCTGACCTGTGGTGGCTCAGTGAATAAAGTGTCAACCTAGAATGCTGAGGTCGCAAGTTTGAAACTCTGGGCTTGTCTGGTCGACATATATGGGAGTTGATACTTCCTGTTCCTCCTTCCCCCCTTTCTCTCTCTCTCTGTCTCTCTCTCTCTCTCTCTCTCTCTCTTCTCTCTAAAATGAATAAATAAAGTCTTTTTAAAGAGAATAGAAAAGAATACAGAGTATGTGGCCAGACCACCTGCTTTCAAATTTCACTTCTGTTATTTAATGGTTCTGTAACCTTGAGCAAGTTACTTAACTTCTCTGTGCCTTGGTTTCAACATCTGTAAAACAGGCATAAGAATGCTAGTTATCATATATGGTTTTCATAAGGGTTACATTTACTGGTATTGTGAGAATCCTTTTGTTAAGTCTTTATCTCTTTAAGATGCATACTGATTTACTTAGAGAAAAATTTTTGTGATAGTAAGACAGTGGGGTTGGATGGCTATACAGAACAAAATTGTCCATGAAGGAATTCTAGTTTAAAATAAATCATGTACGAAGCGAAATAAGTAAATCAGAAAAAAACAGGAACTGTATTATTCCATACGTAGGTGGGTCATAATAGTGAAACTAAGAGACATTTATAAGAGTGTGGTGGTTACGGGGGGGAGGGGGGAATGGGAGAGGGATAGGGGGTGGGGAGGGGCACAAAGAAAACAAGATAGAAGGTGACAGAGGACAATCTGACTTTGGGTGGTGGGTATGCAACATAATTGAACGACAAGATAACCTGGACTTGTTATCTTTGAATATATGTATCCTGATTTATTGATGTCACCCCATTAAAAAAATAAAATTATATATAAAAAAAAATAAAATAAAATAAAATAAAATAAATCATGAATATGTGGAATTCATATACTCTACCTAACCAGGTACTCCTGTTTATGTTTACAATTTTCCATAAAGAGTTTTTCAAATATTTTATGTAATACATTTTAAGTTATACCTAGCACTAAATGTTAGTGAGCGCCACTTAATAGTTAATATTGTTACAGTATGAGTTGCATTTTCAAAACAAGAGTTGCATTTTCAAATCACTTATATGTATCTATATTAGTTATATTTACATTAGCCTCTTAATTTCTAGCACATAAGGAAAAGTGAGCAATAGAAATATATTTTCTAAATCCATCATTGGCTAAGAAGAAAAGGCAAGTGAAGCCATCCACAGAGCTGTTATCAGAGAAAAGGGAAGACTAATCCACCACTCAGATAAGTGTTAAGAAACAGAATCTGATTTAGTGTCCAGGTCCTAGGAGTAAAAAATTCCAAGTCATGAAGGAAACAAAAACTTAAAATTGAAGTTCATATACCCAATCTGATTAAGTGGCATAGCATAGAAGAAAGAGAATAGGATGCATCAAATAACAGAAATAATAATAATATAATAGCTCCATATGTTGAGGAGATTTGTGTGAGCTGTAACAAGAAGTTTTACATTTATTATATAATTTAATCTTCTCAACCACCCAACTTGTAAAGTGGACATAATAATAATTATCTCCATTTTGTAGGTATGAAAATTTAAGCCCAAAGAAGTTAAGCATGATACATAAGACTGAGACTGGAATTATATTTTTCTTCCCTACCTGAAGACTTCCAAAGTCTTTACCGTGGTGACAAATAAATGACATGACCATCATCACTCACTCAACCAGCTCATTAGCGTAGAAACTGACATACCCACGCTGGCAGTCTGATTCTAGAGTGTCATTCACAACCACATTTCTATAGAAGACCTGGGTTCAAGTCCTAACTCCACCTAAGCTTATCATCTTGTGCAAGTCACCCAACTTTTAGCCTGTCCTGAATTGTTCCATGGCTTCTCCTTTCCTGGCTTTTGCCACAAGCGATGGATGGAACTGTTTGTAGACCTCAATAACTCTGGGTTTCAACAGCCATGATAAGTAAGAAAAGATCTCAGTAAACTCAGGATCACCATGTGGTTGCTAGATATTGCCAGTGGTTGCTTGTCAACACATGGCTAGAGCAGTGGCAGTCAACTCTGACTGCAGCTTGGATTCATCAAGGGAGCGTGTTAAAATTACCGGTGCCCAGCCCCACTCCCAGACCAATTAAATCAGAATTTCCAGGAATGGAGTCTGGGCATTAGAATTTTTTATAGTTCCCTAGAAGATTCTATTGAAGTCAGTGTTGAGAGCTGCTGGCTAAATGATGAGAGAAAACTACTGTTGAGGTTGAGGATTTAATAGAAGCCAAATAAGCTAAATATTGAAGTGAATACTTCGAAACAATGCTTCCCCCAATACTATACTCTACTTCTGCTTATTTTAAAAATCCTAATTCCAAGATTAAATACATGAATATGCTATTCATAACTTTACAAGGAATGTATACATATGTGTACAGACACATATACACAGACAGATACGTGATACATAGGCTTGTGTGAGTACACTATTTTTACATTACTATAGTTCTATGTTCTATGCCTCACATTTTTAAATAAACTTAACATCCAAATGCCAGTAGTACTTCCATTCTACCACCATACACACACGAACACACACACATGCACACACACTTCATGCTAGTCCTCTGTAAGGTGAAAATCCCACCTTTGTACCTAAGATTGAAGAATATAAGAAGTTATTTAAGCTGCTGACAAATGAAAATGTCTTGACTCTAGTTTTAGTCACCAATCTAAATGGAGATAAATGCCTTAACTCTGCTGGTTTCCTATTGTCATTTAAATTGGAACATTTTGAATTTTATAGCAACTTCTGGATTTTATATAGGCAAGCATTTAACAATTTTTCATACGTCACACAGAGTTTAGTATGGACAAGAAAAAGAAAAAAAGGCAATAGTATGAAGACATTTAAAATAAATTGAACATTCTTTCCACATTTTTCTGGATGACTTACTTCCATAAATTACACTATGCCATTTGTTTCCTCAACTGTTTCTATATGGAACAAGAATTACATGCTTCATTGAATTCAAAGGGGTTACTGAAAGGTTAGGTGAACAAAGCAAATATACGGAAATGTAAAAGAAAAGCTGCAGTTTGGTCTCTGTCAGTACATAAATAAAAATAAGTGAACAGAAATTTCATGGAATGGAAGGAAGACACCATGATTCTGCTCAGGTTCCATTATACACAAAGCTCTATGTTAGAAGACACGCAAGTAAGCCACCTTAAAAACAGTATCATTTTCTCGTGTCTGTTTTTCCTTTCAGACGCAATAGAGAATCACAAATGATATTAGGAAAATGTGTTTGAATACCATTCTAGTATCATTTAAGAACAGGTGGACAATTTATACTATGAAATTAAGAATAAAAACAAGATCGGACGGTCTGTCCTCTTGCACCTGTGAGTGATTTGAAGCTGAGCACCTCCCTTATAATACTTTCAGTTTTATCTTAGCCACTTAGATATTTAATGCTGAGAAGGCTGATAAAGCTTATCTAGTGCAAAAGCCAGCAGGTGCCAACCAAACCTCAACAACCAATATAAAGAGGCTCGGCTTCTGGATAGCACTCTGACCTCCCCGGCTAAGCTGAGGAATGGACGTAACTGTCACTCTGACCTCTCCGGCTACGCTGAGGCATGGACGTGGCCCTGTGCTTCCTTGCACTCCGTACACACTACGCTTTGGGAACCACGTCTCAGGATTGCCCTTGTTCTTTTTTCTGTATCAAAACACAGCATGTGGAAGGAGCAGATGAGAAAGTAGAAAAAAACACATGATTCGCCCTCACCGGCACTCCCCCATGCAGAGCCCAGTGTACTCCAAATGCATCTACGCTGCATTTTTAAATAGATTCCCTAATAAAGCAAGAACTAAAGTATCTTGTTGCCAAACAAAGGGCTCCTGCATTGAAACGTGACAGCTTGTTGCTCCAGCAGCTTTTTGCCAGAAGGATACATACCATTTCCAGCAGAAAATTGGTTTTGGGAACTCGCCCAACAGCCCAGACACAAAATAAACTTCCCTGGCTCTCTACAACAGGCGAAGGCCAGTGGGATTCACCCCTGGTCATTTCAACAGAGACTTGAATTGCCTTCCAATTTAAGAACTCAAACTAACAAAACTAGATTTTGCTTCAAATGCCAAAACAGGCATTGCTTTCTGGGGCATTTCTATTTCTTCATTGATTTTATTCCACAGAATTGCTCATGACTGCGGACAATATTCCTTAATTAAGCCCCAGTAGAACTGAATTGAAACAATCACCTGAGCAAATATATTCCAGCATTACTCAGGAATGTCGTTTCCCACTATAGAGCATGAATCGTTTAGCTCTATTAAATACAATACATACATGAGTTTCCCCAAAGTGCTGTGCCATTTTTTGTCTTATGAAAAGCAAAACATACGTATCCTTGATAGTTAGCATTTAAATATAAATAGAGAAATACACGATTTGATGATGTTTTCAAAGATAGACTCTAAAATTTATTTTTGGTTTTTTTTTTAAATTGCACTACCAGATGCAAATTTAACAATTATTAAGCATACTCTTCTCATTTTACTGATTACAAAAAAAAGACCCAGAGAGGACAACTGATTTGTTCAAATTATACCACCATCTAACTAACAGAAACAAAATCTAGCTTTCTTGCTTCCTTCAAAAAAAAAGAGCAAGCACATAAAACAATAAGAAGTCTAGGAAGATGATTTGACTTTGGATGGTGAGCACACATGCAATATACAGATCATGTATCATAGGAATGTATGCTTGAAATCTATATGATCTGGCCCTGGCCATTTGGCTCAGTGATACAGTGTCAGCCTGGCATGTGGATGTCCTGGGTTCGATTCCCAATCAGGGCACACAGGAGAAGCAGACATCTGCTTCCCCTCCCCTTCCTTTTCTCTTTCCCTTTCTCTCTCTCTCTCTCTCTCTTTCTCTCTCTCTCTCTCTCTCTCTCTTCCCCTCCCACAGCCAAGTCTCAATTTATTCAGGTGTGTTGGCCCCAGGCACTGAGAATGGCTCTGTGGAGCCTCCAGTACTAAAAATAACTTGTTTGTGAGCATGGCTTCAGATGGGTAAAGCATTGGCCCCAGATGGTGGTGCCGGGTGGATCCCAGTCAGGACACATGCAGAAGTCTGTCTCTCTATCTCCCCTCCTCTCACCTGGAAAAAGAAGAACTAAAAGGAAGAAAATCTATATGATCTGATTAACCAATGTCACCCAATAAATATAATAATTTAAAAAATAGGAAGTCTAAAGAATGCTGATTCTCCCAGGGAACATGACATGTTCTTGCAGGTGACTCCTCGGAAAACCACTTTTTCATCTAAAGGGAAGGAGGCAACTCAAATATGAGAGAGCCTGACCAGGTGCAGTGGATAGAACATCAGACTGGGACACAGAAGACCCAGGTTCAAAACTCCAAGGTCGCCTGCTTGAGTACAGGCTCATTTGGCTTGAGCACAGGCTCACCAGCTTGAGTGCCAGGGTCACTGGCTTGAGCATGGGATCATAGACATGACCCCATGGTGGCTGGCTTGAGCCCAAGGTCGCTGGCTTGAGCAAGGGGTCACTCGCTCTGCTGTAGCCCCCCCTCCCTGGTCAAGGCACATATGAGAAAGCAGTCAGTGAACAACTAAGGAGACTAAGGAGCTGCCACAAAGAATTGATGCTTCTCATTTCTCTCCCTTCCTGTCGTTCTGTCCCTATCTGTCCCTCTCTCTGTCTCTCTGTCTCTGTCACAAAAAAATAAAATTAAAATAAAAGAATCATGAGAGATCCCAGCTCAAACCCCAGTCTCCCATAAAACTGTTAGTTTTGTAAGCAGATAAGACTTTAAAGAAAATCTGAAACATAAAATCCAAATATCTACCATATTTCCCCATGTATAAGACGCACCTTTTTTTGAAAAATTTGGGGTCTAAAAACTGGGTGCATCTTATACAGTGGTTGTGTGTTTTTTACTTGCATTTACCACTTTTTCATGCTTATTTTTGTGCTCATTAGTAAAGACAGTGAATAGTCATCAGACACAGATGAGGACAAGCTAATGGATGGGAGTTTTGACAGTGATGAAGAGTTGTATGAATTTTATGATGAATAAAACTTGAGTTCAATAACTTTATTTAATACATATTTTTTTCATATTTCAGGCCCCAAAATTAAGGTGCATCTTATACATGGGATCATCTTATACATGGGGAAATACGGTAAATCAGATAAATCAGAAGGCATAGTTTACTTGTAAAAATGGAATCTTTGCTTTACTGTAAGCTCTTTGTTACAGTTTTCTCTGAAATCATGATCTCTCTTATGGTTAATAAATATTCTCTTCAGGTGCAACTTGCAGGGCCATTTCTATTGCATTGAGCAAAGTATGCCTCTGCACTGTTGTCTGTACTGAGTTTAAAGTTCCTTTCTTACTGTAATTGGAGTAAAATGCAACGTGCTAGATACCCACAGATGGCACCAGCTCACCGGAGCTCCAAGAAGCTGCTGTGGGCATCTCTGCCTAGCTCTGCTTTCACTGGTAGGAATCTGATAGTTGATCCAGAGTGAACTGACAGAAGGGGACATAGGGAAGGTATGAAGACAAGCTTTTTTAGGTGGGATTCCATGTACCCTGGAGCCTAGGCCTGAGCGGTAACTCCATGCAAAGAAAAAAGAAAGGAAAGGACATCCCACTTGGGAATGAAAGTTTAGGAAATTCATCCAAATGCCTCCAGCTCTGTGCCAAGCACCAAGACCACAGCCCAGGCAAGGTGCCTGTACCAACGGAGCAGTGACAGTGAGAGAACAGCCACTGGGCAGGGATGCTTGGGCTCAGTGTCCCCAAGCACACCCCTAAAAGAGGAATGTCTAAGGCAGTCTCTTTGTATCACCTGGAAGCATATGGGAATATGTGGGCAAGGACAATGGTAGGATCAGCTAGAAATAAAATAACACATCTGTACCCCTGGACTGGTGTCATCAGGAAATACATCTGTTAAGTGGAACAGAAAGGATGGGAAAACACTAAGTGAAAGCTCTGCTTTGGTTGATCCATCCAGACCGCTCCTCTAACAACTAAATTTCATTTCATCCAAAGCCTTAATGACAGAGCAAATAGCTGAATCAGAAAATATGCACATCTACCATCCACTAGGGGTCACTAGTTACTGAAACTATTTGTGTATGGGAGTAATCACTGGGCTCACAGCATGTTAATAACAATATTAAATGAGGTCCATTATTTCACTCTAGCAAAGAGTAGGGAAGATCTGTAATTAGCAGGGTCCTGATAAATTTCATGCTACCACTCAATTGGTGCTTATGTGGGGAATAGCACATTTAGGGTTCATTTAGCATCATTATATTCCTTGTGGGCTTTTTTATGGTCTTTATCTACCCAACCCATGGGCAGGGGTGATATGAACCTATTGAACCTGACAGTGGTCCATTTTTTATCCCATGCTAAACATAACTGGTCTTGCACTAATTAAAGACACAGAATGTGAATTAGCTAACATCCAAGTCTACAGCCAAATCATCCTTCTATTGTCCTAATGCAGCTGTGGCTCTACAAAATTCAGAGGATACACACAAACAAGAATAGAGTAAACTCATGATTGCTATTCAAACTGACTTTCCAACTGGACCAGAGAATTGTAACAGACATGTACATGTATGTAATAAATTTGAATAGTTCATTTCATTCATGAAATCAGATATTTTTCTTGTAACCCAATTTCTGAGATATAAATAAAAGCTTTAACTAAAAATAGAATTTGTTTATCTGTTCATTATTCATATCATTGGCTCCATTTATATCACTGGGGTTAATAAAAATATTTATAACAGGAAACATTTTTAAATTTTATGAAACTTATTGGTCCAGTGTTTTAAATATATATATAATTTAATATATTTCGTGTTGAGTTAATGGTGAAATAGCTTGGCATTAAGAACAAAAGGAATTTTGCCTAAGGCTTTTCTAATTTGCGAAATAAACTAAAAAATAAAGGCCAGCATTTTTCTTATTCCATTACCCAATTATGGGCTCAATCGGCCAATAAAAGTATCCAGCTGGGTACATGGATTGGGGTCCAGTCTTAATTTATTCAGTAAATCTTTCCAATTAATCATCTCAGCTCAATAATTTTCAACTCTTAGTTCATTTTGTCCTGGATAGACCCAGATTAAATGACTGTTTTGGAAGAAAAGGGTTATTCTTCCAGTCAATCAAGAAATTTCCACTACAAGATAAAAGGCAAGCAGGTTTGGAAATGGAAATTTACTCAATTCCAAGAGAAACTGTGTCCTGCAGCAGTTTGGTTTTCCATCTGCACCCCATAGGCAGGATCAGTCACCAGTCACTGGACAAAATACCCATTCCTCAAGCTATCTGCAAATACACCACAGTTCACACGGGTAGATTTGTTAAAGAATTTGTTTTGTTTCATTATCTTTTAAATAGCATACATACATTATAAACAATCCAGAAAGCATATACAAGCAAAATTAAAGAAAGGATCACCCACATGTTTCTTGTACCTCTAAGAGAGATTTTGTTAACATTTTGCTCTGTAACTCTTCAGTCCTTTTGCACACGCACGCAGGTATGTGTGTGTGTATGTATGTGTGTGTGTGTGTGTTAAATATTCTAGAGATATGAGTTGCCTGTCCCAGAAAGTTTTTTTAAGTTTAGAATCCTATGTTTAGATCTTTGCTGCTTCACGTGACTCATAACTATTACAGTACTAAACTTCTTGCCTGGATTTTGACCACTTCACTTCCCACCCGTCTCTAGAGCTTCTAGCCAAAATTTTTTTCCACCTGTGAGACCTGCTGGGCTTGCCTTTACCCTGAACACCTGGGCTCGCCAGGCCCTTTTGGCAGCAGCCTCTGCCTCAGTTCCATCCCCTGGTCTTCAACCTCTAGCCTCCCCAGGGCTTCCTACCTACATTCTCTTCCATTCTACCTGGCTATTTTGTCCCTCTTAACATTGTTAGTTAAAACATTATTAGTTAAATCTAACAAAGTTTTCTTTGTTGGACCTTTCCCGTGGGTCTACCCAATCTTCTGAAGTCAGCCCTTTTGGTCTGTCATTTTCCTCCACTAAAAGAAACTTACTTCTGACTCTTGCAATGTGTAGACAGTCCATTAAGGGCTCTGTTTATTCAGCAAACTAAGTCCAAAGAGATTTTTTTTACCCTAGTCTTTCCAAGATCAGAATCAAATCATTTGTGTAGTGCAGTATTTTAAAGAAGTTACCCACAAGTTCAATTATGCTAAACTTTATACAGTTGTAACACAAGCATAATTTTTATTCTTGGAAAGAAGAGCACAGATGCACATAGCTTACCATGTTCTATTCAGACAGGAAAAACTGCTGCATATTTTTTAAGTTCAGGGAGTTGCATAGTATCCTTCGATGTCAATGTTATAATTCACTGGACTTAGAAATAAACATAGTTTTTAATAAGATTCTACCTTGTTCTGAAATTGACCATTCTGGTCCTTATCTTGAATCCCTGCCCTTATCTACCAATTCTAATATCAAGTATTGCCATTTATAGGAGAAGTTTGTATTTTTTTCAATCAATATAATAACCTAACTTAACTATATAACTTAACTGTAATTCCCTGGAGAATTCTATTGCTTTATTCTGGCTGAATATTGCTACTTTAAACTAACAACATATAGTTGTGAAAATTCTAGGAAGTCCAAAATTTGGACCTCTCAGGAGTTCTGATTTCTTCTTTGACACTAAACTCATCCATTCTGCTACATTATTCAGAGTGCCCAAAGCCGTGGACAAGAGAAAACAAAGCAGGAAACCTCTAACTGAAAGGAAAGGCAAACAGAGCTCCCTCTTCCTGCTTAAGAAATCCCTCCAGCAATTCTCTCCCCTTCCATATATCAGATTTTCTCCATCAACCTGCAACTGGAGGCATAGAATGATGGTTTCAACTTCCCTGCTCCCTGCAACAACTCTCCACTTTCAAAACAAACATCCAACACACACACACACACACACACACACACACACTCAAATTACAAACTGTTTGATGAGCACACCTAGCCAGCTCTAAGATAAAGACAGTCAGGAAAGAATATGAAGAAGATTTGTTCTTGGTCCTGGCCAATTGGCTCAGTGGTAGAGCATCGACCTGGCATGTGGAAGTTTCAGGTTTGATTCCCAGCCAGAACACACAGGAGAAATGCCCATTTGTTTCTCCACCCTTCCCCTTCCCCTTCTACTTTCTCTCTTTCTCTCTCTTCTCCTCCCACATCCAAGGCTTCATTGGAGCAAAGTTGGCCCAGGCACTAAGGATGGCTCCATGGCCTCCAGCTCAGGTGCTAGAAAGGCTCCGGTTGCAATGGAGCAATGGCCCAGATGGGCAGGGCATCACCTTCTAGTGGGCATGCTGGGTGGATCCCGGTTGGGCACATGTGGAAGTCTGTCTCTCTGCCTCTCTGCCTCTCTGCTTCTCATTTTAGAAAAATAAAAAAATAAAAAAGAAGAAGAAGAACATTTGTTCTCTGCGCCTATCCTGGCTTTCCAGAGGATGAAATATAAAACAAGTTGGGAAACCACATTGGAAAAAAAGAGTAAAACTGTATTCAGAACAACTCCCTCCTCACTTCCTGCAGTAAGCCCAAAGGGAGAGTGGGTTCCTGAGAGAATTTCCGCAGAAGTATGAGGATGGTTTTTGGATAGAGACGACTGCCAACCACTTCTCCAGTAGGATGCCTAGCAGGGCATCAGAAAGGGTCAGCTTGGGAAAGGAGAAGGAACAGGGTTAGGCAAAACTCAGTGAACACCAGCATCACCTCTGGTTTCCTAGGCAGCAAATCCAGTGGAATGGGATTGATAAGTTTCTTGTGAACTTAGAGTAAGCACTTCAAAGTGTCTGGGGAGATGGGTCAGCTTGCTATCTCCAAAAGAGGCCAGTCGGGAGAATGAGAGCCACACTAGCGAAAATTTGAAAGGAGGAAAAGAGAAACTAAGTTACCTCCTCTGTATAGGATCCTCTGAAATACATTATAAAGGGCACCAGCTAGACACCAAAGATCATCAAATGTGGCACACAAGGAGGCAATGTTGGTGGTACCCATGTCTACAGACTCAGCCGTGGGCATCAATAGCTGGATTGCACTAGCGTCTGGGTGAGAAGTGAGACTAAGGGAGAGGACCAGCTTTTACACTGCCAGAGCACACACCATCCACATACACAAACTCCTCCTCCTTCCACCGCCAGGTGCTGAAACCCCGAGCCCCTTACCTAGAGGCAGGACTGGGAACAGGGAAAGGGGAGGCTGGGAGAGGGCGCTGTGAACAGCCACATGAAGAGATAGTAAGGTATCATTTTGACTGTAATCATTTACACACACAAAAAATAATCATTTAAAACGTAGTTGACAAAAATACATAAATGCGACAAGATTGTTTTCTACTGCAAAGTGAGAATAATGGCTTAAAAAGGAATTAAGTTTTATTAAAGAAATAAAGTTTTGGGGTTTTTTCCTTCTCATTTGTAATCATTAATCTAACTGCTGATGTCACATATACATAGGAGTCAAAAGGAAGAGAACTGAGCCACTATGAAAAAGAGAAATTAGATGATGAATGAGATGAGATCACAAAGACCATTATCACGCAAAGAGAATTAGCCTCATTTAAGACTAATTTTCTAGTCCAAGGTGAGGCCAAAGCAGGCTCTTTTCTACCTAGGGAAGAATATTTTCACAAAGAAACACAGATTTACAGAACATGGTGAAAGGACAAGTAGGATTTAATACCTCCTCCCAACTCCTCAAATCTAGTGGGAAAGAAAGGAAGAACCTCTAGCCAAAGAGGGGAAATTAATCCTTCGCAACAATCTAGGCAGGGCATAATGGTGGTTGAGAAGTCAGGTTGGGGAGTAGGCAGCTTGGCAGCTGCAGGTCCTCAGGAAAGTGGGTTCTTTATCATTGCTGGAGCCAAAGAGAAGCCTTTCATCAGCTGGACCCAGCAGATGCAATGTGGCAGCGGTGGTCAAGCATGCATCCTATTGTCTAATGCTGCTCACAGAGAGTACATCAAGCCTCTCTTGCAATAAGGCAGCTGAATTAAACTGACTTACCAGGAGTGGCCAGGCAGATGGGGGCATACTAGACACATGAGCAAAGCCAGCTTCCCTAAGTACATTGGGGATGGTAAGACAGATAGAAGCTAAGGAGTCTTAAGGGGTTGGGGTGAGAGGGACTTTTAAAATACATAATTAAAAGCCAATCATACAATTTTGCTTCAAAATTCAAAGCAAAGCCTGACCAGGCAGTGGTGCAGTAGATAGAGCATTGAACTGGGAAACAGAAGAACCTGGTTCAAAAACCCAAGGTCTCCAGCTTGAGTGTGGACTCACCAGCTTGAGCTCAGGGTCACTGGCTTGAACGTGGGATTATAGACATGACCCCGTGGTTGCTGTTTTGAGCCCAAAGATCACTGGCTTGAAGCCCAAGATTGCAGGTTTGAGACAAGGTAGCTGCAAAGGGTCACTTGCTCTGCTAGTAGTCCCCCAGTCAAGGCACATATGAGAAAGCAATCAACGAACAACGAAGGTGCCACAACGAAAAACTGGTGCTTCTCATCTCTCTCCCTTCCTGTCTGTCTCTCTGTCCCTATCTGTTCCTCTCTTTGTCTCTTTCTGTAGCTGTCCCACACACAAAAAAAAGTCAAAGTGAACTTTTTTAAGCTACTTGAACCAACTTTATGTTTAATGTCTATGGACTTCTATTGCAATGTAGGAAATTATCTGAAAACCAAAGAAAGGAAATTTCAATTCTTAGTAGAAGTTGCTTAGAAGGGCCTCAGCCCCATGGAGGATTGTCTGAGATCCCTAACCAATACCTTTTGTATTGTCTGCCTAATTTCTTAATACTTCTTTATAGCATATTATAAACCTCTATCTAGCATATTATAAACCCTATTGAGGAAAAGGGATTGTTTGTGCTAATAGGTGTTTATATACAGAAAGAAAACATTTTTTGGCCTTGGCTGGTTGGCTCAGAAATAGAGCATCAGCCTGGCATGTGAAAGTCCCAGGTTTGAGTCCTGGTCAGGGCACATAGGAGAAGCACCTATCTGCTTCTCCACGCTTCACCCTCTCCTTCCTCTCTGTCTCTACCTTCCCCTCCCGCAGCCGAGGCTCCATTGGAGCAAAATTGGCCCGGCCATTGAGGACAGTTCCATGGCTTCCGCCTCAGGTGCTAGAATGGCTCCGGCCACAATGGAGAAATGCCCCAGATGGGCAGAGCATCGCCCCCTGGTGGGCATGCCAGGTGGATCCCAGTCGAGTACATGCAGGAGTCTGACTGCCTCCTCGCTTCTAACTTCAGAAAAATACACAGAAAAAAAGAAAACATTTTTTAATTTTTTCTATTCAGTTTATAAAAATATTTGTGCCATTAACACACCGCAGTTTATATATCAAAAGGCAAATAATGCCTGGCCAGGCAGTGGAGCAGGGGATAGAGCGTCGGCCTGGGATGCTGAGGATCCAGGTTTGAAACCTTGAGGTTGTTGGCTTGAGCGCAGGCTCACCAGCTTGAGCACAGGGTGGTCAGTTTGAGCATGGGATCATAGACATGACCCCATGGCTGCTGGCTTGAGCCCAAAGGTCACTGGCTTGAGCCCAAGATTGTTGGCTTGAGCAAAGGGTCAATCACTCTGCGTAGCCTCCCAGTCAAGGCACATATGAGAAAGCAATCAATGAAAAACTAAGGTATCACAATGAAAAATTGATGCTTCTCATCTCTCTCCCTTCCTGTCCCTGTATGTCTCTCTCTCTCTGTCTCTCTATCTCTATCTCTCTTTCTCTCTTTCTCCCTCTCACTAAGTAAAAAGAAAAAAATAAATGTTAACATTTAGTCAAGCATGTGGTCTGAACAAAGAAAAATAAGCTCTATAGATACTGACAAGCCGAACAAATACCTACAGAGATAACCTTAATATTTATGTTATTTGTACGGTTTCCCAATTAAAATTACAAAAGGGCTGAAAGATAATAAATTATTGAATCCTGTTTTTAAATGACTAGAATTTTAATCTCCATTGCAACTTGCCAAAATTTCTAAGAAGATATGTTCTACACTCCCACTTGGCCTCATTTAATTTTGTATAAATGTGTTTACCATCACAATTATAACTTTGAAAATATTGCCTTATAAATATTTTATCAACAAGAAGTTTAGCACTCCCCCACCGACTGACTGAGAGAGAACAAAACTGCCTTCTTCAATTTGGATAGAAGACAATTTTCCATATATGTCCACAAGTTTTGACAAATGTGGGGAGATTATCTTGAGTCATTCTGAACAGAAGCTTCTACATTCCCATTGTGAGAGGCCTGTGAAGAACCTTCGTCATCGAGCTTTTAAGATTGAAATTCAGCCTGCTATTCTGTGATACCAACCTTTGTAATCAACAGATGATTTAGCTAATGTACGTGGAAAAGCTACTGTGATATTGGAGAAAAATGATGTTTATTAGAAACTAGATGTATTTTCCACTCATACTTACCAGTTTTAAAAAATAAAGGAACATCCCACTTCCTGGCACACACATAAAAGTATCAATAATTGTCTCTCTTTATCTAAGTTTGCATTTTAAGATTTAAAATTACTTGAAGCCCCTCACAGTCTTAACTTAGAGAAAAATGAGGAAGGGGCATTATGACTTTCTTTTAAAAATTACATCCGTCTCTGCCCCATAGTGAATTACCTGAGCTCAATTTTGAAAGCTAAGTAAAGGGAAATACTTGAGCAAGCTGATAGCCTTATGGCTGCAAATCATTTTCTACCTTTAGAATCTACAAAAAAGAGGAAGATAATGGTTTATAGGAAAAGCACTAAAATTAAATTAAAATGCATGCCTATTGAGGTGTTTTTTAAATCATTTCCAGAAATAACTGGCAAAATAATGCCTCTGAGCCAAATTAAATTGCTTATGAATGATCAGAACTCATGGTTGCCATGGTTTCGGGTGCCCAGAATGTGGCATATGGACTAAATACTACCTTGCAGCAAAAATGCCTGTATATTGCCTGGCCAGGCAGTGGCGCAGTGGATGGAGCATCAGACTAGGATGCGGAGGACCCTGATGCGAAACCCTGAGGTCACCGGCTTGAGCACGGGCTCATCTGGTTTGAGCAAGGCTCACCGGCCTGAGCCTAAGGTCACTGGCTTGAGCAGGGTAAGGGGGGGGGGGGGTCACTCGGTCTGCGGTTGCCCCCTGGTCGGGGCGCATGTGGGAGAGCAATTGATGAACGGCTAAGATGAGAAGAATTGATGCTTCTCATCTGTCTATCCCTGTCTGTCCCTCTCTCTGTCTCTGTCACAAAAAGGAAAAAAAAAGCCTGTGTATTAAGTACAAGCCACCAAAAAAAATCTAATTATAGTTTTCTCAGGCATTTTATATTTTTCAAAAATAAGAATAATAATGATTAATAATAATTTTTGATGTAACAACTGATTGTCCCTATTAGGGCAACAACCATCACTTACCCTGCCCTGAGTTTCCAGGCTTATACCTCCACTGAAACCCAAACCCTACACAGATGTCTAGCAGAAAATTAAATGGCTTCACGATACTGAAGAGAGTCACAGCCAGTCTCTGGTCCTACAGGTATTATTATTTTTTTAATACATAAATTTTTATTAATTTTAATGGGATGACATCAATAAATCAGGGTACATATATTCAAAGAAAACATGTCCAGGTTATCTTGTCATTCAATTATGTTGCATACCCATCACCCAAAGTCAAATTGTCCTCCGTCACCTTCTATCTAGTTTTCTTTGTGCCCCTTCCTCTCCCCCTCCCCCTCTCCCTCCTTCCCTCCCCCCACCATAACCACCACACTCTTGTCCATGTCTCTTAGTCTCGTTTTTATGTCCCACCAATGTATGGAATCATGCAGTTCTTGTTTTTTTCCGATTTACTTATTTCACTCCGTATAACGTTATCAAGATCCCACCATTTTGTTGTAGATGATCCGATGTCATCATTTCTTATGGCTGAGTAGTGTACCATAGTGTATATGTGCCACATCTTCTTTAACCAGTCCTCTATATATATATTTTTTTACAGTGATTAAAGCCTTTAAGCAAACTCTTGGTCAATACAACAAGAATCCATAAAAGAGTAGTGTCCTTAACATGTTCACCAAGTCCAAGTTGGCACTAACACCATTCCAAACCCCTGTGAATGCAACCCAACCCCAGTTCAGTCCATTAGGAGCTATCACAAGGAGCAGGAATCCAGAAAAAGTCCACATCCAGGAAAAGTCTGCATGGCACTGGGATTGTTGTCACAATTCTATACTTTGCAGCTCACGTCCAAGTTCCAATGACCGCTGCTTCTAGCTGGTAATGATTCAGGTAGACTGGAAAAGCCATCTGCAGCATGTGTGGAGATGGAGCCTCTGTTCTCTTCCTGGAGAGATGAGACCAGGGTGCTTTTCCCTGGAGCTCTGCGACTGTGGCTTAGTAAAGAGAACCTTGGAATACACTAAGCTGGGTGGCAAAGGTAAATTCACAATAGAAGTTGGCAAAAGGAGGATAGAGAGCTCTAAATTAGGAGTAGGTCCCAGACTGAAATATGAGTGGGGCATTGAGGTAGGAGGAATAAAGGAAACACTATATATTAAACAAAGCAGCAGAAAATAGGACTATCAACATCCACAACAGAGATCTTTGAGGGAAGAATAAAAAACCTGACTATTCAGGCAAGACATAGTTAAGTGGCCCTTGTGCAAATGAGATCAGTTTACCTGTTTCTTGGTGCTCAATAGGAAGCCCTTGATTTCTTCAGTTGTTTAAGGAAGAATCTGCAACTTTATGGTAAATTTAAGTTTTGGTTTTTTTTCACCAAAGGAGATATCTATTTTCTCTTCCTTTATTTCCTCCATCCCAGTCCGACATGGAGTGTTTGCAGACTTGAAATCAGTCAGTTGATCAGTCAACATTTATTGAGCAACACTGTATCAGACACTATTTAGACACTGAGGTTACAAAAATAAATAAGACATCGTCTCTTCCCTTGTTGAAAAGATTGGTTTGTCAGTCTTATGTTTAGACCAAAAACAGTATTTCTAATAGAGTGTAGCAGACAGTAGTGGAAACAGGAACAACGTGCACAGGAGAGAGGCACAGTCGTTAGCCTGAAGAGCCAGACATTTTTCTGAGTTTACCCTGGAGTTGCATGTCAGTCGGTAGTTAGAGTTAATCAAGCGCAAGGGGAGCAGGAGAGAATTCCAGTTAGACAGAGAACTGAGGTCCTGCCTTAGTGTGTCCAAATAATTATTACACAGTATGTCAATGTGTCAGCCAAGTTTAGACGTAGACTTCATTTTGGAGGTAATATGGAACCAATGAAGTGTTTTAAATAGGAGAGTTGCACGGTCTGATTTGTTTTATAGGTAGATGACTTTGGAGGACAAAATTCAAAATAAGGAGACCATGTAAGAGGCTATTTGTGATGGTCAAATATATAATACTTATCAACTTGGCTGGGCCATGAGGTGGCCCAGAAAGTTGGTCAAACATTGTTCTGGGTGATTTTATGAGGGTATTTTTGGAGGAGATTAACATTTAAATCAGTGGACTTGAGTAAAGTGTATTACTCTCCATAATGTGTATAGGCTTCATGCAATAAATTGAAAGCCTAGATAGAATAAAAAGTAGGAAGTATTCTTTGAGTAGGAAAGAATTCTTCAGCTAACTGTCTTTGAACTTCACCTGCAACATTGGTTCCTCCTGCTTGACAACATTAAAACTAAAATATTGGTTCTGCCTGGGTCTCCCACACCACAAGCCTACCCTGAAGATTTGGGGCTTGCCAGCCTCCATAATTACATAAGCCAAAAGCCAATTCCTTATAATAAATATACTAGAAAATTAGGGGCTATTTCAAAATGAATATGAAGCTATAAAATATCCCCTAATTTTTGTGAGCAGTGTATATCCACCTATTTATCCACCCATCCATCTTTCTCCTATTAGAGGATAGATAGATGATAGATAGATAGATAGATAGATAGATAGATAGATAGATAGATAGATAGAATAGGTTTATATTATATATATATAATATATATATATTTATATTATATATATCCATGTTTTGGGTCACAACAGTAGTATATATTTGTATTTCTCTGGAAAACCCTAATACACTACTGTTGTGACCCAAAACATGGATAATGAGGCTCAAACTGGAGTAGTGAGCCTGACCAGGCAGTGGCGCAGTGGGTAGAGCATCAGACTAGGATGCTGAGGACCCAGGCCTGAGCGCAGGCTCATCTGGTTTGAGCACAGCTCACTAGCTTGAACCCAAGGTCACTGGTCTGAGCAAGGGGTCACTCAGTCTGCTGTAGCCCCCTGGTCAAGGCACATATAAGAAAGCAATCAATGAACAACTAAGGTGCCACATGAAGAATTGATGCTTCTCATCTCTCTCCCTTCCTGTCTATCCCTGTCTGTCCCTGTCTCTCTCTCTGTCTGTCACACACACACACACACAC
This sequence comes from Saccopteryx leptura, assembly GCF_036850995.1. Taxonomy (NCBI): domain Eukaryota; kingdom Metazoa; phylum Chordata; class Mammalia; order Chiroptera; family Emballonuridae; genus Saccopteryx; species Saccopteryx leptura. The sequence continues at coordinate 36,435,158 of NC_089509.1, forward strand.
ACACACACACACACACACACACACACACACAGAATTAGAGTAGTAGTAACAAAGGTGATAATACTAGTGATAAAATGTGGGGAAGTAAAGCGAGGATACGAGTCAGAAACCGTCACTGAGCTCTGGTGCCTAGCTGAATTGGCTGCACCTCCAACCACGGTAAAGACCCTGGAGGTGAAGGTCCAGAGCAGTACAAGCAGTCTGTATGACACACACTAAGTCTGAGGTACCCTGAGCATCAGAGTTGTGTATAGGAATCTTGAGCTCAGAAAAAACATCAAGGCGAGAAATGCATGTTTGGAAGGCATTCTCTGTCATTTAGGAATACACACATGTGACTAAATGAGATCACCCAGGGAAAGAATGAAAGAAGAGAAATGTAAGCCAGAGGAATAACTTTGGAAAACACCCATATTTTATGGCCGGGCAAAGAAAGTAGAACACACAGAAGCATATTACAGAAATGTCAGGAACTGAAGAGTCATATTTTACCCAACTTGCAAGCTAACTAGTAAGTTTGCCACAGTTTCATGGGTGCTGTCAGAAGACACAAAACTCCTGGGTTAAAGGTAAGAGACTTTATTGCTGACAATAGTAACAAGAGCCAGAATATCAACATTTTCTTGCCCAAGTCCCCACATACCAATTCCCACAGGTTAGTGCTACACTATACCTCTTCCTTCTCTACTCTCAGTAAAGAGTCAAATAAAGGAAAAGGCCTGGTAGACTTGAGAGGAAAAGTCATTATAGACAGTGAAAATAGAAAAATTGACCAAAGGCAATAGCCATCTCCTTGGTGACATGAGTCACTTCCTGCCACAGCTGGAGCCATAACATCCACCAAGCAAAGTGAATTTGCTATACATGTCAGTCATCTAAGCAGACTATCACTGGGCCTGGATCACTGACAACAAACCCAAATCAAAACATAATGAGCAAACATCTTAGATTTAGTTTAAGAAACAGTAATAAATCCTAACCAGAGAAATTAAAACACTTATTCCCATCATTTACTAACTCACAGTACCCCCAAGCCACAAGTTTAACAATATATTCTCATCATAAAAACAGACAAACAAATGATCAAGTCTCTGTGTGGAGGAAACCTAGTCCTCGGGTGTTCTGAGTTGAGTGGTGCAAAGCACTGCTGTGTTGAAAACGGGCATACCTTGTGTTAGGCAAGCATGTTTGGGAATCTCAAGCATGTTTTAACCTTGTAAGTAGCCTTAATTACCTGAGCATATGTGTTTTATAGTTCACTGAGGAAGTTGTCATCTCTGCACATAGGTTTATGAATCTGGGGGATCTCAAAGACCTTACCTCAATACAAAATATGGCACCTCAGTGGAGATCTACAAAACAATTTTTAAATAAAGACATGATCAGGAGAAGGAGAATCCAATTGTGGTCCAGAAAACTATATATTTCACATATTAATTGTACATATTTATTTAATTTTATGAGTTATACATTTCTTATTAAATATTACAGTTATTAAGGCAACAAAATCACTCAAATGCCATTTGAATCAGTTTTTCTACAAGCATGTGGCATATTAAAAAAAACCACCCATAGTTTCATATGTCTCGTGAAAGAACTTCACTAGTCACACAAATCAATCTTAACTATAGTTTCTGTCACTCAACACTTTAATTACAAGATGTTTAAACTCATAAGACTTTCATGATCTTTATATGCCCATGCTTCATAATGCATGTATTCATCTCTTGAAACCCACACAAGGTCCAGGTGCCCCAACATCACACACACCCCTTTCACCACTCCTACCTTCATAGAGCTTGTCGTTCTTTCTAGAAATAGTCTATTGTTGTTCTTATACTCTATGTTCAAAACTGCATGGTAATTTATTTGTTCAAGCATATGTGTCTTCCAAGCAAGGCTGGCACTGTCTTACACATCTTTGAAGGGTTTGCTAGACCAGATGCAGAATCACCTTCAAAGGCAAGTAAAGAAAGTCCAGTGAAGAGAGCACTGCCATCAACAAGGAACTTGTTAACAGGTTTTGTCTCCAACAGTCATCATTGTTCTCTTTTCTTCTGCCTCCTTCTAAATCTGGCTTTTGTTGTTATTGTTAATTTGTTTTGGATTGAATATTTCCTAAATATCAAGCAAGAAACATTATAACTATATCCTAAGAGAAATGCATTAGAAGTTCAGGAATAGAACTAGCTGCTTTGAAAATCCAGTGAGACCATCAATTAATTCAGTTGTACAGGTTGCTGGATATTCTGGGCCTCAGAATTAGTAGCTCCTTCAGACCTCCCAGAATCAGGTAGAGAAGTCTTCTCTGTGCATGTCAATGCAATTTTAGAGGCTTTGAGAAAAAACTGCAAAATCGACCCACAGAATCATAGGTAGGAGGCTTCTAATAGTCTGGAGGCAGGAGCAGAAAATTCTTAGAGATGATAAAGGTCTTTGTTGATCAAGAAAGAAAAAACAACCTGACTGATGGTGGCACAGTGGGTAGAACGTCAATCTGAAACCTCAAGGTTGCCAGTTTAAGCATGGGCTCCTCCAGTTTGAGCATGGGGTCACCAGCTTGGGTGATGTTGATGCCTGGTCACTGGCTTGAGCCCTAAGGTCTCTGGCTTGAGCAAGGGGTCACTGGCTCAGCTGGAGCACCCCCCCCCCCATCAAGGCACATATGAGAAGCAATCAATGAACAACTAAAGTGTCACAAATATAAGTTGATACTTCTCGTCTCTATCTCTGTCTTTCTGTCTTCTGTCTGTCTCGGAAGGAAGGAAGGAAGGAAGGAAGGAAGGAAGGAAGGAAGGAAGGAAGGAAAGAAAGAAAGAAAGAAAGAAAGAAAGAAAGAAAGAAAGAAAGAAAGAAAGAAAGAAAGAAAGAAAGAAAGAAAGAAAGAAAGAAAGAAAGGAGAAAGAAAGAAAGAAAGGAGGGAGGGAGGGAGGGAGGGAGGGAGGGAGGAAAGGAGGAAAGGAGGGAGGGAAGGAGGAAGGAAGGAAGGAAAAAGAAAGAGAGAGAAGTAAAGAAAGAAAGAAAAGAAAAAGCATTTATCAAATTCTTTCTAATTACTCAATCCTTAATAGTACATATCAATTCTTACTAATCATTCTATTGGATGCTCTTAGGAAACACAAAAATAAAATAAAATAAAATTCAAGGTGCTTGCTAATGAAAAGTTAAAATATAAACAAGAATTCATCTATAAAACAAATAACAGTGTCATGCAGTACATAATTAATGCTAAAATTGAACAGAGTAGCCCTGGCCAGTTTGCTCAACAGTAGAGAGTTGGCCTGGCGTGTGGAAGTCCTGAGTTTAATTCCCCGGCCAAGGCACACAGGTGAAGCACCCATCTGCTTCTCCACCCTTCACCCTCTCCTTCCTCTCTGTCTCTCTCTTCCTTTCCTACAGCCAAGGCTTCATTGGAGCAAAGTTGGCCTGGGTGCTGAGGACAGCTCCATGGCCTTCGCCTCAGGTGCTAGAATGGCTCTGGCTGCAATGGAACAACACCCCAGATGGGCAGAGCATTGCCCCCTGGTGAGCATGCCAGGTGAATTCCAGTTGGGCATATGCGGGAGTCTGTCTGACTGCCTTCCACTTATAACTTCAGAAAAATACCAAAAAAATAAAAAATAAGTAGAGTAAATGTATTATATAGGATGACCACATATCCTGGTTTATATAGGAATGTTCTGGTTTAAGGTTTTCATCCCTTTTGCTATAAAATTTATATGATTTAGTGTCATTCAAGAGAAAGGATTTTCCCCCTCTTGTAGTAATGAAATGCCTTGTTAATTCTTTACTAAGAAAGAAGAGGTAAGCCATCGTTTCTGCCTTTGGAAATAACACCTAGTATTAAACAATATAGGAGTTTTCCTGGGTTATGTTTTGTTGCTGTTTTGTCTTTTGACTATGGTTCTGTTGTTAAAATCTGGTTACTGATGACTTGTTACTTTGGTTTTATAAATATAGCCCAATCTTCTAAAAAACAACAAAAAGACCAAACTCTATCTCAAAGCAAAAGTAGAGATAAAGAACAGGGGAATTTTACCTTTTAGTTATTTCTTTTCTGTAATGTTTTAATTCTTTCATATGACTGTACTATCTTTATGGTAAAAGTAATAATGTTTGTTTTTTATCGTGTCACTATTATCTTAACAATAAAAATATTTTAAAAGCAAAGACAGAATAAGAAATATAAACTATACAAATGTGGACTTCCTTGTTAACATCTCTTTCATATGAGAAAGCCAAAATCTATATAAGAATATCTGAAAAAAAAAAGCAAACTCATTTGGAATGGACTTTTAAAGGTACTGACAAACCTGTAGTCATCACACATAGCAACATGTGCTGCTGCAGTGGAAATGTTTTCATAGACTGTTTGTTGTTGTTTTACATTCACTTGAAAACACCAAGGAAAGTGGGGGGTAGGATTAAAGGTTTATAATAAATTTTATGAGCCTGGGCAGTGAAGGAAAACTTGAGAGTGTTATGAGGTGTTAAATAAATTGAATTGGCTAAACTTTCTGCCCCATTGTCATGATGGCCTTTACACTTCTCACAATGTGGAGATGATTAGGTGTTATCCTAGCTTGGAAAGATAAATGCCCAGCTTCTAGGCAGCAGTGTTGATTTAGCATGTGCTGTGTGGGTCCCAAAATTCTTGTTCTAATCAATTGTGGCTTTAATGTTTGCACATATGCATATAAGCAAGAATAAAGAAGTAAGTCAGAAAATGATATTGAAACAATTCAAAGTGCAAACACTTTCATTTTCTCATTCATTATTGAAGTTTTTCTGCAGGGATAATCACAAAAAAACTCCAGAAGCAAATAGAACTGGTACAGCTATATTCAAATATGACCAAGAAGCCAGTCTTCTAAGCATTGTAGGTGCAGGCTCAAAATGGCTGCATAACTTTTTGGTTTTTTTGCAAAATCCTTTACCTTTTTTGCTATATAAGTTGGTTTACCCCAGGAACCTATTCTTTGTCCATATATCATCTTCTTACCAATTTATCAAGTTTTGCATTATGTAGAGGACTACAATATAACTAAAACAGCAGTCATCTCTCTTGCCTGGGATCATTCTGCTTTGTTCCAAGTCAGTTTGTTAAAGACAAAACACCATTGAGATTATTATAGGAAGTAGCCTAACACCTTTGACAATTTGCGAATTTGAGAATACTGCTATAGAATAAAATTTCTCTTCTACTGAAAAAAGAAAACAAAAAAATTTAAGAAACCCTAAACTTCAATTTTTGTGGATATGAAAAGAAACAGTGTGAACTTCCTTTTAGATCACTAATATATTACTAGTCAAAATTCCTTCCAAAAAACAGTAATATTTGAAATAGTTATATAGTGTTACCTTGTTTCTTAAAAATAGTAGAAATCAATAAATCAATCAAGTAAATAGAAAACTGGTTGTTGAAGAAGAGCAGTAAAATAGAGAAATTTTGGTAAGCTTAATTATAGAAAAAAACTGTATTAGGATATAATTAAGAAAAAGAATATAAGATGCATACAAAAAATTATTTTTACTTTTAAGGTATATAGTATAACTTTATACCAACAAATTTAAATAACTAGTAATTACCTAGGAAAATATAAATTAACAAAATTACTCAAGAAGACAGTAAACCTAGATGAATTGATAAACATAAAAGAAATTTTTTACAGAAAAAAATGTTTTATAGTAAATGTATTAGTACAATATGATTTCATAAGAAAGCATTACCAAATCCTCAAGGAACAAATAATTTCCCTCATATGACCCAAGTAAGATTTTTCTTAGGAATATAAGAATGATCAACATTAGAAAATCTACCTATGCAAAATACTACATTAAGAGATTAAAGAAGAAATATTTTAGAGTTTCTTTAAAAGTATTTGATAAGACCCTGGCCGGTTGGCTCAGTGGTAGAGCATCGGCCTGGCGTGCAGAAGTCCCAGGTTTGATTCCCGGCCAGGGCACACAGGAGAAGCACCCATTTGCTTCTCCACCCCCTCCCCCTCTCCTTCCTCTCTATCTCTCTCTTCCCCTCCTGTGGCCGAGGCTCCACTGGAGCAAAGATGGCCCGGGCGCTGGGGATGGCTCCTCGGTCTCTGCCCCAGGCACTAGAGTGGCTCTGGTCGCAACAGAGTGACACCCCGGAGGGGCAGAGCATCCCCCCTGGTGGGTAGAGCGTCGCCCCCTGGTGGGCGTGCCAGGTGGATCCCGGTTGGGCGCATGTGGGAGTCTGTCTGACTGTCTCTTCCCATTTCCGGCTTCAGAAAAATACAGAAAAAAAAAAAGTATTTGATAAGTTTAACATTAATTCCTAATTTTTTAGAAAAATCTTATTGCATAACTTGTGGTGGCTCAGTGGATAAAGCTTTGACCTGAATGCTGAGGTCACCGGTTCAAAACCCTGGGTTTGCCTGGTCAAGACACATATGAGAGTTGATGCTCCTCGCTCCTCCCCCCTTCTCTCTCTTTCTTTCTCTCTCTCTCTCTCTTTCTCTTTTTCTCTCTTCTCTCTAAAATAAATAAATAAAATATTTTTAAAAAATTTTAATTAGAAAATCTTATTAAGCAATGAATAGAAGGAAATTGTTTAAATTTGGTGACTTCTACCAGCAACTTATAGAAAACCTTATACTTAATGATGAAACATAAGGAGCATTCACATTAAATTTAAGAATAAGGCAACAAAATAAAAAGAATAAGACAAATACTGCTATCACTGATACTATTCTACACTGTTTCTAATTAACTTTTCCATGGTTAATGACTTCTCATGAGTCTTGGTTTTGAGTACAGAGGGTCCTCGGGTTATGACACAGTTCCATTCCTACAACAGTGACCAACCTGGATTTTGGTGCAAGTCAAAACACACCCTAGGGCCCTGGCTGGTTGGCTCAGCAGTAGAGCATCGGCCTGGCATGCGGGGGACCCTGGTTCGATTCCCGGCCAGGGCACATAGGAGAAGCACCCATTTGCTTCTCCACAACCCCCCCCTCCTTCCTCTCTGTCTCTCTCTTCCCCTCCCTCAGCCACGGCTCCATTGGAGCAAAGATAGCCCGGGCGCTGGGGATGGCTCCTTGGCCTCTGCCCCAGGCACTAGAGTGGCTCTGGTCATGGCAGAGCGACGCCCCGGAGGGGCAGAGCATCGCCCCCTGGTGGGCAGAGCGTCGCCCCTGGTGGTGGGCGTGCCAGGTGGATCCTGGTCGGGCACAAGCAGGAGTCTGTCTGACTGTCTCTCCCCGTTTCCAGCTTCAGAAAAATACAGAAAAATAAAAATAAAAAATAAACCACCCTAGCCTAAATCACTTACCTGTCCTAACACAGTTGAAAAAATATAATCTAGAACATAAAAACACAACTAAGCCACAGAAAAAAGAAAAGGACATAAATATACTGTACTGTGAACACTGTACTGTAGTAACAGAAAAAAATGAGTGTAAAATAATATTCCTTACCTTTATTCCCATGGTTGGCTTGCACACTGGAAGGGGCACTGCAAGGTTGGGGAGAGTGACCTATTGGGAGGAGGGAGCTGGAGAGGCAGGAGAACCAGAAGGTGCTGGAAATGCTGGGTCATAGGGGCCGTTCCCTTTATGGTCTAGGATACTTGTTACTGCTGCCACGCGCCGCCAAACTAGTTCGCCCATGTAGTCTGTAAGTACTACATTTAACGGCATAAACCGAAACACTCACCTCTCAATTCTTTTAAGTTTTTATGGGAGTGAGTATCATAAATTCGAAACATTGTATGTTGAGACTGTCATAACCCGAAGACCCCCTGTAATTAGTGATTTATACAATTAAAGGTATATAGTCTAAGTCATGAAAACCACAGATGGAGAAATTAGTTAGAAAATGCAAACACCAGGAAGACAAACAATTTCATTTAAAAATAGGCAAAGGACTGAATAGACACTTCACCAAATAAGACATATAGATGGCCAATAAGCATGTGAAAAACTGTTCAATGTCAGTAATCATCAGAGAAATGCAAATTAAAACTATGAGAGCCTGACCTGTGGTGGCACAGTGGATAAAGTGTCAACCTGGAACACTGAGGTTATTGGTTTAAAACCCTGGTCTTGAAAAACAAACAAACAAACAAAAAAAAAACCCTGGGCTTGCATGGTCAAGACATATATGAAAGTTGATGCTTCTTGTTCCTCCCCCCTTTTCTCTCTTTCTCTCTCTCTCTCCCCCCTCTCTAAAATGAATAAATAAAATCTTTTTAAAAACCCACTACAATGAGATATCACCTTACACCTGCCAGAATGGCCATCATTAATAAATCAACAAACAACAAGTATTGGCAAGGATGTGGAGAAAAGGGAATCCTCTTGCACAGCTGGTGGGGATGTAAATTCGTACAGCCACCACATAAAACAGTATGATGTTTCCTCAAAAAATTAAAAATGGAACTGCCTTTTGACCCAGCTATCCCACTTCTAGGAATATATCCTAAGAATCCCAAAACATAAATTCAAAAGAAGATATGCACCCTCATGTTCATTTCAGCATTATTTACAATAGCCAAGATCTAGAAACAACCCAAGTGTCCATCAGTAGATGACTAGATTAAAAATAAAAGCTGTGGTGCATTTATACAATGGAATACTATGCAGCTTTAAAAAGAAAAGGAATATCTTACTTTTTGCAACAGCATGGATGGACCTGGAGATTATTATGTTAAGTAAAATAAGCCAGGCAGAGAAAGACAAGTACCATATGATCTTACTTATATGTGAAATCTCATTAACACAATTAACTAGGGAACAAAATAAAAGAGGCAGGGCACCGGGAACAGATGGACAGCTGTCAGAAGGAAGGGGGAAGAGGGAACTGGATAAAAGAAAGTAAAGGAATTAGCCAAAAAAACATATATACATTACACATATATACAAATAACAGGGTAGCAATTGCCAGAGGGGAGGAGGGTAGAAGTAAGAAAAGGGGGAAAATGGAGATGGGAAGAAACTTTGAATGAGACATAGGGAGGCATGATGCAGGGGGTAGAGGGTGTTATATTGATAGGGACACCTGAAACCATGTCAATACAATAAATTTTAAAATAAACTTAAAAAACAAAAAAGAAAGAAAATGGAAACAACAAATTTATTTTTAAAAGAAGTATTCAAGTCTGGTTAGCTCAGTGAGTTAAGAGCATTATCCCCAAATGACAAGGTTGCTGGTTTGATCCCCACTCAGGGCACACATAGGGGAAGCAGCCAGAAGAATGCACGACTGACTGGAGCAACAAATGAATGCTTCCCTTCCCCCTCTCCTCGCTCTCCCTTCCTCTGTCTGTCTTCCTAAAAATCAATACAAATTAAGCCCTAGCTGTATAACTCAGTCAGTTTAAGCATCCTCTCAGAGCAGCAGATCCATGTTCCTTTCTTTCTCCCTGCCTCTAAAAAATAAAGAAGTATTCAAATTTTAGTATCTAAACCTTTTGAGAATTGTTTTCTTCTTATAAGCCTGCTGAAGAAGCTCTATCTACTCTAAATATAATTCTCTGCTATAAAGTCACTTAAAAATTAAAGTAAATACATCTTCTTACATATGCTACTTGACAGAAATATGAGTCAAATGATAATCAGTACAGTAAGAAACATTTTAATGTCTCAAGTTTTACAGCAGCTTAGGTTAACTGCAACATAAATTCATCTCAACAGACCTAATTCAGGGAAATGGTGTTATACTAAGTGAGTGTTGTAAGCTCCACAGACACTGTGACTTCCAGGGAGTGGATTTCATTGCTAACAGAGAATGTCGGCTGCACTTGTTTTTGTTTGTTTGTTTAAGATTTTATTTTTTATTTTAGAGATAGGAAAGGAAGAGAGAAAGGAGGGAGGAGCAGGAAGCATCAACTTGTATTAGTTGCTTCTCATATGTGCCTTGACTGGGCAAGTCCAGGGTTTCAAACCAACATTTGTTTTAATAAAAGTCTGTGATTTCTGTACAAGTAGAAGAGCATTTTTCTCAGTATATCAATTTTATCTTTTTTTAAAACTGAGTTAAAGGCTATAGATTAGCAGAAAGGCAACTAGAATATTCTGGATCTTTATGATGCAGCTACTCTAAAAAAATTTTACAAAAAGAAATACACAAGAAAATAAATGGATTATAACCCAATATGTAAAATATCCATAAATCAATACTGATATACATTAATTATTGAAAAAAATAGACAAGAGGGGGAAAGACAAATATACCATACAAAAGAATTCTAAATAATTTATGTAGATCCACCACCCTCAGGGAGATGGAACATAGGCCACACTCCACATAGTGACTTCCTCGCACCAAATACAGTAAGAAAAGGGGGGTTGGTGGGGTGGAGTAAGTTTATAATGAAGAGACGGAATAAACATTATTTTAGCCAGGTGGTCAAGGTCAACATTAAAAATAAGTTATATTGTAAACATATACCCTTGACATGAAGTGATGAAAATGGCACTTTACCTGTGTGGTCTTCCTCCCAAAAACCTCTAACTCTGGTCTAATCATAAGAAAAATATGAGATAAGTTCTAATGTAGGGGCATTCTACAAAATGCCCAACCAGTGTTCTTTAAAACTGTCAAGACCACCAAAAATCAGGAACATTTATATAACCATATAACCAAGAGGAGCCTAAAAAGCTGTGACACCTAAATACAATGCTATTCTGGATAGGATCCTAGAATAGAATAAACATTAGGTAAAACTAAGAAAATCTGAGTAAGTTATGAACTTTAATTAAAAATAATATATTAATATTGGTTCAGGAGGACGACAAGATGGCAATGGAGTAGGCAGACGTACCAACTTCCACCTCCCAGAACCAAAGTGGATTACAACTTAATTTTAAGAACCACCATCTGGAAAAACCAACATTGGACTAAACGAAGAGGACTCTTCAACCAAGGAACACTGAAGAAGCCACACTGAACTGGTAAGGAAAAGCGGAAACGCAGAGGGCAGTCCAGCTCCCTGGACTGAATGGCAGCCCAGAGAGACTCACGTGGCGGGAAGTGAGTTTAGCAAAGAGGGAGAATCCTGAACCTTAGGAACAATGCCCCAGCCTGCAGCCCCAGAGCCTAGAAGAGGCATATGGACAGTATTTAGCTGTGAAACAAGTCAGGATATCATTTGTGAGAAAGAGACAGATTTCTCAGACCCAGAATTCATCTTAAAAGGACCACACAGAAAACCTATCTCACAACCACTCATCTGGGGCTCCAGGGAACAGGGAGAGAGGAGAGGACTGGAGCAGTGGGAAGAGAGTATAATCTAGGAGGCACAGGGAGAAACACTTTGAGGGACAGCCACCCTAACCCCTGGGCTGAGTCACTCCCCAAATCTGAAGAAATATTTCCCCTAGAAACAGCAATACTAGCAAAGGGAAGCAGGACACCAGACAAAAAGCTTTACCGTGGCACTCAGAGCAGAATCGCTTAGAAGGAGGGAGCTTTCGGGACTACAGTATTGAGTGTTAGGGTCTGAGCTGCAGCGCCCCCATCCACACGGTTGAGGGCTTGCTGGAGAGCAGGCAGCAGTGGGGGGCAGAAGCCAGCCAGCCACTACTGAGGCCCAGGTGTGAGCTCAGTCTTGCCCTACAGAGGCAGAGGTGGAGGCAGAGGCAGAGGGGATGTGAGAAAGTGGTCAGGCCCAGCTGCAGGTTGCCTGCAACCCAGCCTGTGGAGGAAGGACAGGAAACATGGAAGGGGCGGAGACCCACCACTGAGCAAGGGTGCAGGTGCACAGCCTCATCCGGCCTGAGAAACCGAGGCTTGCCGCCCAAAGCACGAGCCGGCTTCTCCTGCAGAGATGGAGTGAAAGCACAAAATCAGGTGGTGTTCCATGACTGAGCATTGGCATGCAGCCCTGCCCAGCCCACAGAGCCAAGGTTTGCAGCCAACCCGCAAGCGGACTCCTCCTGCAGGGGCAAGGCGAAAGTCTGAAATCAGGCAGAGACCCGCAGCTGAGAAAAGGTGTTCACCACTGCCCTCAGGGCCAAGGCTTGCAGCCTGGGCACAGCTCATAACCCCACCTGCGGGGGCTGGGTGAAGGCTGGAGGCCACCAAGGTTTATACACCTGGGCACATGATCACAGCCCCTCCCGTGAAGGAGAGACGGAAACCACAGTGACAGCCCCAGTGGGCTGGCACCTGCAACACCCATACCTGAACACCCTAGGCAGCAGCGGCAGAGGGGGTGGAGGGCCTGCAGACAGACCATACCTAGAGAACACAGAGGCCACACCCAGTGGACTCTAGTGGCCATAACCTTCTTATATACAGTCAAAATGGAAAGGCAGAGAAATGCCCAGAAAGGGACCTGAATGAGTCAGATATAACCAAATTACCAGATGCAGAGTTTAAAATAACGATTGTTAGGATGCTCAAAGATCTTAGAACAAAAATAGATGGTCATTATGAACACCTAAATAAAGAGATAGCAAATATAAAAAAGGACATTGAAATAATAAAAAAGAATCAGTCAGAAAAACAAATACAATATTAAAAATGAAGAACACAATAGAAGGAATTAAATCAGGATGGATGAAGCTGAGGATCAAATCAGTAAGTTAGAGTACAAGATAAATAAAGGCATGGAAGCAGAGCAGAAAAAATAAAAGAGCCTCAAAGAGTCTGAGGAAACTCTAAGAGAACTCTGTGACAAAATGAAGAGAAATAACATTTACATCATAGGGGTTCATGAAGAAGAAGAGAAAGAACAAGGGATAGAGACTTTGTTCAAACATATCATAGCTGAAAACTTTCCTAAATTAAGGTAGAAAAACATCTCACAAGTTCAAGAAGCACAGAGAACTCCATTGAAGAGAAACCCAAAGAAATCTACACCAAGACACATCATAATTAAAATACCAAAGCTAAGTGATAAAGAGAAAATATTAAAAGCTGCTAGAGAAAAAAAGACTATCACCTACAAAGGTGCTCCCATAAGGATGACATTCGGCTTCTCAACAGAAACACTTGAGGCCAGAAAGGAATGGCAAGAAATATTCAAAGTAATGCAGAACAATAGCCTACAACCAAGACTAATCTATCCAGCAAGGCTATCATTTAAAATTGAAAGAGAAATAAAAAGCTTCCCATACAAAAAAAAAAACTCAAGGAATTCACTACAACCAAACCAATGCTGCAAGAAATGCTAAGGGGCCTGTTGTAAACAGATCAAAGGGGAACAAGAATATAACAAAAGAGGAATACAACTTTAAAGAATAAAATGGCAATAAGCAACTACATATCAATAATAACCTTAAATATAAATGGATTAAATAACCAGATCAAAAGACATCAGGTAGCTGCGTAGATAAAAAAAACAGGACACATACATATACTGTCTAAAAGAGACACGCCTTAAAACAAAAGATGCACATAGACTGAAGATAAAAGAATGGAAAAAAATATTTCACGCAAAAGGAAATGACAAAAAAGCTGGGATAGCAATACTTGTATCAGACATATGGACTTTAAAACAAAGGCTATAGTAAGAGATAAAGAAGGTTACTACATAATGATAAAGGAAGCAATTCATCAGGAAGATATAACCATTATAAATATCTACGCACCTAATGTAGGAGCACCTAAATATATAAAGAAGGCTTTGATGGATATAAAGGGCAAGATCAACAGCAATACTATAATAGTAGGGGATTTCAATACCCCACTAACATCACTAGATACATCCTCAAGAAAAAAAATTAACAAAGAAACAGCAGACTTAAAGCACACACTAGATCAACTGGATTTAATAGATATCTTCAACACCTTTCACCCTAAAGTGGCAAAATATACATTCTCTTCAAGTGCTCATGGTACATTCTTTCAGATAGATCACATATTAGGGCACAAAAGTGGTCTCAACAAATTTAAGAAGATTGAAATCATATCGAGCATTTTCTCTGATTATAATGGCGTGAAACTAGAAATTAAACACTACAGAAAAACTGAAAAATACTCAAACACTTGGAAACTAAATAGCATGTTATTAAATAACAAATGGGTTAACAATGAGATCAAAGAAGAAATAAAAAAATTCCTAGAAATGAACAATAATGAGCATACATCAACTCAAAATTTATGGGACACTGCAAAAGCAGTCCTGAGAGGGAAGTTTATAGCATTACAGGCATACCTTAAGAAGCTAGAAATAGCTCAAATAAACAACTTGACCCTGCATCTAAAAGAACTAGAAAAAGAATGGCAAGTAAAGCCCAGAGGTAGTAGAAGAAAGGAAATAACAAAGATCAGAGTGGAAATAAATGACATAGAGGCTAAAGAAACAATACAGAGGATCAATGAAACCAGGAGCTGGTTCTTTGAAAAGGTAAACAAGATCAATGAACCTTTAAGTAGACTCACCAAGAAAAAGAAAGGACTCAAATAAATAAAATTAGAAATGAGAGTGGAGAAATAACAACTGACACAACAGAAATACAAAAGATTATAAGAAAATACTATAAAGAACTGTATGCCAAAAAACTAGACAATCCAGATGAAATGTACAAATTCCTTGAAACATATAATCTTCCAAAAATTAATCTGGAAGAATCAGAAAACCTAAACAGACCAATTACAACAAATGAGATTGAAATACTTATCAAAAAACTCCCAACAAAGAAAAGGCCTGGGCCTGATGGCTTCACAAGTGAATTCTACCAAATATTCAAAGAAAAACTAACTTCTATCCTTCTCAAGCTATTTCAAAAAATTCAAGAGGAAGGAAGACTTCCAAGCTCCTTTTATGAGGTGAGCATAATTCTGATTCCAAAACCAGGCAAAGACAACACAAAAATAAAAAATTATAGGCCAATATCCCTGATGAATTTAGATGCTAAAATCCTCAACAAAATATTAGCAAACCCGATCCAGCAATATATGAAAAAAATTATACATCATGATCAAGTGGGATTTATTCTAGGGAGGCAAGGCTGGTACAATATTTGAAAATCAATCAGTGTCATTCATCACATAAACAAAAGGAAGGAGAGAAACCACATGATAATTTCAATAGATGCAGAAAAAGCATTTGATAAAATCCAGCACCCATTCATGATCAAAACTCTCAGCAAAGTGGGAATACAGGGAACATACCTCAACATGATAAAGGCCATCTATGACAAACCCACAGCCAACATCATACTCAGTGGGCAAAAATTAAAAGCAATCCCCTTAAGATCATGAACAAGGCAGGGGTGCCCCCTTTCATCACTCTTATCCAACATAGTTCTAGAAGTTCTAGCCACAGCAATCAGAAAAGAAAACGAAATAAAAGGTATCCAAATTGGAAAAGAAAAAGTAAAACTATCATTATTTGCAGATGATATAATACTGTATATAGAAAACCCTAAAGTCTCAGTCAAAAACTACTGGACCTGAAAAATGAATTCAGCAAGGTGGCAGGATATAAAATTAATACTCAGAAATCAGAGGCATTTTTATACACTAACAATGAACTGTCAGATAGAGAAATTGAGGAAGCAATCCTTTCACTATCGCAAGCAAAAAAATAAAGTACCTAGGAGTAAATTTAACCAAGGAGATTAAAGACTTGTACTCAGAAAATTATAAAACATTGATAAAAGAAATCAAAGAAGATACAAACAAGTGGAAGATATACCGTGCTCATGGTTAGGAAGAATAAACATTATTAAAATGTCTATATTACCCAAAGCAATTTATAAATTCAATGCAATATCAATTAAAATACCAATGACATACTTCAAAGATACAGAACACATATTCCAAAAAATTTATATGGAACCAAAAAAGAACAGGAATAGCCTCAGCAATCTTGAAAAGGAAGAATAAAGTGGGAGGTATCACATTTCCTGATATCAAGTCATACTACAAGGCCATTGTACTCAAAACAGCCTGGTACTGGCATAAGAACAGGCATATAGATCAATGGAACAGAACAGAGAACCCAGAAATAAACCAACACCTTTATGGACAACTGAAATTTGACAAAAGAGGTAAGAGCATACAATGGAGTAAAGACAGTCTCTTCAACAAATGGTGTTGAAAAAATTGGACAGGTGCCTGCAAAAAAATGAAACTAGACGACCAACTTACACCATTCACAAAAATAAACTCAAAATGGATAAAAGACTTAAATGTAAGCCGTGAAACCATAAGCATCTTAGAAGAAAACATAGGCAGTAAGCTCTCTGACATCTCTCGCAGCAATATATTTGCCGATTTATCTCCACAGGCAAGTGAAATAAAAGATAGGATAAACAAATGGGACTATATTAAACTAAAAAGCTTTTGCACAGCTAAAGACAATAAGAACAGAATAAAAAGACAAACTACACAATGGGAGAACATATTTGACAATACATCTGTTAAGGGGTTAATAACCAAAATTTATAAAGAACTTGTAAAACTCAACACCAGGAAGACAAACAATCCAATCAAAAAATGGGCTAAAGAAATGAATAGACACTTCTCCAAAGAGGACATACAGATGGCCAATAAGCAGATGAAAAAATGCTCAACATCACTAATCATTAGAGAAATGCAAATTAAAACCACAATGAGATATCACCTCACACCAGTCAGAATGGCGATCATCAACAAAACAACACAGAGTAAGTGCTGGCGAGGATGTGGAGAAAAGGGAATCCTCCTGCCCTGCTGGTGGGAATGCAGAGAGGTGCAGCCACTGTGGAAAACAGTATGGAGATTCCTCAAAAAATTAAAAATCAAACTGCCTTTTGACCCACCTATCCCACTTTTTGGAATATATCCCAAGAACACCATAGCACTGTTTCAAAAGGAGAAATGCATCCCCATGTTTATGGCAGCATTGTTCACAATAACGAAGATCTGGAAACAGCCCAAGTGTACATCAGTGGACGAGTGGATTAAAAAGTTTTGGTACATATATACTATGGAATACTACTCAGCCATAAGAAATGATGACATCGGATCATTTACAACAACATAGATGGACCTTGATAACATTATACTGAACGAAATAAGTAAATCAGAAAAAACTAAGAACTATATGATTCCGTACATACGTGGGAAATAAAAATGAGACTCAGAGACATGGACAAGAGTGTGGTGGTTACTGGGGGGCGGGGTGGGAGGATAAGGAAGGGGGGAGGGGCACAAAGAAAACTAGTTAGAAGGTGATGGAAGACAATTGGACTTTGGGTGATGGGAATACAGCATAATCAAGTGTCAAAATAACCTGGAGACGTTTTCTCTGAACATATGTACCCTGATTTATCAATGTCACCCCATTAAAATTAATAATAAAAATGATTCTTTAAAAAAATAAAATAAAATAAAATAAAATAAAATATTGGTTCATAAATTGTGACCAATGGACCGTACTAATGTAGGATGTTAATAATAGGGCAGAACTGGGTGTGGAGAACTGGGACCTCTACTCACTGCACAATTTTTCTGTGAATCTGAAACTATTTCAAAATTAAACTTTTATTTTAAAACAACAACAAAAGAGAAATACAGAGAAGTGAACTGTTTTATTATTTCTCTAACAGAACTCAGCAAGCAAAATAATAAAGTATTGGCACTCATATATTTAATATTTATTAGATATCTTGATTCATAAATTAACAAGATATAAAATTTTAAATTAGAGATTATTTTCCATTATAGTTTTGAAGACATTTCTCCATTAATTATCTTCTAGCTTCCAGCCTTGCCGTTGCAATATTGATATTTTCATTTCCAAAACTTTTTTTATTTCTCTCTAAATATTAGGAGTGTTCTTTTTGTTCCTGGTATCCTGAGATTTCATAATGGTGTACCATTTGGCTGGAAACTTTATGGGTTCTTTTATTGAAGTTTATGCCCTTCCATGCTAGGTCATTTTTGTATATTATTTTGTTGATTTCCTCACCCTCCATTTTCCCTGATCTCTCTACCTAGAACTCCTATTACTTTGGATTTTGAATTGTATGACTGTTGCAACAATTTTCTTTTTTTCTCTTATCTTTCATCTTATTTTTTCCACTTTCTGAAAAATTTTTCCAGCTGATAGTCTCACCATTATTTTGAGTTTTTTCAAGAATACTTTGTGTTCTGTTTGGTTTTATTTTTATTGTTTCTTTATTTAAAAGTAATTATCATGCAGCTCTTAGTTTTTTCTGATTTACTTATTTCACTCCATATAATGTTATCAAGATCCAACCATTTTGTTGTAAATGATCCATTGTCATCATTTCTTATTGCTGAGTAGTATTCCATAGTGTATATGTGCCACATCTTCTTTATCCAGTCACCTTTTGAAGGGATTTTTGGTTGTTTCCATGCATGATTCCATACATAGGTGGGACATAAAAATGAGACTAGGAGACATGGACAAGAGTGTGGTGGTAATGGAGGGAGGGGAGGTAGAGGGGAAGGGGGAGAGGGAGGGGTACAAAGAAAACCAGATAGAAGGTGACGGAGGACAATCTGACTTTGGGTGATGGGTATGCAACATAATCGAATGACAAGATAACCTGGAGATGTTTTCTTTGAACATATGTACCCTGATTTATTGATGTCACTCCATTAAAATTAATAAAAATTTATATAAATAAATAAATAAATAAAAGTAATTATCCTATTTCTACTTTCTGTATGGTATCTTCTATTCTCTAACATTTTTATTTATTTATTTATTTTGTATTTTTCTGAAGCTGGAAATGGGGAGAAACAGTCAGACAGACTCCCGCATGCGCCCGACCGAGATCCACCCGGCACGCCCACCAGGGGCGACGCTCTGCCCACCAGGGGGCGATGCTCTGCCCCTCCGGGGCACCGCTTTTGCCGCGACCAGAGCCACTCTAGCGCCTGGGGCAGAGGCCAAGGAACCATCCCCAGCGCCCGGGCCATCTTTGCTCCAATGGAGCCTTGGCTGCGGGAGGGGAAGAGAGAGACAGAGAGGAAGGAAGGGGGAGGGGTGGAGAAGCAGATGGGCGCTTCTCCTATGTGCCCTGGCCAGGAATCGAACCCGGGTCCCCCGCATGCCAGGCCGACGCTCTACCGCTGAGCCAACCGGCCAGGGCCTATTCTCTAACATTTTAATTCATAGTTTTTGTAAAGTTATCTTATCCCTGAGTAGTCTGAAGTTTTATGTTTATTTGTGACTCTGTCTTTCATGCAAAGGTTTATCTAATGCTTGGTAACTGTACATTGTAGCATGCACATTTTTAAGGTTGGAGTGTTAAAAGTTGATTAGAAACTGAAATATTATTCTAACTTAAAAAAAGGAAATCCGGTCACATATTACAACATAGATGATAGCTGAAGACATTATGATTAAGTGAAATATGCCAGTCACAAAGACAAGTATGATTCCACTTACCTGAGGTATCTCAGTTAGTCAAACTCATAGAAACAGAAGAAGGATGATTACCAGGGGCTAGGGAAAGGGGAAAGTACAGAGTTGTTGTTCAATAGATATAGAGTCTTGCAAGATGAAAAAGCTCTAGAGGTCTATTGTACAACAATATTAATGCATGGGTAGGCAAAACTAGCTTTACAGTTGTTGATATGGAAAATAATGTAATAATAAAGAATAAAAGAATCAACTCTTTTATGTACTCACAACTGTAAACCTGCTTTTGTCCACGCCTATATACTTAATGTTACTAAGCTATACACTTAAAAATAGTAAGATGATAAATAATTTTATGTTAAGTTTTCTTTAAAGTAATTCTTTTAAATGTTGATTAGAAGCTCTGAGTACAAAGATAGGGCTGGTCTAACATGGGCGTCAGCTCCAAGTGATGAGGCAAGCTCTTTCAGTCAAGAATTCTGGATGTTTTTGCCACCTGCTCTTTTCTCTCGAGAGCCATAGGCTGCTCAGATTCCCCAGAGAACGACCACCCATATTCTCCCCTTACAGGTTATGGGCCAGCCTGCCAGCTGTCTTAGAGGGCGTCGGGAAAGGCAGTCAGTGATTTCAGCATTGAGTATACAAACTCCAAGTCTTTCCCTCCGTTTTCTGTGTGGTCCCTCTCCTCCGCTGTGTTTGGGTTCCTCCAGTGACTCTCTGCATCACCATCTCCAGAGAATATATCTTCAATCTCCCGGGATATGCGAGGAGAAAGCCATCATACAGTTCTGTGTCATTGGGGTGTGAATCTGGGGAACTTAACTGCTTCAAAATCAGGCCACTTTCCATGCCTTTACATAGGTATCAGTTCTAATTCAACAGTAAATCAATCTGTTACTCAACTTTCACTACTGTCAACACAGGATTCAGTTACCCCAGTTCTGTTTAGTCAGTTACCACTTTTCTATCTACTTATCAGTTTACCAATTTTATTGTTTATTTTCTCTCTTTTTTTCTTGTCCTCATATGTTTTTGCCTCTAAAAAACGTTGCTGTTGTTTTAAAGAGATGTTTGGGGTTTGACAAGAGAGTAGTAGCTATTGTATATATTCCATCCACCTTTTTTTTTACCTAAAGTGGCTTGTTTTCTATAGTTTTGTATTTAATCTTCTATGTTGGAGATGATTTAGTAGAAAGAGTAGATATAGATTAATCTGAGCTTAATTAGGAGTTTAACATGTTTTTTAAATTTATGTTTTAATTGAATTTATGGGATTCGGGTTTAGGTGTACAGCACAATAAAACACCATCTGCACATTGCATAGTGCGCCCATCACTCCAAGCAAAGTCTTTTTTGTCTCCCACTTCCCCCCTTTGCCATTTCCACCTACCCCTCGGTTCCTTCCCTCTGACTGTCACCACACTGTTACCTGTGCTGATGTGTTATATAGATACGATATTTTTTGCCTAATCCCTTCACCTTCTATTATCCAGTTTTCCAACCTCTCCCCTCTGCTCTGTCAGTCTGTTCCATGTGACCATGTCTCTCTTTCCATTTTGTTTTAATTTGTTCATTAGATTCCACGTGTGAGTGAGATCATATAGTATCTGTCTTTCTTTCTTTGGCTTATTTCACTTAACATAATACTGTCCAGGTACATCCATTCTGTCACAACAGGTAATATTTCCTGGAGTCTGATATTTTCTTATTGTATCACTATAAATTAACTAACTTTTCTTATTTTGTTTTCTGTTTGCAAAATGAAAGTGCTAAGACATGGGCTTATCTTGAGAATACTGTAAAAAAAGTATGAAAGGTATATGTAAGTAATATATGTAAAGTTTATGTAAAACATAGGACTTGCTTAATAACTATTAATTTCCCTTCTCCATCCAAGATTCGTTGTTCTGTTTACCCTCCACTAGCAACTGTGACATTTAGATAATAACCTAATTTTGATTTTAGTGTCTATAGTAATGTCTCAAGTCCCATGATAGCAATTACCTTCTAGCTATCCTTGCCTCCCCCTGATTATGACATTCACTGTCAGTTGAGTTCCATGTCATTTAGTAAAAATAAGTAAAAATTTTAAATTTTTGTATTGTTAATAAAAATTAATACATTTTTGAGTTCTTTAATCAAATCTGCTTTTACCTTATTATGACACTGATATTTTCAAAATTTTCCTCACAATGTAAAATGGACTTTCCTTGGATATCAAGACCTAGAACTTGATGTAGAACTTTAACCATCTGAGCTCATAATTTTTTTCATTTCCGTGGAGGTAGAGAGCAGCTGGTTACTGCCCTCTAAATAATTACATTTTCTCCCAACACACTCAGTGATAGCATACCAAAACCATCGGAAGCAAAGGCATGTCAAAGTTCTACAAAGAACTGGGACTATGCATTGCTCCAATTAAGAGAGTCAAAACCAGTGGTTTACAAACCTCATTAATGAAATTCACAAATATTTCTTGAGTACCTGTTATGCTTCAGAAACTGTCTTAGAGACTTGGAATATAGGGTTCAAAGGAACAGATTTAAATAAAGAATCTTTGAGGATGTGTAGAAAGGGAATCGTTGTACACAATTGGTGATACTGTAAATTGCTACAGCCACTATAGAAAATAGTATGGCAGTTTCTCAAAATTAAAAATGGGCTTCAATCAATATGGTGGTATAAACAAACACAGTACTCAGAACCTTCCACAACCACATCAAAATTATAATTAAGCTACAGAACAACCATCATTCAAAACCACCTAAAATCTAGCTGAAAAAAGTCCTACAACTAAGGATATTAAAAGAAGACTAATCAAGACTGGTAGGAAGGGTCAAGATTCCAAATGGGCTCATCCTACACCCATGTGTGGCAGTTAAAAATTGGGAAGAAGATCTCGTCTGTGAAGTTCCCCCCCTGAAGAACCGTGGTTCCCAGCCCTACACCAGAACCCCCAGCCCAAGTTTCCTGTGTCAGGAAGAGTAGTCCCCATAATTTCTGGCTATAAAAACCAGTGGGGATTTTATGTCAACTACACTTTCATTTTTTAAATAAATAGTAAATACAAAAAAAAAAAAAGAATCCTTATCCTCATGGAGCTTATATTCTAGTGTGAGATATAAACAATAAAAATAAGTAAATTATAAAGTATATTTTTTTTTCAATAAAACAGGGAAAAGAAGATCAAGAGAACTACTGGAAGAGGGTTTGCAATTTAAACTGATTGAACATTTCTAATGTACTCAAGTGACCACCACCGAATCAGTTACAATTGTTTGGTTATAAGTAACAGATGCCAACTCTAAACAGAACATAAATGTGTTAAGTAGATATCAGGGAACAAAACTGATTAAGACTGAAGAAACAAACTAGAAAAAGGTCAAAAATCAGGACAGATCCAAGGCCAGTGGAATTAATCAACATTCTCCTCACAAAAGTATCACTGGAATGAATGATTTCCTACTATCTTATAACCTTTCGGCATTACTCCAATCCATCCTGAAGTTCCATAAGAGCTGATTAATCCAGCTAGAGTCACATGTCTACTCCTAGAGGATAAATAATCCCCCAAAATAGAAAATGTCTAGAGAAAGAGAGAATCTTCAAAAGAAAATTAGCTATATATTTTATGATTCTAATTATATGACTTTGAGAAAAAAATAAAAATTATGGACAGTAAAAGATCAGAGTTGCTAGGAGTTGGCAGGAGAAGGGGAAAAAGGATGAATAAGAGAAGCAAGTAGAATTATTCAGGCAGTGACACTACTCTGCATGATAACATAATCATGGATACATGTCATTATACATTTTCCACACCCATAGAATGCACAATACAAGAGTGAATATTCATCTAAACTGTGGAGTTTGGGTGATTATGATATGTCAATGAAGGTTCATCAGTTGTAACAAATGTACCACCCCCAGTGGAGAATATTGATGATGTTAATTTTGCTGTGAACCTAAAACTGCTATAAAAAAGTCTTAATTTTAAAAATGAAGTATATTTATGTGTTTAAGCCAAAATACAGAAAATGGGTAATAGACAACCAAAGCACAAAATGTGTCCAGCATAGACAAGGGCCAGCTCCAGAATTTCTATATAGAAGGGATTTAGAAGTAGCAATCTGATTGAAAATAGACAATAGGGCATTTTTCTTAACACTGCATTTTTATAACAATTACAGTTTTGACTTAGATTGTATCTTTATTTGTATAATTTTGAAGGATTGCTGAAGATTATTGGCTATATTAAACCTCTCCAAGCCACACCTTGCCACTCTACTGACCACAATTCCAGAAACACCCTGATTTCTACTGTAGTTTATTTCATCTTATTCTGAAACCTCCAATAATATCAGCCTTGAGCGGCTGCCACATGGAGTCATTTCACTACAATGACCTTTAGAAATAAATCACAAAGTATATCCTAGACTGAAATAAACAATCATCAGCCAATTGGATTACTCTTTATATATTTTTAATTATACAGGGGAAGAAATTTCAGAATTTAACAAAAGGGGATTCGGAACAATGGAAGTAGCAACATAGATTTGAATCCACTCACGTCCCCACATAAAAGCAGACAAAACAGCTACATAACAAAACCAAAAAGCCACAGACAATATTTACAACAAAACTGTTTTCAGTGATCATACTGGCAGTGGTTGCATTATTTTTTTTTAAGATTTTATTTATTGATTTAGAGCACGGGTAGTCAACCTTTTTATATCTACCACCCACTTTTGTATCTCTGTTAGCAGTAAAATTTTCTAACCACCCACTGGTTCCACAGTAATGGTGATTTATAAAGTAGGGAAGTAACTTTACTTTATAAAATTTATAAAGCAGAGTTACAGCAAGTTAAAGCATATAATAATAATCACTTACCAAGTACTTTATGTTGGATTTTTGCTAAGTTTGGCAGAATAAATCTTTATAAAACAACTTACTATAGTTAAATCTGTCTTTTTATTTATACTTTGGTTGCTCCGCTACCGCCCACCATGAAAGCTGAAACGCCCACTAGTGGGCGGTAGGGACAAGGTTAACTACCACTGCTCTAGAGAGAAGCAAGAGAGAGAAAAGGGGGGAGGATGGGAGCAGGAAGTATCAACTCGTAGTATTTGCTTCTTATATGTGCCTTGAGTGGGCAAGCCCTGGGTTTCAAACCGGTGACCTCAGTATTCTAGGTCAACGCTCTATCCCCTGTGCCAACACAGGTCAGGCATGCTATTATTATTATTATTATTAGATGATTCTGTGTGTAACAGAAGATAAAACAAACCAGTCATAATAAGATATTGTAATTTTTTTTATCTCTCCTGTACTTGACAACCATGATTCCCAATGTCAAAGATACAGAGAACATAACCAAACACCTTTCATTCCCAAATTTGAATAGGAAGTATCAATATGAACTTATAAAAGTTTTCTTTACAAGGTTTCTTGGGAAAATGGCAGATACCAAATTAGGAACAAGAAATGTACCAGGTAAGTCTGGAAGAATTGCCATAACCAGATAGTAGGAAAGATATCAATGGCTACTAGGATCATGTCCAACGATCCTGAAAGGCAACTTGAAGGAGCCCCTACTAGCAAAAAACAATAATAATAAAGAGTGCTATGTAAATATTGAATGACTAAGTGTACCCATTTTCCATATTTACAGGAACGTATTTCCAATTTTTTTATTTTGTTCTAAAAGTCTGTCTATTCTTGCACCAAGAGTAATTTGTTTTAATTAGTATGTTTAATACTATAAAGTAACTAACTCAATATCTAGTAACAGGACTGCTCTTTATTTTTCTTCAAACTGTTCTTAGCTCAGGACCCTGACTTTCATGGAAAAAACCTTTATTTGTCTTGATATAATAACAAGCCATTCCTCTTTATTTACAAGTCTTTGAAATGTGTTGGTTATTTCTGTGATAGAAGTCACATAATCTTTTTCTGGTAAAATTTTTTTTTAATTTATTGATTTTACAGAGAAAGGAGGTGAAGGGGAGAGCGAGAAGTATCTACTCATAGTTGCTTCACCCTAGTTTCTCATTGACTGCTTGTTGTATATGTCCTGACCAGGCAAGCCCAGGGTTTTGAACTGGAGACCTCAGCATTCTAGGTTGATGCTTTATCCACTGTATCGCTTGACCAGGCAGTGGCACAGTGGATAAAGCGTTGGACTGGGATGCGGAGGACCCAGGTTCGAGATTCCAAGGTTGCCAGTTTGAGCACGGGGTTGTCTGGTTTGAGCAAAAAAGCTCACCAGCTTGGACCCAAGGTCACTGGCTTGAGCAAGGGGTTACTTGGTCTGCTGAAGGCCCACGGTCAAGGCATATATGAGAAAGCAATCAATGAACAACTAAGGTGTCGCAATGAAAAACTGATGATTGATGCTTCTCATCTTTCTCCATTCCTGTCTATCCCTCTTTCTGTAAAAAAAAACAAAAATAAAAAACATAACCACACTGTATCACCACAGGCCAAGCTTCTGTTTATATTTTCATTTGAATGCCACTGTTCATAAATTAATTTATGTACAGTTGCTATACGGTATTCAGTAACCTCTTCCATGAATACAGAGTTATTCTCATTTATTTAGGTCTTCTTTCATATTTTTCAATGAAGTTTTATAATTTTAGAAATAAGATCTGTAATATTTTTGTTAAAGTTAGTCCTGGACTCCTTATTATTTTTATTATCATTGTATATGGAATCTCTATCTTAATTACATTTTCTAATTTCTTTTTGTCTCTGAATAAAATGCTATTAACTGTTTTATAATTTTATTGTACCTAGAAACTTCTTACTGATTCTGATTCTCTTGGACTGAATGCCAACCACTTTGTTTCTTGCTTTTCAATCCCTATATCTGCTCTAGTTCTATCTCATGGCATGCAATTACAGGAGTCTCAGAATACTGTTCATAGCAGTCATTGTTATCTTATTATATAAGTTAATGGCAATATCTCTGTCATGGATTTTTCCATGACTTTATATTTTATTTACATATGAATAAGATCTGTGTGAAATGTATATATAATCAGATTTAAGGATGAGTTTTAGTTGGAATGCTCTAAAATGTAAGCAGCCTGTCTTTGTCTAAATGTCAAAACCAAACATCTAGCACTAATATCTGGAAGTGCTTGAATGAACTGTTTAACACCTAAGAATAAACCATTTGTAGATCACAGTTCTTTTGACATGAACTGCAATTTATCACTTAGTATAAAAGTT
This sequence comes from Saccopteryx leptura, assembly GCF_036850995.1. Classification (NCBI taxonomy): domain Eukaryota; kingdom Metazoa; phylum Chordata; class Mammalia; order Chiroptera; family Emballonuridae; genus Saccopteryx; species Saccopteryx leptura. The sequence continues at coordinate 36,461,703 of NC_089509.1, forward strand.
TTCAAATACATAGTTCTTTGAGATACAAAAGAGAACATTCCCCAATCATCCTAAATAAAACCCAAATAAACATGTCTGCTGAGCAGAGTGCAGTCTGTTTCCTTTTCAAATATACCACTAAGCATGATGCTTTTTGTAAGTTTGACACATATCTTTTTTCAGCTTAAGAAGAGTTCCTTGTTTACAATTAGATTTTATCCAGTGTTAATGTATTTTATTCCTAGAGTCAAATCAACTTAGATATGATGCATTTGATCAGGATAAGCTCTTGCAAATTTTGTTTGCTGATATTTTATTTAGGATTTTTATATCTATGTTCATAATTTTCCTTTTATGTATTGTCTGTGTAAATTTTTCTTTTTATCAAAGTTATATAAATACCATAAAATAAATTTAATAATAGCAAATTCCCTTTTATTTATTGTGATAATTTTTTTGTTTTCTTTTGTTTTTTACTTCTTTTTCCAAGTAAGAAGAGGAGGGATACAGAGATAGACTCCCACATGCACCCAGACCAGGATCCACCCAGGAACCCCCATCTCGGTTGATGTTTTGCTCATCTGGGGCCATGTTTGTAACACAGCTATTTTTAGCACCTGGGGTAGAGGCTTTACAGAGTCATCCTCAGCACCCAGAGCTGATGCACTCTTACCAATTAAGCCATGGTTGTGGGAGGGGGAAGAAAGAGAGAGAGAAGCAGAAGGGGAGGAGAAGCAGATGATCACTTCTCCTGTGTGCCCTGATCAGGAATCAAACCCAGGACATCCACACACTGAGCTGACACTCTACCACTGAGCCAAATGACCAGGGCTGTAACAATTTTTATACAGGTAATCCGTTTTGTGAAGATTGTTAGAATCTACTTTGTACTTTTTTATATGGGATGATTTTATTTTACTTAGTGTTGTTATTGAATCTTGGTTTATTCTAGTATTCTCTTTCACCTTTAATCCAATCTGAAAATGTTTTGTCTTTTTAGAGAACTGTTTCTTACTATAAGGTTTCAAATGCATTAGTAGAAAATTGTTCATGATAATCTTTTATACCTGTTTAAATCTCTCTAGCATCAGTAGTTATATCTCCTCTTTTTCCATCTAATATTGTTGTATTCTGTATTCTCTCTTCTTAGTAACATATCTACCAGTAATTCTTAGTAAAGTTAAGAGAGAATTAAATTAATTGAATCTCTCTCTGAAAATATCTTTATTTCACCTCTCTCTCTTGAATGAAAAATTAGCTTAATAAATAATTCTAGGTTGTTAGTTTCTCTCAGCACTTTTTTTTTTTTTTTTTGCATTTTTCTGAAGCTGGAAACGGGGAGGCAGTCAAACAGACTCCCGCATGCACCTGACTGGGATCCACCCAAAATGCCCACCAGGGGGCGATGCTCTGCCCCTCTGGGGCATCGCTCTGTTGCATCCAGAGCCATTCTAGCGCCTGAGGCAGAGGCCACAGAGCCATCCTCAGCATCCGGGCCATCTTTGCTCCAATGGAGCCTCGGCTGCAGGAGGAGAAGAGAGAGACAGAGAGGAAGGAGAGGGGGAGGGGTGGAAAAGCAGATGGGCACTTCTCCTGTGTTCCCTGGCCAGGAATCGAACCCGGGACTCCTGCACAACAGGCTGACACTCCACCACTGAGTCAACCGGCCAGGGCTCATCACTTTAAATATATGGTTTCACTATCTTTTGGCTTCTATTTTTGTTCATGTGAAATATGTTGCTAGTCTATTTTTTCTTTGAAAGTAATCTTTTTCTTTTGAGTTGCTTTACAGATTTTTCTCATTGTCTTTGGCAATGCTCAGTTTTACAATAATATCTCAAGACAAAGGAAGAAGTTTAAAAATTAGGAATATGGCAGAATTAGATTCAACTAAAACAAAAGCAAAAATTTTTCCAGAACTGATGAAAGGCATATTTCTTTAGATTGTAGAAATATAACAAGCAGAATAATTGAAAATAAACCTACTATCTAGAAAATATAAAACTACATATGTGAAGATAAACAGAAATAACAAAAGAATTTAGGAAAGTCACAAGATACAGGATATTTCTATATAAGGAATATGTCTATGTGAGAAATAAATTTTTATGTAAGCATCAAACAATACAAAAATAAACTTTTAAAAAATAATTTACACTAGCATTAGGAAACATCAAATACGTAAGAATAAATCTAATAGAAAAGATGAACAAGACCTCCATACAAAAAGTACCATGTGCATGGTTTTAGAAGATCTGATATTCTCTTCAAATTGATATATAGATTCCTAATCAAAACACTAGCAATTAAAGGTAAGGTTGGGGCAATTAAAAGCCTAATTATAAAACAGCCAAAATCATCTTCAAGAAAAGAAACAAAGTTGAAGGACTTCATTATCAGATATTATGATGTATTACAAAGCTATAGAAATTAAAATATGTTATTGGTACAAGAATAGAAAATAGGCCAATGAGAAAAAAAATGAGTTCAAAAATGGACCTAGAAACTTACAGTCACCCAATTTATGATAAAGGTGTCCCTGCAATACTGTAGAAAAAGAGTGATCTTATCAATAAATAGTTTTAGATGAATTGGGATGGGAAATATTGGTCTCTACCTCAAACTAAATATATAAAACTTTATTCCAAATTAATGACAGACCTAAATATGAAAGCCAAAACGTTATACCTCCCCAGAAGATTACATAAGAAAATATGTTCTTGATCTTAGGTTAGGAAAAGATTCTTTTAAAACAAATACAAAAAGCACAAAGTAAAAAGAAAAATATTGTTAAACTAGACTTTGCCTCACCAGGAGGTCAGGTGGTGGTGCAGTGGATAGAGCATCAGATTGGGACACAGAGGACCCAGGTTTGAAAACCCAAGGTTGCAGCTTGAGCATGGGCTCAAATAGCTTGAGTGTGGGCTCACCAGCGTGAGCTCAGGGTCGCTGGCTTGAGTGTGGGATAATAGACATGACTCCATGGTCACTGGCTTGAGCCCAAGGTCACTGGTTTGAGCAAGGGTCACTCGTTCTGCTGTACCCCCCCCCCAGTCAAGACACATAAGAGAAAGCAATGAACAACTAAGGAGACAAAGGAACCGTAATGAAAATTGATGGAACCATAATGAAGAATTGATGCTTCTTATCTCTATCCCTACCTGTGTCTGTCCCTCTCTCTGTCACAAAAAATAAATAAATAAATAAATAATAAACTAGACTTTGTTTAACTTTACAATTACTGTTAACTAAAAGGCATCATTAAAAAAATAAACCCAGTCCAGGTAGCTCAGCTTGTTAGTGTCATACTGATATATTAAAATTGCAAGTTCGTTCCAAGTCAGGGCACATGCAAGAATCAACCAATGACTCATAAATAAGTGGAACAACAAATTAATCTCTCTCTCTCTCTCCATTCTTCTCCTCTCCTGTTCTTTCCTTTCTTCTCACTCTAAAAAGAAAAAAAAAACAATAAATTTTTTTAAATATTTTAAAACAAATGTGAAAAGACGACAAAACTTGGGGATTATTACTGTCAGTATTACTGTTGCTTTGTCTCTGAATGTCAGTCCCTATTTATCATTTTCCACTGTACATAAATAAATTTCCAGTAGTAGCAAAAGACTAATATTGTGTATATAAATAGAGGTATAAAAGTTGTATGCAAAACCTGCAAGAGTTTTAGAAGGTCATGAAGAGAGAAGCTAATAGAAGACAGAGTCATCAAGAGAAGTTTCGGCCCTGGCCGGTTGGCTCAGCGGTAGAGCGTCGGCCTGGCGTGCGGGGGACCGGGGTTCGATTCCTGGCCAGGGCACATAGGAGAAGCGCCCATTTGCTTCTCCACCCCCCCTCTCCTTCCTCTCTGTCTCTCTCTTCCCCTCCCGCAGCCAAGGCTCCATTGGAGCAAAGATGGCCCGGGCGCTGGGGATGGCTCCTTGGTCTCTGCTCCAGGCGCTAGAGTGGCTCTGGTCACGGCAGAGCGACGCCCCGGAGGGGCAGAGCATCGCCTCCTGGTGGGCAGAGCGTCGCTCCTGGTGGGCATGCCGGGTGGATCCCGGTCGGGCGCATGCGGGAGTCTGTCTGACTGTCTCTCCCCATTTCCAGCTTCAGAAAAATACAAAAAAAAAAAAAAAAGAGAGAGAAGTTTCAGTAAGAGGAAATACATGACTAAGAGCCTTGAATAATAAATAGGATTTAGATGGATTGAAGAGAAGGCAGCTAGGAACTATATGATTTCACACTTATGTGAGATATAAAACAGAGACTCATGGACATAGATAAAAGTGAAGTAGTTACCAGGGGCCAGGGGAGTAAAGAGGGACAAATACAGTGACGGACAATGATTTATTTGATTTTGAGTGATGGGCACACAACACAACCAACAGTTCAAATGCTGTAGAAATGTTCACCTGAAACCTATGTGCTCTTATTGATCAACGTCACCCCATTAAATTTTATTTCTAAGTTAAAAAAATAAAAATTAAAAGATTTTTTTAAAAAGCATCCTCAGTGAAAGAACACTGGCTCAGAAGTTTAAACACAAACAAGGGCTCAGAAGTTTAAATACAGAAAAGAATAGCCTGATATAATAGAGGTTAAATGCAAGAAAGGAGGGTTAAAATTATAAAAGAGGAGTGGTTGCAAGTATAGAAGTCTTTAAAAGACATTCAAATAAATATGGATTTGATGTAAGAACATGTAAGAAGCCACTGAAGATGTTTAGTAAGAGCCATTTTAGTTGGGAAATTCAATATGAATGGCTATGTGGTAAATTGAATAATGCCCCACAAAAAAACTTCACTTCCTAATCCCCAAAATCTGAAAATATGTTATCATACAATACAAAAGGAAGTTTGCAGGTGTGATTGTGCTAAGAAACTTGAGATAGGGAAATTATCCTGAATTATTCATTGTGATCACAGGGAGGCAAGGAGGTCAGAGCCAGAGAAACAGTTATTACAAAAAAAAAAAGCCGTGGTCAGTGTGATATGGCACCTAGGGCCCAGGAAGGCAGGCAATCTCTAACAGCAGGAAATGGCCAAGACGTGGTTCTCCCCAAAAGTCTCCAGAAAGAACTAGCACCACCAAGATTTTTATTTTAGCCCTGTAAAACACATGTTGAACTTCTGACCACCAGAACTATACTATATATGTGTTGCTTTAAGCCAATAATTTGGTGGTAATTTGTTATAGCAACAATAGGAAACTAATACAGAGTAAGTATGGTGAAAATATGAACATAGGAATGCCAGTTACAATTTGCTAGTGTTTCAGAAGGATCAAAGTGTCAGACATTCAGTCACATGAAGAATTCTTTGAAGAGATTAGATGTGTAACTCATGTATCCTCTTAAACATCACAGAAGAAGTCAAGAATAGGAAATAGAGCTTCGATTATCCAGGAAATATCTGCAGAGGAGCTTCTTGCCTAGTGTAGTAAACCCTTGTAATATACATAGGAGATCCACAAGGTTCTTGGAAATATTAAAGCAACAGAAACACTGCCAGCTTAGACTAAAGGGACAGAGAGAGGATGAAATGAAAGAAAGTTCTCAGATTGTCAAAATTCTACAGGCAGGAAACAGGCTTATAAATCTTATCTGCAAACACATACTACCTTTCATGAAGAAGAAAGAATGACTTCAAGGGCAGAGCCTTGAGCCCAGAGAGTGGAGCTGCAAAAACCAGAGGACTGTTCTCAGGTTTTGAAACCTGATGTTTGCCCAGCTGGATTCCAAAGTTGTTCAGGACTGATGACTCCTTTATTATTTCTATTTTCTCCCCTTTTAAATGGTCATATCAAAGAACTCATAAAACTCAACAACAAACAAACAAACAATCCAATAAAAAATGGGAAGAGGATATGAACAGACACTTCTCCCAGGAAGAAATACAAATGGCCAACAGATATATGAAAAGATGCTCATCTTCTTTAGCTATTAGAGAAATGCAAATCAAAACTGCAATGAGATACCACCTCACACCTGTTCGATTAGCTATTATTAGCAAGACAGGTAATAGCAAATGTTGGAGAGGCTGTGGAGAAAAAGGAACCCTCATACACTGTTGGTGGGAATGTAAAGTAGTACAACCATATGGAAGAAAGTATGGTGGTTCCTCAAAAAACTGCAAATAGAACTACCTTATGACCCAGCAATCCCTCTACTGGGTATATACCCCAAAAACTCAGAAACAGTGATACGTAAAGACACATGCAGCCCCATGTTTATTGCAGCATTGTTCACAATGGCCAGGACATGGAAACAACCAAAAAGCCCGTCAATAGATGACTGGATAAAGAAGATGTGGCACATATACACTATGGAATACTACTCAGCCATAAGAAATGATGACATCGGAACATTTACAGCAAAATGGTGGGATCTTGATAACATGATACGAAGCGAAATAAGTAAATCAGAAAAAAACAGGAACTGCATTATTCCATACGTAGGTGGGACATAAAAGTGAAACTAAGAGACATTGATAAGAGTGTGGTGGTTACGGGGGGGAGGGGGGAATGGGAGAGGGAAAGGGGGAGGGGGAGGGGCACAAAGAAAACAAGATAGAAGGTGACAGAGGACAATCTGACTTTGGGTGATGGGTATGCAACATAATTGAACGACAAGATAACCTGGACTTGTTATCTTTGAATATATGTATCCTGATTTATTGATGTCACCCCATTAAAAAAATAAAATTATTATAAAAAATTAAAAAAAAAGGTCATATCTATATCTGTTATCCTATGTCTATTCCACCATTGGGGGAACAGGTAACTCATTTTTTTAGTTTCGCAGGTTAACAAAGAGAGATTGATTGTGCCTAAATATTATCCAGTTTCACCAACAGCTGGTAAGATTTGGGACCTTTGAGCTGATGAGCTTTTGGATTTTGAGTTGATGCTATAATGTAGGGGTTATCTTGATAGACCTATCATAAGGGTTTCAGCATCAATAAAAACTAATACAAGTGACCAACAAGGACACTTTTTAAATATCCTGGATCTGAGAGTTTTGTGTTAAATAGTAGTGTGAGAGCAATTCATTTCTGAATGAGTCACATTTCTTCACAGAACCAAGTTTAAACAGTAAAATATTAAAATTTAATATAACATTAAGGGAACACAAAATTAATTAATATATAATTTCTGGATAAAAATATTATATATATCTGAGACTGCAGTTTCTTACTTCAAGCCAATTCTTGGCACCTTACCTACACCATGCAACTTCTAGAAGGAAGTTAATTGCAAAGCTAGACATCTCACATCTCTACAAAAGAGGTTTCAATTCAATGTCCAAGAGCAATGAGGAATTGGGAGCCAGTTCAACATGGAATCACTGTTAAGGCCTCCCAGAAAAAACAGCAGAAATTTATCTTCTGCTCCTATCCAGGATACCAAAGTCATCAAATGAGGGGTGTGGGGAGGGAGAGAGAAAGAAGGGGAATAAAAGAAAACCTGAGCAAAATAAGTGCTTTTTCTTATAGTGCAGAAAAGGAGTATGGCATTTGTTTGGATTTTCTCTTTACTCTGAGCAGAAGGTCCTGGCAGTAAACATCTGGAAGGTTGTCCACTATAAATTGTTTGGTTTCTTCCCTCCTGTTTCATGAAGCCATAGTGGTGATATTATACCCTTGGAATTCCTCCTTTCATCTGCTTCCTTTCCACTGACAGTTCATAAAAGATGGGCCACACTGGGAATGAAAGCTAAGTTATTTCTTAACATACCAAGAGAATTAGGCTCTAGATACCTAGGAGTGGATACCAGAGAGAAAAAAATTTTTCTAAGTTGTAATAGTCTGTTTCCTGTGGCTACACCCATATTCATTTATGGTCCTGTAAGACCTGATCTAATAACTTAGAAAGTCCTAAGGGAAGAGTTCAATAACCAGATGTAAAAATTGCATATAGGGGCTTCTTTTGCTCTTGTTATTCTTAATAAAAATAGTTTCCATTTATTGGTTTTATACAAAGGACCAAATTCTGTTTGTGCACTCTCTATATATATTCTTATATACCCTTCCCAAACATTTGAGATATTACTGCCTCTACTTTATATTGAAGAAAATGGAAGTTTAAAAAACCTCAACAAATTTGAACCTGATCCATACTAACAAGATAAAACAGTGGTCTATCTTAGCCCAGAAGTTACATTCTTTTTTTTTTTTTTTTTTTTTTTTTTTAGAGAGAGAGAAGGGGAGAAGAGCAGGATGCATCAACTCCCATATGCCTTGGCCAGGCAAGCCCAGGGTTTTGAACTGGCGACTTCAGTATTCCAGGTTGACACTTTATCCACTGCGCCACCACCAGTCAGGAAAGAACTTACATTCTTAACCACTATTTACCTACTGCTTCCTTAGCTTATATCTGTTTGAGAAGCAAGTGGTAAAAATGAAAATTATTCAGTGAGATAACATTTTATTATATTACTTGATGAAAAAATTCTTTATAATTCCTTAAAATTTTGACCCTTTTCTTCATCTATGTCTCAGAAGAACTTTGGGCATGTTTATGTCAGAAGTAAGCATTATGGAAGAGTCTGTGCTAGACCTACCAATCAGACAGGACAGAGACACCACAGGCTTCATGGAAAGATATCAAATGTTATAATATTTCCTTTTAAAGGTGGTGTATACATGTCCCTCTCTTCTGAGTATGTCTCAGCGCCTACAGATTTGTAAAGAGATTTGAAAGCAGAAAGTACCTGTGCTTTTGTCCCCAAATAGAGTCTATGGAAGTGGCAAATGTCCTAAAAGACCCTCTCTTCAGGTCCTTTTATAACAAACATAGTAAAGGAGAAGTAGAGCTGAAATATCTAAGCAGGTAGGACAAGAAAATCAGAGTCAGGTAGGAAAACCTCTGAATGTTTCCTCCATCCAAGAGGGATTTGGTAGTACTGGGGAGAAGCAGATTTTGAGAGCCCTTAAAGATAATTGCCAGGTAATGTGGCTGTCATCTGTCATCACATCAAAGTGACAGAAGAGACCACCTTTCTTTTTTTTTTTTTTTTTGGTATTTTTCTGAAGTTGGAAATGGGGAGGCAGTCAGACAGACTCCCGCATGCGCCCGACCGGGATCCACCCAGCACGCCCACCAGGGGGCGATGTTCTGCCCCTCTGGGGCATCGCTCTGTTGCATCCAGAGCCATTCTAGTGCCTGAGGCAGAGGCCACAGAGCCATCCTCAGCGCCCGGGCCATCTTTGCTCCAATGGAGCCTTGGATGCGGGAGGGGAAGAGAGAGACAGAGAGGAAGGAGAGAGGGAAGGGTGGAGAAGCAGATGGCCTTTCTCCTGCGTGCCCTGGTCGGGGATCGAACCCGGGACTCCCACACACCAGGTTGACGCTCTACCACTGAGCAAACCGGCCAGGGCCGAGACCACCTTTCTATATGTCTGACTACAGAGGTGACAAGCAAAGTCCAGATCCTACCTCACCATCAACACCTCCCATTCACTAGCTTTCACTCAGCAGTTCTCCTGGATTCTGACTGTGCTATGCAGATGAACCTGGGAAAGCCCAGAATTAACAAAGATTATTTTGAATTAAGTTTTGAGTGTGAGATTACTCTGGATGAAATAATCTTTCATTTCTGATAATGTAGTAGACTAAAAACTCAAAATATAAACTAAATTATGGGATTGTAGGGGAGGAAAATAAATTTTCCCTCTACCCTTCTGAATCCTCAGTTAAGACCACTGTAACAAGAAAAAGACAAACAAAGTTTATTAACATAAATACCTCATGTATACCTGGGAGATATCCAGGGGAAAATGAGTGACTCAAGGTAGTTTAGAAATCACACTTAGCCTGACCAATGGTGGCACAGTGGATAGAGCGCTGACCTAGGAAACTGAGATGCCAGGTTTGAAACTCTGAGGATGTGGGTTCGAGTAAAGGCGCATCTGGCTTGAACACAGGCTCAGCAGGGGTCTCCGGCTTGAGCACGGGATCATCCACATGACCCCATGGTCTCTGGCTTGAACCCAAGGTCACTGGCTTGAGCAAGGAGTCACTGGTTCAGCTGTAGCTCCCTGGTCAAGGCACACATGAGAAGCAATTAATAAACAACTAAAGTGTCACAACTACGAGTTGATGTTTCTCATCTTTCTCCCTTCCCCTACCTCCTTCTCTCTCATTCTCTCACTAAAAAATAAATAAATTAATTAATTAAAAATCAGGCTTAAACACTATTTTAATAGGGAAAGGGCAGAGGAACGTAGGCCTTTTAAGGGAGAGCAAATGATTTCTTAAAAAGATGAATGGGCCCTCAGAAAAATAGATGGAAGATCTGATAGTTGGTGAAAAATTTTGTCTGGGTGTGGTGTCGACTTCTAGTCTCCTTTCCTGTGGTGAGGGTCAATCTTCCCTGGTTGATGTAAGTCCTGGGAGGGGACTTATGACTGTTGAATTCTTTTTGGTGGATCTGTCTTTAGGCAGGTAAGGGAACTTCGGAGAAAGCTTCTCACTGCATTTGCTGTTTATCAAGTGCCTCGCTCTTAAATTATCAAAATACCAAAGCTGCATATTTTGGGGTGGAATCTCTTAAACGCCTACAATTACATTTTAGAGTGGCATACTCTGCTACTCTTCAGCAGAAAAGATGACTATTTTCTTGTGTACCTGACTTTGAAACCTAAGAAATATACAGCAGCCAACCATAAATAATAATAAACTAGATCACAATTATAAATTGTGAGAAAGTAATGTCTGTGCCTTTTTATTTTTACTTTTAATGGAATTGTTCAAACACACACACTTTATTGTAGAAAATTTTATAATGAACTATAAGTATCAAATAATTTCATGGCCTGACCTGTGGTGGCGCAGTGAATAAAGCGTCGACCTGGAAATGCTGAGGTCGCCGGTTCGAAACCCTGGGCTTGCCTGGTCAAGGCACATATGGGAGTTGATGCTTCCTGTTCCTCCCCCCTTCTCTCTCTCCCTCTCTCTCTCCTTTCTAAAATGAATAAAAAAACAAAAAAATAATAATAATTTCATGCAAAAAGTCTTCTGTATTTATCTTTAATAGAATTTAAAAGGAATTTTTTAGCATTACAAGTTACCATTAGCATACCAGATCAAATTAACAATAGTTCCCTAACTATAATATTTACTGCCTGTTCAAATTTTCTAGTTGTCCAACAAACATCTTTTTAAGACTGGTTTGTTTGAATCAAGATTCTAATAAAATCTATAGACAGTATTTAGATAATAGGACACTTAAGAGACTTATAATGTATAACAGTTTACTCTCTACCATCAGTGATTTTTGAATTTCAAATATACATGTAATCACATCTGTGGACTGAGATGAGCACTGAATTCACAGGTTTACAAAGCTGATCTGAATGTGGGTTAGAGTTATGCTCCAGCTCCAGGACAAAGGAAAATACTTCAGAAAGGGGTCTGGCTCCCTCTAGTGCTTTTCCAGATTATAACTGTCTCTGATTCTCAAATCAATTAAGAAACAAAAATAATCCTCATGTAAACAGTTCCTTTCTATATGACCTTGTAGCTGCATATTTCTTACATTACACTACTCAATAATGAGAAAAAAATTATTTCTTTCTTTGTAATAATAAAAGGTAACAGGTCATTATTAAATACCAAGGTCAGAATCAATTCCTCATGATATTTTCTATCATGGAAGATATCAGATGCATGCAAAGTAGCACTTCCGTCATTTACATCACACTGTTCCAATGTTGTTTCCAAAATACCCCTATTGTTTCAATGGCTCTTTTATTTCAAACTGTATTTGGGGTAGGGGTAGAGAGGAGTTCCTCAAAAAGGAGTTTGATGTCTTTTAGTTACTTTTGTCATTGCATAGGATGAAAGATAGAACAAGACAGGTAAGATGAAAAGAAGAAACATGGGCACAAATAATGACCATTCTTAAGGTTGAGATATAGCATCAGGTGGCAAGAAAAAGTAGACGCAGATACTACTATATATAATCAACAGGTAATAAATTAATATATTGGAAAATAATAATTAATTATACAAAGTGTTATAATTGGTATAAAAACAAGAAAGCAAGAGCAAGAAAAGATGCACTTAATTAAGCAAGACTTGTTTGCCTTGAATAATTTTCACATCTATGAGTCTATAAATAGGCATAATTTCCTACTAAAATGTTAGGCTATAAAGATATCTCTGTTTAGTTATGTTTAAAATTGGCATTGCTCTGCCACAAGCCATGTTTTTTAAAACTGCATTAGAACTGAAAGAAGTAAAGCTAGTTTAAACTGAAAAAGCAACAAGGTATAAATTATACCCTGTCTCTTTAATACCGGTTGAATATCCCCAAAGTCCCTCATATAGAAATTCTCAGGGTAGCAATAACTTAGCTATTCAAGACCGGTCTCTTACACATGTGAGAAATCTTTTCAACTGTGTCAAGAGAATGCCACATTTCGGAGAATACTGCCACCTTTGAATCCTTCATTAAAAGAAAGCTAAGGTTCAACAACAAAATCCATTATAGTCTTGATTAAACATGAATTCAATCTCCAGCCCAGCTCAAACCTGATTTGACTGTGGACAGTGTTGATTTACTCCTGGCTCTCCAATAAAGCCTCAGATTTTATTCCAGGGATGATATAAACAGGACCTACTACTGATAACTGCTTTTAGTATTTACATCACTATCTATCAGGCTGACCTTGGCTACAACCGGACAGCTCAGATCTTGAGAAATGTACTAGTGTCAGATTGCTTTATTTTTGCAATTATACATTGGGGAATTGAGAGTAAAAACAGTAGATATTCCCACTACAGATCATTCCGAGGCCAGAATGAGGAATTTTCTTCTTATCTGGGCCCAAAGAAGAGACCACAGGAGTGGGGCTGGTGGAAGTCTGCCGGAGAGAGGTGAGGGTTATTCGCGCTGTCACAACTCTGGATTACCCTCCCAACCTATGCCACAAACCACCACCACCCCACCCCAGCTAGAAGCAGTGACGAGAGAAAGGGACCCCCTGTGGGGGCCAGCCCAATGGAAAACAGCAGGAGGGGCAGGTTGACCCTCTGCGAACTAGGAGAGTCTGCTTCTCTCACAAGGACTTGCAGAAGGATAATTTCTGACTCATTATCCCTGACCATGGGAACATCTTAGGGAAATGACTATCTGTCCAGTCACTTCTCATCATTCACAGGAGTTTCGTCCTATAAAGTGGCCATGAACACTGAAATTGGCTAATAATTCTGAGCCATTGCTCCTAGGAGAAAGGCAAGGTTAGCTTCTTGCAAGCTTCCGGTCACAATATTTTCGTCAACCCATTAATACATAACCTTGTTCTGTGCGTGTTTCTGCTTAATGATTCCTTAATTACTACCTACTGCTGATTCATTCATTAACACTGCACTGGCATCCAGCAGTGCTGTAACTCGTGCCTGAGTGAAGTCCATCACCGTGTTCATGCTGTATAACACAGTGAGGCCTTCTCACTCTTGGGAACACTACACTTGGGGGCCATTTTAAACAGCAACATCACCCCCAAGAAGCCAGAAATGTGACAAATATGGCACTAAATATCATAGAAGGGACACTTGTTTGTAGTGAGAGCTGAAATTAGAAAGGGGGGTGTCACCTTGTTACAGCTGGACTGGGAACATGCTTCAGACAACTAAATTTTTTTTTACCTTTTATGCATTTCAGGGTATGAGAGTTACAGATGAATTTTATCCATTAGGTGAACCCACAAGCAGAATCCAAATAATGATGACCAACTTTATAGGTAAGAGGAGAGCGTTCTGTCCCTAGAGTCATCCCTGGGAGCTGGTCCCCTCAGCTGTAGTAACATCGCTGCAGAGACCCAGGGCAGGGTCCTCTCTCTTCACCTGCAGGAACTACCACCACATCAGCGACAGTCGCAGGTCCTGATCACCTTGAGGATAAGACCGCACATGTGAAACAATTTCAATCTGAAATCGTACCAGAGAATATGAAATGGTGAAAGTCACACATAAGCTTTCAAAGGAACAGAATTTAGTAACTGGGAGACTGACAGGCAGTGGTGCCTGGTCAGGCCTGGGACACAGAAGATGCAGGTTTGAAACCACGAGGTTGCAGACTTGAGTGCCAGCTCATCTGGCTTGAACATGGGCTCACCAGCTTGAGCGCGGGGTTGCTGGTTTGAGCGTGGGATGATAGACACTATCTCATGGTCACTGGCTTGAGCCCAAGGTCTCTGGCTTGAGCAAGGGGTCACTGGCTCAGCTGAGGCACCACCAACCCCCACCATGTCAAGGCACATATGAGAAAACAATCAATAGACAACTAAGGTGTTGCAATGAAGAATTAATGCTTCTCATCTCCCTTCCTGTCTGTCTGTCCCTGTCTCTCCTTCTCTCTGTCTTTCTCTCTATGTCTCATGAGAGACTGATTTCCAGCAAATGCTTGATTTACAGAAGACCCGAACCAGGTAACTCCTGACCCATGAACACCAAAAACCCCTCCCCACCCTCAAGCCAATGAACTTGCTGCTTGAGCCTTCCTTGCAGGACTTGCTTCTCTTTGCACTCTTTGACACAAATACAGCCTGCTCAAACCCTCAACAGACTTGACTGCAGCTTGGATTTCTTCTGCTGTTTCCGAATAAGCACAATTTCTGGAAATTTGAGCTTGCCTCTGCTTACCTCTTTATAGGTTGACGCACTGAAATGACAGACCACTAGAGACAGCCTGTGAACCAGATGAGTCCCTGTGACAAACTGGGTGGCTTACCATGATTCTCTCCTTCAAGCCTCTCCTTTCTGCAGAATAAGTAACCCGGGGATTTTAGAGTCAGAGAGAGAGAGAGAGAGAGAGAGAGAGAGAGGACCTTAGAAAAGAAAGTAAGGCCTTCTCACAATGGGAAAAAAAATAAGGACTGGAGTCATTAATTTCAATATTTAAAAAGAATGTGATGTATATCACAATGGGATGGAACAGAATAGACCATTTAAAAGGGTTTAAAGCAATTTCCTGAGTGATTGGCATGGTTTATGGTCTACCACTAACTGCAGAAGTACGCCCTCCTGCCCCCTCTGCCTCTGCAAAAAAAGGGGGAGGGTAATTTGAAAACTACAGAAATCTAATATAAACTAGTCCAAGATGCTCCAGAAACAGAAAACGAGGCAGAGTCCAGTGTCACTTAGCACAGTAAAGCTAGTGCTCAGCCTCTTATGTGATCAAGAGGCGATGTCACCTGTTGTCTTCAGTCTGGACAGAAACCACTCCCTCTTCCTCCAGACACAAAACATCAGGATGTAATTCTAATATTTTCTCCCGAAATAATGCTGTGAACCAATGAGCCCTGCTTCTTATACTTCTGTACATATGAGGAGACCACTTTGGAGGCATTGTCTTTTACAAGAGGTGCTCTGTAACATCGATCAATGTCTTCTTACTATGTTCCTCCTATTATAGATAAAGACTTGAAACAAAGCAAATATAAGGCATACTTTTCAAATGGTTACTATATTTGCTCTGAACTATGCACATTCTCTCCTACAGCTACAGGAATAATGAGAATGGCCTCCATTTGCTACAAAGAACCATGCCCCAGGCTCAGGGTTTCATCTTATTACAAAATCTCATGAGGCCATAGTTATTATTTCCATTTTATAGATGTGGAAACTGAAAGAACACAAGCTAGTAAGTAGTGCTGCTAAAATTCAATCTTAGATATATCGAGCTACAAAACCTATCCTATATGAGTGACATAGGCAGGGTTCTTCTGACACAGAGCTGCCTATAAGTGATGCTGCCTGCCCTACGGTGGAACAGGAGAATGGTGAGGTCAGCTGTTTGAAAACCTGGGCTTGCCAGTCAAGGCATATATGAGAAACACTATGAGTTAATGCTTCCCACTCCTTCTCCCCTTCTCTCTCTCTCTCCTCACTCTAAATCAAGAAATAAGGCCCTGGACGGTTGGCTCAGTGGCTAAAAGTGTAGGCCGGCATGTGGATGCCCTGGGTTCGATTCCCAGTCAGGGCTTACAGGAGAGGCGACCATCTGCTTCTCCACCCCTCCCCCTCCCCCTTCTCTCTCTCTCTTCTGTTCCTGCAGCCATGGCTCGATTGGTTCAAGTGCATTGGCCCTGGCGCTGAGGATAGCTCCATGTAGCCTCTGCTTCATGCACTAAAGACAGCTTGGTTATGAGCATGGCTCCAGACGGGCAGAGCATCAGGGTTGCCAGGTGGATCTCGGTCAGTGTGTATGCGGGAGTCTGTCTCTGTATCTCCCCTCTTCTCACTTGGAAAAAGAAGAAAAAGAAAGAACATAAAAAATGGAATTAAAAAGTCACCAGGGAAAATCATGTTAGTAAAGACTGCTAACCTAGTAACAAAACTGATCAATGTCCTATAATGTTATAAGATTGTAATTTGGGAGATTATTTTTGCTGCTGGACAGAAAAGAAAATAATCATACTTCCTCAGTCTTTTTTAGGAGTTAAATTTCTGACTTCACGGAGTTGTAAAATGTCATAGCCTTCATCAATTCTGATATTACGTGAAACCAAGTTACTTTCCCCAAAAGAGATGACCCACAAGTGGACTTATTAGAATATGTCTAGCATGGCATTAAAAGATCTACATAATTATTTTTGCCTTATTTCTATGTCTTGAGTAATTTTCTTTAACAAAGATCAAAAGAAACTTCCGGAGGCTGAGTCGATAGAGGGGTGTTTGCTCAGTAAGAGGATGAGGAGGTAAGGCAGTTCAGTACTTGGTCTGGTAGATGAATGCCAAGTTTAGGGATGGCTGAATTTTGACAGCTTAGTTTTTACTTTTACTTGATTGACAAAATTTCTTAATTTCTCAATAAGAGATTTATATATAAAAAGGTATAGAGCAGGGGTCCCCAAACTACGGCCCGCAGGTCGCATGCGGCCCCCTGAGGCCATTTATCCGGCCCCCACCACACTTCCGGAAAGGGCACCTCTTTCATTGGTGACCAGTGAGAGAAGCATAGTTCCCATTGAAATACTGGCCAGTTTGTTGATTTAAATTTACTTGTTCTTTATTTTAAATATTGTATTTGTTCCCGATTTGTTTTTTTACTTTAAAATAAGATATGTGTGGTGTGCATAGGGATTTGTTCATAGTTTTTTTATAGTCTGGCCCTCCAACGGTCTGAGGGACAGTGAACTGGCCCCTGGTATAGAGGGAAGAAAATGTCCAATTTGCTTTGTGAATTTCTCCTTGTAAACCGTAAAAGGGATTATTTTTTTTAGTTCATTTTCTGATGTTTTCATGTTGGCATATAGAAAGGCAATAGACTTCTGTATATTAATTTTGTATTCTGCAACCTTCCTGTATTGGTTTATTGTTTCTCATAGTCTTTTTGTAGAGTCTTTGGGGTTTTTAACATGCAGAATAATATCATCTGCAAAAAGTGAAACCTTTACTTCTTCTTTCCCAATATGAATGCCTTTTATTTCTTTCTCTTATCTGATTGCTCTGGCTAGAACTTCCAGCACTACGTTGAATAAGAGTGGAGAGAGTGGGCAACCTTGTCTTGTTCCTGATTTTAGAGGAAAAGTCCTCAGTTTTATGCCATTTAATATGATGTTAGCTGATGGTTTGTCATAAATGGCCTTTATTATGTTGAGATATTTTCCTTCTATACCCATTTTGTTGAGTGTTTTAAACATAAAATGATGTTGTATTTTATTGAATGCCTTTTCTGCATCTATTGTTAGGATCCTATGATTTTTTCTTTGTATTGTTGATATGGGATATTATGTTAACTGTTTTACGTATGTTGAACCATCCTTGTGACTCTGGAATGAATCTCACGTGATCATGATGAATTATTTTTTTAATGTGTTGTTGTATTTGATTTGCTAGTATTTTGTTTAGTATTTTAGCATCTGTATTCATCAGAGATATTGGTCTGTAGTTTTCTTCCTTTGTGTTGTCCTTGACAGGTTTTGGTATGAGAGTTATTCTGGCCTCTTTAAAGTTTTTTTTGTGGTTTTGCTAGTATGTGCTCTAAACTGGTCAAGCACTAATAGGGCAGCAAGTGATGTCAGCACTTCACACAGAGCTCCAGCAACTGCAGCACACCTCTCACATCTGCCCTGGGTGATGCCAGATGAATGCACCCACACAACGTCACTTGCCTTCCCTCCTGCGCTGCATGCAACTGTGGAAACTGGAACCAGGAGATCACTCAGCAGATGCTGGGGTTCCACGTGCTGCCGGGGTGGGTATGGTTACACTCCCGCTGGCACTCATTCTACATGTGTTTACCAGCGTAGCAGCTAAAAAAAATGAACATTTGCTCCATAAGATGTATAGGCATTTCTCCCTCCACTTTTGGGGGTAAAAAGTGTCTTATGGAGCGAAAAATATGGTAATTGTCTTACCTTGGAATTTCATTGCAACATTTGATCTTATCTTCTCTTTTTATCCATTTACAGCATACATTAACAAAAAGTTATAGACTACTTAAGCTCATAAAAGCTTAGTATTTTGGCCTGGCCTGTGGTGGCACAGTGGATAAAGCGTCAACCTGGAAATGCTGAGGTCGCCGGTTCGAAACCCTGGGCTTGCCTGGTCAAGGCACATATGGGAGTTGATGCTTCCAGCTCCTCCCCCTCTCATCTCTCTCTCTCTTTCTTTCTCTCCTCTCCTCTCTAAAAATGAATAAATAAATAAAAATTTAAAAAAAAGAAAAAAAAAAAAAAGCTTAGTATTTTGTCATATATTAACTAATATTTTGTTATTTACACATCTAATTTTCATGTGAATAAGTTTCTTTTTTTTCTCCCTAAAGCTAGTATCATTTACTTTTCTTTTTTACATATTATTTTTCTTTTTCTTTTCCAAGTAAGAGAAGGGGAGATAGAGAGATAGACTCCCACATGTGCTTTGACCAGGATCCACCCAGCAACCCTCATGTGGGGCCAATACTCTACCCATCTGGGGCCATGCTTACAACTCAGCTATTTTTAGCACCTGATGTGGAGGCCCCACGGAGCCATCCTCAGTACCCAGGGTCAATCGAGCCATGGCTACAGGAAGGGGAGAGAGAGGGAAGGGGAGGGGTGGAGAAGCAGATGGTTGCCTCTCTTTTGTGCCCTGACAAGGAATCGAATCTGGGGCATCCACATGCCAAGCCAACTCTCTTGCCACTGAGCCAATGGGTCAGGGCCTAATTCATTGACTCAGTGTAAGGCCAGGAGCCGCTATCATGGCCATTCACATGCAGGTTCGCATTAGATTTGGACAGACGATAATGAAACAATGGAGCCAAGAACTGATGGGCCATCATCTTTAATCTTAGCTTGCACCTGGTGGGCAAGTAAAAACACACACTGGGCTCCAAAACCCACTCATTCAGTGCTTGCAAAGATACTTACTTATCCAAGTTTCCTAGAATCAAAGGTTTCTAGCTCACCAGACTTACTCACCTCTGTTCCCCATCTCCTTCCTTCCCTCTGCACAAACTGGCTTCTCCTTTAGCATTCTACCATCTTGGCTGCTTCTCCTGGCCTTCTCCATGTGGCTTTTATCTGCTTTCCTTTCTCTGCTCTCTTCTGTAATGCTAATCTCAGGAACCCAGAGAGAGCAAGCTCCTGGTCTGCCCACTTTATAGTATAGCAATCAAAACCTTTAATCCAATATATAAACAAGAAGTCTCTGATACAAAGTCACTTATCTGAGGCATAATGAGATTCCTTATGAAAGTGCACCACCCCACATCAAAAAAGGGTGGGAAAGGCTTAGTCTTAAAACTAAGCCTTAGGCTATAAGGATCCTGCCTGCTTACAGCCTGTTCCCAACACACATTAATATAATCACACCCATCCCAAGCAAGAAGGGCAACTAATACCATCACCTGGGCAGATGGGCTTCCACGTGGGCAGCACCATCTTCAACAAAGTGAGGATAATATATTTTATGTGCCCAACATTCAATGTAAAGCCAGTGGCCACCTCCATCATCGCCATCGTCGCCATGCAGGTTCTCATTGGATTCGGGCAGATGGTAAAGAAACAGTGGAGTCAAAAAATGGTGGGCCATTCTGTTTATTAAAGTCTCGAACCAGCGGACAAGCAAGCAGGCAGGGAAGACCATTTCACTCTCGTTCAGAACCCCCAAAGCCCTGTCACATTCTCTGGGTACATAACCGGAAAATCTCCATTTCCTCCTGGAATCAAAGGCCCACCAGTCTCGGTGGAGCTCCCAAAGCCCCTCAGCTCCGGTTCCACATCTGCACTCCTCTTTCTGCAAAAGCCAGGCTGGAGAAAAAAATTCCTTCACCAGCAAACATTAGCAATACAGGGGCCCCTCCCAAGCAGGAAGGTAATTCGCAATTTGCAATCTGCTGCCTTGAGGGCAAGCACTGCAGCCTTTCAGACTACATACACATGGCACTGCCCAGGCCAGTGCCAAATATAAGTGAGCAAACCTAAATAACACATTTTACAAACTTATTTGCTCAATACTCAGCTTTAAATTTATCTTATGTGCATACATTATAAAAATAGATTTGGGCCTATTCAAGATTCTTCTTTTGTAGCTGATAGGATGTTAAGCTTTCTCAGTAGAGGGCGCCTGAGAGACATTGCAGGAAATAAAGAGAACTGTACCAGCTTCATTGTGTGCAGTTGGCAGGCTACTCAGAATCCTGCTCCTCTAGCACCCAGCTCCTGCAGCATGGCCAGCTTCACCAGTGTCCAGCACCTGGCACCCGAGGCCTCCACAGCACTTGGTGCCTATAGAGCAGTGGCCAGCAGCAGCCAACCTCTAGCTGCTCCCCCCACCAATGCCTTAAGCCATTTTGTAATGGAGTGCCCCAGTGAGACACTCCTGTGGAGACTCCTCCAGCACCCTACACAATGGAGTTACAGCAGGATCCCCTAGAGCCCTGGTTAGTAAACTGCGGCTCGTGAGCCTTATGCGGCTCTTTGGCCCCTTGAGTGGGGCTCTTCCACGAAATACCACGTGCAGGCACTACCTTGACAAGGAATGTACCTACCTATACAGTTTAAGTTTAAAAAATTTGGCTCTCAAAAGAAATTTCGGTCGTGATACTGTTGATATTTGGCTCTGTTGACTGATGAGTTTGCCGAGCACGGCAAGAAGCCTCTAGCAAGGACTGGTTCAGTTCAGTCCTGGGCACAGAGCAGGGCTAGTCTTTTTTAGGTGCTCTAAGTAAACTCTTTATATCTTTATTCCTGCATTTTTAGAGTTCCCTTTATTTCTTGTTAATCAATCCTTCATTATTCCAATCCCATTATAGTTAACAATTCTTTGTATTACACATGCCCTATCCAAATTACTGTCTGCCTTCTCTCTCCTGATTGGACCCAGACTGAGACAAATATTTCAAAGCAAAATAAAAATGAACTCTTTTAAAGATACTTTATTGCCGCTTAATATTAACAGCAGTTTCTTGTGATAAGTGTTTACTCATACAGAAAGAAATGTTATATTTGAAGAGAAATTACATATTTGAGATTTAGATGGTTAAAAAAATGAAAGCTTGTGAATGTTTTTCTTAATCTTTTTATTGATATTAACAATTCCAATTATCATAAGCATGATAGTTTACTTAGAGCTATGAGAGATGTATACATTTTATTATCAGAGGAAGGTTTCTGTTGTGCCCCAGCCATTTAAAATTGGCTTAATCCAAAGTTAAATTCAGGGTAGTCAAAATCAACTAAATGATTTATAAGTCCTGGCTTCCCTTCTTTACTAAAGGAATTTTCAAATCCTTCTATTCATCTTTAAGAGACTTCTCGTCTGACCTGTGGTGGCGCAGTGGATAATGCATCAACCTGGAATGCTGAGGTTACCAGCTGGAAACACTGGGTTTGCCAGGTCAAGGCACATATGGGAGTTGATGCTTCCTGATCGTCTCCCCTTCTCTCTCTCTTTCTGTCTCTCTCTGTCTCTCTCTCCCTCCTCTCTAAAAAAAGTTTATTAAAAGAGAAGACTTCTCAACAGTTAAGTAGAATTGTAGGAGACTAGTTCTATACAAGGGAGAAGCATGGTATAGTAATTACGAGCACAGGCAAGTTACAATACGTCAGTGCACTTCAGTTTCCTCTCCTGTGAAAAGGACATAGAGACAGCACCTGCCTCATAGGGTTGCTGTCAGAACGGAATGAATAAAGACATATAAAGTCACTAAAAGTACACTTGGCAAATAGTGTTTGATATTATTCTTTTTGTATTAATAAATGTTTCATTTGATTTATTTTTCTGTTAGTTCCATATGTAAAAATTGTGGCTTTTACTTTTTGATTACAGTTTACTTTCAGTATTATTTTGCATTGGTTTTAGGTATACAGCATAATAGTTAGACAAAAATATACTTTATAAAATGTTTCCATTGATATTTTCAGTACCCATGTTATTATTCTTATCACCAATGATCTTACTCCTCAAATGTTGTTACTTTAACAATACAATTATAAAATAAAAGGTGAAATAAAAAAAAAGATGCTACACTATCTTCATAATTATAACAGGAGAAAAGACATTTTATCTAAGCACTTAGGCTAAATAAAAATATCCCACATGTCTAGTAGCCTTGTACTAATGGGATTTAGTCAAGTAATGATTAATCTACATCAGAAATACTTCCTAAGTGACTTCTCAAGTGACTTTTGCAGCATTCTTATTCTATTTAGAGTAAATGCAAATTTTGTAAATGCTAAGATATGGCAAATGGCATAATCGTCGTCATCTAAACTTCTCACATATTAGAATTAAGGCTACTTCTTTTTCTAAGAATTTGGGGTTGCAGATAAAGTGAGATTTCTTCAAAGTTTAGTGAGGTTTTTTTTTCAAAGTTTTATACCTTAAATATTACCTTTGTAGTCACATAGACTGGGTTTAACCCCAATCCCATTCCTTTCCAACCAGATAACCTCCAATAAGTGCTTTAAGCTCTCCAAGTCCTAGTTCCTTCCCCTATAACATGAGGCTAGCAATGCCTGCAACGAAGGATGGTCACAGGATTAAATGAGGTAAAGTGTGTAAAGGTACTGTCACGCGTGGCATTGTCACTGCTCAGTAAGGAAAAGCAGCAGCCATTATCATCACTGTTGCTGATTCTTTTACTTAACTGTTTGCCTTATTAATTTCATTAGGTCTTTTTTAAACAAATAAATGTCAGAAGAAGATCCTATAATGTCAATGTGTGTCTTATAAAAATTAATCAGAACCTGAAAGTACCTTGACCTTAGTTGTTCACATGCCAACTTAATATATCTTTCTTCTCTAGGTTCTTTTCCTTCCAAAACAAATGTCTCTTTTCTAAGCTCAAAGTGAAGAGCATGTGAACGTTTCTCGATGAACTCTCTTACAACTTTTTCATTGTTTGGCTGAGAACCATCTCGAGCATTTTTTATGCAAATTGTGGTAATTTCACCATCCACCTTCTCCTGACACTGAACATGAAATTTTTTCAATGTGCTTTCATAAAATCCACTCTTTTTCAGGTAAAGAAAAACATCTGTTTCGAGAACAAGCATTTCTCCACACCTAGTAGTCTCGGGTACTGAGGGCCTGAGTGACTCCAAAGAGTTACCCCCTCTCGGGAGACTCTTTCTGGGGCTCTGTCTACCCCGCTTTTCCCTCTCACTTATAAAATGCCTGTCTGTTTCTAAAAGAGAACTTGCTTTTAACAGCAAAGATTCTTTGAGCTTCTTGATAGCCAGAAATGATCCCTGAACAGAGATTCTTCCATTGTGCTCCAAAGGACTGAAGCATAAAGTTGGAATCTTCCTTTTCAGGTCCGTTACCAGGCTTTCCAGAATGATTTGATTCCGAAAAATGGAGAGATCAAGAACAGCCTTTACAGAACTGAAAACCTAAAATTAAAGACAGAGAAATTAAGAGAGCACTGCCGAGTGCAGCAGACTGCACAAACACGTTCTCTTTCTGCCACTGTCTCTGCAGCAGCTGCCCCAAACCAGCCCCCAGTTCCCTGACACAGACTGGCTTCTTGCACCGCAGCAGCCCATCAAAGGGACCCCACAACCCCACAGAGCCTGCAGTGTTCAATTTGGAATTCACCGTCTCACTGCATTCCCCAAAACAGAGGCAGTCCAATACTTTCTAGAGGCAGAACACTTTTTGGAAACAGTCTTAAACAGGACCCATGGATATACACTGTTCAGGTTCTGCTCTGGGGTAAGGGTCCCTCTCAAGAGCCCTCCCAGTTTTAAGTTCAGCTAATGGCTGCACAGAACCCTGGGTTTCTTAGCAAATTAAGTTTTAGATCAATGCTTTGAATTTTAATTTCTTCCTCTGATTTCTGCCTTTTCCTACATCTTGAAAGCTGCTTTTTTAATGTTCATGCTAATTGGGTTTCTATGTTCTCCCCAAATAAGTCTTTAGGCAGACACCTGACATCCATGAGAGCATAAAAGCTCACTATCACTTTAAAAGCATTGAGTGAGACATACAGAAACAGAAGTACAGACCAGGCAGTAATCAAAACCCGTTAAGATACAGGTTTGGCTTTTAACACTGACTCAGGTTAGGGACTTTGCATTTTCTTCCCTAGAAGTCCTGAAGGAATAGTGCTTTGTGGCTCCTTTGTAGGGAACACTCTGCAGAAGAAATGAGACCCAGGACACCAGTGGGCCTTCAGCATCACAACCTTACCTTTTCACTAAAATGAGAGACCGTGAGTTGAATGGGTCCAACCTTCTCTGCTAGATAGTGTTTCTTTTTTCTGCTGACATTCTCTGCAACTAAGGGAAACAATGCCATCAGATGTGTTTGTGGCGTGACACACTAATGATTATTTTAATTCATAACAATAGAGATGTTCAACTCTAGTATTTAGAATGCCTAAGATTTTTTTCTACATTTTTTTTCTAAATTCAACTTTGAAATAATTTTCTCTTCTATTTTAATACATTAAAATTCATTTATGTGTAAATATGGTCTGGATCATACTTTTAAAAACATACATAAGTATATATATAAATAAAAAACAAACACCTAAAACTTCATTTCCCACTCTGTTAATTACGCCATGAAGAGACTTCACCCACTTACACTGAGAACACCACACTGTCCTGGTTTTCCTCCAATTCACTGGCTGACCTGCTCAGTCTCCTTTGCTAATTTTCCTTCTCTTCCCACTCTCTAGATGTTGGCATGCCTACTGCTCAGGCTTCATACATCTTTGCATACCCACCGCTGGGTGGTCCATGGCTTTTTCATACCATCTCTACCAGTATCACTTCCAAGAGCCTGTCTTCAGCCTTTCTCCCTTCCGCCTATGGAAGTCTTTACTTCATTATCCTAATAAGCATCTCAGTGACGGAAATTCAACTCTAGATAACTCTCCCTCATCCAAAAGGACCCTTCCTCTGGTGCTCCACATCTCAGAAAATGACACCTAATCCATCAGCAAATCCTGAATACCCGCTAGGTCTTTAACTGCCTGCCCTGCTACCACTCGAGTCAAAACCAGCGATGACTAGTAGCTCCTATTCTCCACACAGCTGCCAGATTGACCGTCCAAGAAAAGACATCAGATTTTGTCTGCCTTCTGTTCAAAATGCTCCAATGGCTTCCCTCTAACCTAAAATAAACCCCAGACACTTGCCTGGATCTATAAGCTACTTAACATAAACTGGCCCAGCTGCCCATTTAACCACACTCTGACTACTGTCCCCTTCACCCATTCCACTCCAGCCACATGGGCCTCCTTTCTGGTTTTCAAGATGGCTAGCATGCTCCCCGCTCAGAGAACGTTTCCCAGCCCTTTCCCTTGGCCAAGAATGTCCTACCTCCTTATCTGTATGTCATTCTCTTACTTCATTCAGGTCTCTGCTCAAATGTCACCCAGAGTATTTCCCTACCCGCTCTAGCTAAAGTAGCAGCCTCCCTCACATTCTATCCCTTTATTCTTCTTTATACTTTTTAATAGCACTCATGTTATGTATTAATATATAAACAAATATAAGCAAATGGTAACATTTCACCTTTTCTATGGTTGAGTATTTGTGTGTGTGTGTGTGTGTGCGTGCGCACGCGCTTGTATTACATTTTCTTTATCCAATCACATGTCAAAGGACATTTAGGTATTTTCCATGTCTTGTGTACCATGAAAATGCTACTACAATGAACACAGGGATACATATATCTTTTGGAGTAAGTGTTTTCAAATTTTTCGAGTAGATACCCAAAAGAAGTATTGCTGGGTCATATGGTAACTTCATTCTTAATTTTTTTAACAACCTCCATAATGTTTTCCATAGTGTCTGCACCAATTTTATTTCCAGCAGCAGTTACAAGGATTCTCTTTTCCTCCACTTGTTATTGCTTATCCTCTCCAACATGTTATTTCTGGTCTTACTGATAATAGCCATTCTAACTGGTATGAGGTTTATCTCGTAGTTTTGTTCTGCATTTCCCTAATAGTCGATGCACAACATGGTTGGATCTTGAGAGTATCATGCTAAGTGAAATAAGTCAGATGAAAATGGACAAGAACCATGATTTCATTCATATATGGGACATAAAACAAAAACAAATAAAAAAAGAAATCATACATACAGACAACAGACTGCAGGTCACCAGAGGAAAAGGGGAATTGGGGAAAGATGAGGACAGTAAAGGGGATCAAATATAAGGTGATGAAAGAAGACCAGACTTTGGGTGGTAAACACACAATATAGCATACATATTATAGATGTCATATTATAAAGTTGTACACCTGAAATTTATATAATGTTATTAACCAATGTTACCAAAATAAATTTAACTTTTAAAAAGTGTATTATTCATCATGAAAAAAGTAAATAAATATAAACATAAATAAATATAAATATATAAATATACAAATAAATAGATCACCAAGCATATTATATATACATTTTTTTTGTATTTTTCCGAAGTTAGAAGCAGGGAGACAGACTGACTCCCGCATGCACCCGACTGGGATCCACCCAGCATGTCCACTAGGGGGCGATGCTTGGCCCCTCTGGAGTGTTGCTCCACTGTAATCAGAGCCTTTCTAGCACCTGAGGTGGAGGCCATGGAGCCGTCCTTAGTGCCTGGGCCAACTTTGCTCCAATGGAGCCTTGGCTGCAGGAGGGGAAGAGAGAGACAGAGAGGGAGGAGAAGGGGAAGGAAGGAAAAGCAGATGGGCACTTCTCCTGTGTGCTCTGACCAGTAATTGGACCCTGGACTTCCACACGCCGGACCAACACTCTACCACTGAGCCAACTGGCCAGGGCTATATATACATTTTGCTTGTTTATCAGCCTACTTCCACAGATCTATGCTTCATGAAAGAAAACATTTTTCCTATTTCATTCATTGTTGAATCATCAAGTCCTCGAATAGTGCCTAACAAATAACAGACACTCAAAAGGTATTTGTGGCCTGACCAGGCGGTAGGTAACACAGTGGTTTGAGCATTGATATGGGATGCTGAGGACCCAGGTTTGAAACCCCAAGGTCCCGGCTTGAGCGCAGGCTCATCTGATTTGAGCACAGGCTCACCAGTTTGAGCACGGGATCATAGACATGACCCCATGGTCACTGGCTTAAGCCCAAAGGTCCCTGACTTGGAGCCCAAGGTCACTGGCTTGAGACCATGGTCACTGGCTTAAGCAAGGGGTCACTGGCTCAGCTGGAGTCCCCTGGTCAAGGCACGTATGAGAAGCAATCAAGGGAGAACTAAGGTGCTGCAACTACCAGTTGATGCTTCTCACCTCTCTCCCTTCCTCTCTGTCTCACTTTGTCTGTCTCGCTTAAAAAAAAAAAAAAGAAAAAAAAGATGTTTGTGAATAAATAAGCCCTCCCCTCTTTATTCTGAGTTACGAATTCAACATATAAAATATTAACTTCCAAAACACGACAATCTCTTTAGAGAAATAATAAGCCCTTCCCAACATCTCTTATATGAACAGCCCCATTGAGAAGGAATGACTCAACTAATGGTCCCAGATAAAGGCACTGATAATCCATAGCTCTTTGGATCTCTCTCTGGACCTTATCTTCCCTCAAGTAGAGCAAGGGCTCTTCTCCTCCTATGCTGTGTGATACTTTTACCTCCCAGAGACTGGTATGGAGACTCATTTTCCTCTAGCAATTTATTCTGCCAGACACTGAGCTGTATGGAAGGCTGCCCACCTCCGTGAAGCAGAAGGGGTGAATGTGCTCTGCAGACGCAACTTCCTCGCCTATGCCAGAGCGGAGAGCAGGAGACAGAATGGTCGACCTGATCTCTGATCCAAGCCATATTTCTCCAATCTAACTTTTTACCAGTAATAAAATATATGTTGGAATATCCATTTGTTGGCTTGAACAAATAGAAGCAAATAATATAATTATATTGCTGAAGCCACTTCAAAATTTCCAAGATAGCCCCTGACTGGTTACCTCAGTCTGTTAAGAGCATCCTCCCAAAACAACCAAGTTGAGGGTTCAATCCCCCATCAGGGCACATGCGAGAAGCACCCAATAAGTATGACTGGGTAAAACAACAAATGAATGTTTCCTTTACCCCTCCCCCCTCTCTCCCTTCCTCTCTCTGTCTCAATCAATAAATAAAAGAAATTAAGCCCTAGCCAGATAGCTTGGTGGGTTGGAGCATCATGCACAGAGGTTGCCAGTTCAATTCTATAGTCAGGGCACATACAGGGGCAGCTCCACGTTCCTGTCCCTCTCCCTGCCTCTCTCAAAAACAACAAATTCTCAAGATAGTTATCTTCTTATTTTTATAAATTTATTTTTCTTTTTATTTATTTATTTATTTATTTATTTATTTGAGAGAGAGAGAGAGAGAAGCAGGAAGAGAAAGAGAAACACTGATTTGTTGTTCACTTATTTATGCATTCATTGGTTGATTCTTGTATGTGCCCTGACCCAGGATCAAACCACAACCTTGGCAGATGAGGATGATGCTCTAACCAACTGAGCTACCCAGCCTTGGCCCAAAGGATTGATCATATTTGTGAGAGTAGAGACCATTTTTGTGGGATTTTATTTTCCCCATAATATACAAGTTTTCTACAATAAAATGTTTCACTTTTATACTAATATAATTATATATACACAATTCAAAAACTTTTTAAAGTTTGAAGAATTCGCCAGTTACTAGCAGCTTTATCATGAGCAATTTTCACATATATTCTTACTATTGTGCAATATTGTACCACTTTTATGTTCATAATTAAATAATTTTTTAAAGCCACTTTAAACTTAACCAATCCCATGATCCATTTTGATGTCAATTTCATTACAGAAATATTTGGGGTTTTTTAAATTTTTTTTTAGATTTTATTTATTCATTTTTAGAGAGATAGAGAAAAAGAAAGAGGGAAGAGCAGGAAGCATCAACTCCCAAATGTGCCTTGACCAGGCAAGCTTGGGGTTCCGAACTAGTGACCTCAGTATTCCAGGTTGACACTTTGTCCACTGTACCACCACAGCTCAGGCACAGAAGTATTTTTATAATTACTGAAATTTGATATAGAAATACCTTTTTTTTCTTTGAATATTACATATGCAACTCCTTTGGTTCTTGTTGGATATATCACATCTTCAACAACTCCACCCTCATTCTTAATATCTTGGAAGTGCTTCTTCACTAATGTAGTCAGTAACAGATCATTAAAAAGGCCAACTGGAAGACCAGCAACTATAATTGTTCTTTCAGAAGCTTTGAATTGCTTGACATTCAAAACTGATGCCTGTAAGAGAAACAGTAGGATGCTCTTTAAAATATGAGAGTCTGCTTAATATAGGCAACATCACACATCAGTGGGAGAGGCTAGTTTATTCAATAAAGTTACCAGTGCAGGTGATTAGGTAGAGAGAGAGAGACTGAGAGAGAGAGATAAGCTAGATCCCTGCCTCACACCATATAGAAACATAAACTCTCTATGAATATAAGAATTAAATGTGAAAAGTGAACTCTTTACTTTTTTATACACGGAAAACATTGGTTAACATTTGTAGGATTTTAGAAAGGCCTAAAAATAATGGAAGTCACAAAGGAAAAGATCAAGAAATACAAATTTGAATTAAAATTTAAATTTTTTAAAACAATTCATTTATTGATTTTACAGAGAGAGGAAGGGTGGGGAGCAAAAAGTATCGACTCACAGTTGCTTCACTGTAGTTGTTCATTGATTGCTTATCATATGTGTCTTGACCAGGCAAGCTCAGGGTTTCAAACCAGCTACCCTAGCATTCCAGGTCAACTCTTTATTCACTGAACTGCCACAGGCAAGACAAAAATTTAAATTTCAAAAAAGCCAAACTAACCACAAAAAAATGGTACTTTGGAGATGGTTGTATGTCTTTTTAATTGTAGACTAGTGACCGTACATAAGCCATTAAGAAACACATTGAATCCCTTATTTTATTTTATTTTATTTTTATTTTTTGGTAGTATCAGGAAAAGTCACCCCTAAAAAAAAATAAAACCCTGACAATAATATTGGGGCTGCAGTAGAATAAATCAACCGTCAAGCACATATCTGAGATGGAATTAAACCACTGGGAACATATGCTATTGCAGATCTTACCACCACTGTGAGCACTAAGTGCCAACTATAAGTAGATCCTTTTAAGGGGAGCAATAAGTACAAGAGGAATTTCAAGGAATTTCTACAAGACTGAAAATACATAGAACTTTGTGGAAGGATAAGACAGAGAGAAGGAGCTTATCCAGAACAAGGAAAAGAGGTTGCAGTGGAAAGGTGAAAAGCTTCAAGGCAGAACCCAGAAATGAAAAAGGAACAAAAAATAGATTAGTTGAAAGCCTGTGGCAAAATAACTGCTCCAGTTGTCTCTCCACATTCCCTGCCCCAGATATGTGCACACACACACATACACATCACAATGCAGGAAGCTGGGCAACAATATTGGGGGAAAAACTCGAGGATTATTTGCTTTAAAAAAAATTTGGCCTGGCTGGTTTGCTCAGCCCAGCATGCAGATGTCCCAGGTTCAATCCCCAGTTAGGGCACACATGAGAAGTGACCATCTGCTTCTCTTTCCCTCCCTCTATCCCTCTCTCCCTTACCCTCCCACAGCCAGTAACTCGATTGGTCCGAGCATCAGCCTCAGGTACTGAGGATAGCTCGGTTGATTCGAGCAACAGCCCCAGACGGGGGTTGCCAGGTGGATCTCAGTCCAGGCACATGTGAGTATCTATCTCTCTATCGTGAGTATCTATCTCTCTATCTCCCTTCCTCTCACTTAAAAACAAAAACAAAAAAAAGCAACTGAACATTGTAGGGAGAATGTGACCTGCTGGTATGGGTGCTGGCACTTTAGAACAAGACCCCTTCCCTTTCTGGCACTGCATTTAAGTAAAAATATATATAAAAGTGTTCCTCCATTCTAGCTGCAAAGTGGTAAAATATAATTATCCCAAAATAGGTCTTCCTAGCAGAGGGAAGAAATAAAGAAAGAGATTTGTCATATTTTCAGGGAATTTTACTTCACAAGAGATTTGTCTTCATTACTGTACATTTGGCTCTAAGAGTCCACAGGACTTCAATAAGTAAATAACCAGTGAATTACCTTCTTTTTTGCTCATCAATGTCAAAGAAAATTTTCAATCAATTTAAATGCAGAAAATCTCACTTCACCTCTGCCCTCATCAGTGCGAAGGCTGTATTTCTTTATTCAAGTGTCTACATCTAATTTATCTTTGAAATCAAATGAACTTCTCCCTGATGGCTATTGATCTCTTCTATCCATGTGAAAGGAAAAGAGATGTCTTCAGGGATTTTGTCCTTAAATTTTTTTACTTTTTTTTTTAAAGAAACATTGACTGTTCCACCTATTTATGCATTTATTGGTTGATTTTTTTTTTTTTTTTTTTTTTTTTTTTTTTTTTGAGAGAGAGAGAGCGAGCAAGGGGGAGAGAGAACAAGAGAAATGAGCATCAACTTGTTTTTCCACTTAGTTGCACGGCCATTGATAGCTTCTCAAACGTTCTCTGATCCAGGCTGGAACCAGAGGCTTCATATCAAGCCCGTTACCCAGGATCCAGCCCACCAGGAATCAAACCTGCCACCTCGGCGCTCCTGGATGATGCTCTACCCACTGAGCACTGGCCAGGGCTCTTTGGTTGATTTTTGTATGTGCCCTGGCCAGGGATCCAACTGCAACCTTGGTATATTGGGATGATGCTCTAAGTCTAACCAACTGAGCTACCTAGCCAGGACAAAAAGAGGTATTTTTGGAGCCAGCCCTTTCAAGATTTACCACATAAAGGCCGAGGATTTTGGAACACGAGCAGAATTTTAGCCAAGAAGTACTAAGGTGATGGCATTTTCCCAATATCAATGATATATTTTAAGAAAATTTTAACCATCATATCAGAAACCAAAAAGATATCAAGAAAACCTTTGAGTTTATATTTGCAAGTAAATAAATGTTTGTAAAGTAGAGCATTGGGGTAAATAATTAGATCCATTCACTGCTTTTGTTTATATTTTCTTAAAATCAGTTGTTTATTTTCACTTCTGTTGCTTTCACTGCTACCCAGTAAACAAAATCGCAGTTGCATCTCACACTGCTTTGGCATTTCTCGGGCACTAACATCTAACCAAGAATTAAGGGCCTGCCACTGCTTTCAAGAGCTTGATAGAAAGCACAGGAAAGGCTAACTCTTGAATTTGCTAACTGTTCTTGCTAACTAGCACAGAGGGTGAAAACACACAGCCATTTTCTACAGAATGAACTAAGGCCACAAGAGAGAATTCCCACATCCCCACTAATGCAGGCATGATATCGATCTGGATGCCTTCCCAAATTGCGTCCTTGGCTCGAATCCTCCTTGCTGGCTCCTTTCAAAAGGAAACTGTGGCCTCCATTTCTAGGTAACTCCCTCCACTCTTGTTCACCAAAGCGGCAGTGGCCCGGGGGTGGGGTGGGAGGGGGGCAGTTAAGTCCCAACACAGCCTGCAAAGCGACTCTTTCACTAAACAGCTGTGCCTCTGGCAACAGGGCATTGGGAGCGGGACGTGGCCGCGGCGTCTCGTCCTTTTTCAGCGGCGCCTCTAGCACAGCCCGCAGCGAATTTCAGGCGCGCTCACTGCAGCTACGCCCGCAGGTGCGGAAAGGGTGTGAGACGTCGCCCGGCAGGTGGGCCCCTAGGCAAGCCCGCGACCCAGGCCCCGCCGCGCTCTGCCCGGGTGGGTCCCCACCGTGGCCCGCCCCCATCAGGCTCCGTGTCCTAGGGGACCAGGAAGGCTCTGCCCTGCAAAATCCAAACCAAAATCAACTTGCCATGGCGGCGGAGAGACGCGCCGTCCGCGGTTGGCAGGGCCGGCAACTAGCGGAGCGCGAACAACGAACAACGGGGCGGGACGGCAGGCAGGTTTTGGTTTCGGTTTTTTCCCCAGTCGCTTAGAGACTTCAAGACAAGGCGGTCCTTCCACCCCAGCCCGCTGGTCTGCAGCCTCACAGGCTAGGGTTGAGAGCTCAGACTCCAACGAGCCACTGCCAGCGCCGGCCCGGATGCCTTCGGTACTTTCTCAACTTTTGAAACCGTGCAGGACTAACACCAGGATTCCCCGGCGGGGAATTCAAGGATTCTCCGGGTCTGTGTCTGTCCTGTGCTCAGTAGAATCTGATCGTCCTTCCCACGCCCTCATGATCTCCCAAGAGTCTTCTCACCACACCACACCGGTGCCTCCTGTTAGTCACCCACCCAGCCCAGGGCCAGTCACGGGCTATAGCCAGGTGTGCAGGATACAGGATGAAAAGCTCACGGTCCCTGCCAAGAGAGCGCCACCATCTACTACGCGGGCCTTAGACTGCTGAGTCTGGCATTTAGGAGAACCCAGGTAATGTACATACACAGATTCAAAGTCAAAGAGAGCACGAAGACAAAAAGCAAGTGGTTGGCAAATATGAAGAAACTCAATTTCACTCCTAAGTAAAGAAATACAAATTGAAATCATGAGGTCCCTTTTTTCCGCTATTAGATTGGCAAAAATTAAAGTGTGCTACTGCCAGTGTTAGCCAGTGTGAGGCAGTAATAATGGTACTGCAAGCCTAAATAGGTGCAAACATTTCTAAGGATTTGGGCCCCTTTCAAAATGTAAAATGCAAAAATTAAAAGAAAAAAGTTTCAAAGTGTTTATATCCTTAGATTAGCAATTTCACTTTCAGAACTGCACTGAAGTTACAGTGCACAAGTGGAACTAAGATATTATACAGGCATTTTAGTTGAGCGTTGTTTGCAATATACATAATATTTATTTTAAAAACTGGTATCCACCTGTTGGGCAGATAAAATGTATTATGCTCACTTTGTTGAAAATGGTGCTGCCCACGTGAGGCCGTCGCCCAGGTGATATTAATGTGTGTTGGGGATCATTGTAGCCTGGGGCTTGGTTTTGGGATTAAGCCTTTCCCACCCTTTTTGATGTGGGGTGGTACAATCCAATCATGCCTCAGAGAAGTGACTTTGTATTGGAGACTTCCCTATTTTGTATATCGGATTAAAGGTTTTGAATCTACACTATAGAATGGGGGCAGAACGGGAGCTTGCTCTCTTGGTTCCTGGGATGATTAGCATGAGAGAGCAGAGGGAGCAGAGCAGAGAGCAGAAAGAGGCCATGTGGCCAGGAGAAGCAGCCAAGATGGCAGAGTGTTGAGTGAGAGGCCAGTTTGTGCAGTTTGACACTGGAGAAGGAAGGAGATGGGGAACTGAGGAGAATAAGGCTGGTGAGCTAGAAACCTTTGATTCTAGGAAACTCGGATAAGTCAGTGGCTTTGTGAGCACTGAATGTGAGTGGGTTTTGGAGCCCAGTGTGTGTTTTTACTTGCCTGCCGGGTGCAAGCTAGAATTAAAGACTATGGCCCACCAGTTTGTGGCTCCATTGTTTCTTTACCGACTGTCCGAATCCAATGCGAACCTGCATGGACCAGGCAGCTGTGATGGTGGCCCTGGCTTCTGGCTTTACACCACCCAGATAAACGATGGATAGAACTATATTATATGGCCAATGGCACATCTAAGGCTATGAAGGTTGTTAAACAGAGTGGGACCCATATGTAATTCCCCAATTTGTATTTTATCTTCAAATTTCTATACCTAAATGCTCGCTTAAATGTCTAATAAGCATGTGAAATTTCACAAGGCCAACCAGAACTCTCCTTCCTCACTTTCTTCCCCCTCAGTAAATAGTTGCACTGCCCGCCTAGGAGCTCAAGCTCCCGACTCA